>NC_083318.1:7097817-7408286 GCF_963455315.2 Globicephala melas
TTTGAAAGAACTTTTAAGATCCTTCTACACTTCACCTCATAGAATCATAGAATTAGTAACTTAGGGTCATGTGAAATGCAAAACCCACATATTGTCTCTTTCCCAATGACTGCCGAAGATTATCAGATAAAAATACTCTAGTATGAGATTTTCACGTTTTAAATATTGGATATGAATGGGGTATATTCTAAATTACAATGGCATTTCTTACACAAGATTGTAATGCACATGCATGAGAGACACTATGAAGTAGCTTATATGAATTACACTCACGTTAAGGAGATCAGCATGATGATTTGATCCTATAAAATTAAAACTGTTTATGAAACCAAGCTGGATCCTTCAGGGCCTTCCCCTGTACAAGCCCCTCTATGTCTCCTTTTTGTTTGGCCTTACCCAAGTTCCAAAGAGCAGACTTAAGCAGTTAATGCTTAGAACAATAGAGTCACAGGACTCCTAGTTCCTCCTGAAGGGGTATAGATAACAATCTAACATATATCTTTGAGCTGTTCTGAAGAAACTAAGACCTCGCCCAGTAGAGGATGGTGACTACATGCTGACTATAAGCACATACAACCCAGACTGGTTCCAACCAGTCGGTGGATAATTAAGATTCCTGAAACATACTCTGTTACCTCACCAGCAGCCAGTCAGAAAAGCGTCCATGAGCTGATCACAGATTCTATGACTCACATCCCTTGATGTTGCCTTTAAAAGCCCTTGCCTGAAAGCCATCAGGGAGTTTGGTGTCTTGCCATAAATTTTGTACTTTCTTTCCCCACAACTCGGAGTCAGTAGATTGCCTTTGTTGTGGGCCAGGTGAGTGGACCTGAGTTCAGTTTGTTTGGTAACACTTATAATAGCACGAACCATGAAACAAAACTCAGTTGAGAGCCTAGACAAAAAATATTTCCAATATATGCAACAAAAAAAGGAAAGCTATAAAGTGGTCTTACTTAAAAAAGAAAAAAATGGAAACAAATCATGAGTAGACATTGCACAATGAATAAATGTTAATGGCCAATAAATAGTAGGAAAGTTGCTTAGATATAGCTCTAATTATGAATCTTTAAAAATGTGGGGTTTTTTTCTAGGAAGGCAGATCGTTTGACAGTTTAGTTTTCTTTAGATTTTTTTTTTAGAGCAGTTTTAGGTTCAAAGTAATATTGAGCAAAAAGTACAAGAGATTTTCCGTGTACTATATCCCCTGCCACCATACATGCACGACTTCTGCTGTCATCAACATCCCATAACAAAGCGGTACATTTGTTACAATTGATGAACCTACCATGACATATCATAATCACCCAAAGTACATAGCTTACCTTGGTACATTCCTTAGTAAGTACATAGCTTACTCTATGAGCTGGACAAATGTATAATGACATGTACCCATCATTTTAATATCATACAGAGTATTTTCATTGCTGTATAAATCCTCTATGCTCAGCCTATTCATCCCCTCCCTCACCCCCACCCTTAGCAACCACTGATCTTTTTACTCTCCATAGTTTTGCCTTTTCCAGAATGTCATATACTTGGAATCATACAGTATGTAACCTTTTCAGACTGGCTTTTTTCATTTAGTAATATGCATTAAAGATTCTCCATACATTTTCATTGCTTGGTAGCTCATTTCTTTTTTATGCTGAATAATATTCCACTGTCTGGATGTACCACAGTTTATTTACTCATTCATCCACTGAAGGACATCTTGATTGCTTCCAATTTTTTGGCAATTATGAGCAAAACTGCTATAAACATTCATGTGAGTGTTTTTGTGTGGACATAAGTTTTCAGATCCTTTGGGTAAACATCAAGGAGCATGATTTCTGTGTCTTATGGTGAGAATATGCTTACTTTTGTAAGAAACCAACAAACTGTCCTCCAAAGTGGTGTACCATTTTGCATTCCCATCAGCAATGAATGAGATTTCCTGATGCTCTACATCTTCATTAGCTGGTGTTGTCAGTCTTTCGAATTTTGCCCGTTCTAATAGGTATGTAGTGGCATCTCAATGTTGTTTTAATTTGCATTTCCCTGATGACATATGATGTGAAGCATCTTTTTACATGGTGATTTGTCAGCTGTTTAGCTTCTTTGGCGAGGTATCTGCTATGATCTTCAGCTGATTTTTTAATTGGGTTATTTGTTTTCTTACTATTGAGTTTTTAAAGTTTTTTTCTTAATATTTTGGATAACTGTCCTTTATCAGATGTGTCTTTTGCAAATATTTTCTTGCAGCCTGTGGCTTGTTTTCTCATTCTCTTGACATTGTCTTTCACAGAGCAGAAGTTTTAAATTTTAATAAAGTCTACCTTATCAATTGTTTCTTTCATGGAACATAACGTTATAGTTGTATATAAAAAGGCATTGCTATACCCAAGTCATTTAAGTTTTCTCCTATGTTATCTTCTAGGAGTTTTATAGTTTTGCGTTTCATATTTAGGTCTATGATGCATTTTTAGTTAATTTTTGTGAAGGTTATTAGTTTTGTGTCCAGATTCATTTTTTTCCTTGTGGATGTTTCAGCACCATTTATTGAAAAGACTGTCTTTGCTTCATTGTTTTACCTTTTCTCCTTTGTCAAAGATCAGTTGACCACATATATGTGGGTATATTTCTGGGCTCTCTATTCTGTTCTGTTTGTCTATTATTTTGCCAATACTACACTGTCTTTCTTAGTGTAGGTTTGTAGTAAGTCTTTAAGTTGTGTAGTGTCAGTCTTCTAATTTTGTTCTTCGTCAGTATTGTGTTGGTTATTCTGAATCTTTTGTCTCTCCATATAAACTTTAGAATCATTTTGTCAATGTGCACAAAATAACTTGCTGGAATTTTGTCTGAGATTGCATTGAATCTATAGATCAAAGTGGGAAGGAAGGACTGACGTCTTGACATATTGAGTCTTCCTTTCCATAAACAGGAATATCTCTCCATTTATTTAGTTATTTTTTGATTTTGTTCATCAGTGTTTTGTAGTTTTTCTCATGTAAACCTTGTATACATTTTGTTGGAAAAATACTTAGATAAACTGCATTTTTGGATGCTAAGGTAAATGGCATTGTGTTTAATATCAAGCTCCATTTGTTCATTGCTAGAATACAGGAAAGTGATTGACTTTGTGTATTAAACTTATATCCTGCAATTTTGCTATAGTTGCTTATTAGTTCCAGGAGGTGTGTGTGTGTGTGTGTGTGTGTGTGTGTGTGTGCGCGAGTGTGGTACTTTTTGTCATTCCAGGAGTTTTTCATCATTCTTTTGCCATCCCCCCCAGTTGTTAACGCTCAGAATTGTCCACATTGAGCCTTTAGTGATTTCTCAGTTACAGTTTATATCTTCCTAACCTGGCATTGGTTCCTATAGTGATTTCTACTCATGAATCTCTGCTCTGGTGAGCTGTGATTCCCTATATTTGCCTGTTTGTCTCTCCAACCGTATGAGTCCTAGAAGAGTTGTTGATTTTTTAGTCTGTTCAGCTATTTACTTGTTATTAGTGGCAGTTTCTAAGTTCCTTACATGTGGAAGAGGAAACCAGGAGTTCAAAGTTTTGTTGTTTTTTTTTTCAATCATAGAATACAACCTATTGTATAGTCACTTTTTTTTTTTTTTCTTTTTGCTGTACGCGGGCCTCTCACTGCTGTGGTCTCTCCCGTTGTGGAGCACAGGCTCTGGACGCGCAGGCTCAGCGGCCATGGCTCATGGGCTCAGCTGCTCCTCGGCATGTGGGATCTTCCCGGACCGGGGCATGAACCCCTGAATCGGCAGGCGGACTCCCAACCACTGCACCACGAGGGAAGCCCTGTTTAGTCACATTTATACAAAGAAAAATATGCCGGTGTACATGCATGTATATGTGCACATAAATACATAGAAAACCAGTTTGAACAGAATCATATCACATAGTTAAAATAATTATACCTGGAAAGGTCAAAAACAAAGGGATGGGAGTTGTGGCCCTGCCATGTAGGCCGGGATAGGGAGTAAAAATATTTTGACATTTTACCTTATATATTCCTTTACTTTTTAGATATATTACAATAAACTTTATTTTTGCATTTAAAATATTTTCAATTTAAATACAGTTTGTAATTTAAATGTCTATTTCATGATAGTCTTGATAGACCAACTTGAAATAGAGCTTAAAGAATGCGATAATAATTTTCTATTACCTGCAGGTGAGAAAACAAATTCCAGACAAATGCAGATACAGATACAGAGTTAGTATTGATCTAAGAATAAGATTTCTAGATAAGGTCGCTCACCTAAAATTCAGTTCTCTGTTTCGTGTACTCTGTTGATTATCAGCAGGATATAATGTTCCTAACCTTAAGACGACTGCTGTTCTATGACTGGTAGGTGCTTTTGTGCTTTCTTAAACTTTATGAAGCACAAATTGCAGCACATGGCACTAATCTTGATAATATAAGACTCAGACATGTCTTCTATTATATTGTGAGCCTTCAACTTCTGTTGTACTATTTAAATACTTTTGCATCAGGACCCTCTACCCCCATTACACATATACACAGAACAATGCATCTTATCTTGCGAACTAGGAAATTGAAGTTTACAGTTTAGATCTTTGTAATTTGCTGAAACTCATATAACAATTACTATAAAGCTAAAATTATCACTGGTATCCTTGACTCTCAATCCAGTACTTTTTCTAGTACAAACATAGTAGTTCTAAAGTGCTAGAGAGGTCTTCATGGGTTGGCACTAAACATTTACTGCTGGTGAGGGACTGATTAGTCTCACTTCTAAAAATAAGTATTCGCTTAAAAGAAAAAAAAAAAGAATCTACAATTCAGGTGCCTTTTAGCTATACTGTCAGTCCTTTTGGAAAACTTCCATGATACATCAAAATGAAAGAAGATAATACTTATTACAACATTTACTACATACCAGACACAGTTCTCAGTGCCTGGCATTTCTTAAGTAATTTAATCCTCACAACAAACCTGTAAGGTAGGCAACCTTCTTATCGTTCCCCTTTTACACATGAGGAAGATGAAGCAATGAGCCCTCAAATGGCTTGCCTAAGGTACCAGTGGAAGTTGTGACCGAGCCGAGATGCAAACCTAAGCAGTGTGATTTGCGTGACCTTGTTCTTTTTTTTTTTTTTTTACATCTTTATTGGAGTATCATTGCTTTACCATGGTGTGTTAGTTTCTGCTTTATAACAAAGTGAATCAGTTATACATATACATATGTTCCCATATCTCTTCCCTCTTGCGTCTCCCTCCCTCCCACCCTCCATATCCCACCCGTCCAGGTGGTCACAAAGCACCGAGCTGATCTCCCTGTGCTATGCGGCTGCTTCCCACTAGCTATCTACCTTACGTCTAGTAGTGTATATATGTCCATGCCTCTCTCTCGCTTTGTCACAGCTTACCTTTCCCCCTCCCCATATCCTCAAGTCCATTCTCTACTAGGTCTGTGTCTTTATTCCCGTCTTACCCCTAGGTTCTTCATGACATTTTTTTCCCTTAAATTCCATATATATGTGTTAGCATATGGTATTTGTCTCTCTCTTTCTGACTTACTTCACTCTGTATGACAGACTCTAGGTCTATCCACCTCATTACAAATAGCTCAATGTCGTTTCTTTTTATGGCTGAGACATATTCCATTGTATATATGTGCCACATCTTCTTTATCCATTCATCTGTCGACAGACACTTAGCTTGCTTCCACGTCCTGGCTGTTGTAAATAGAGCTGCAATGAACATTTTGGTACATGACTCTTTTTGAATTATGGTTTTCTCAGGGTATATACCCAGTAGTGGGATTGCTGGGTCATATGGTAGTTCTATTTGTAGATTTTTAAGGAACCTCCATACTGTTCTCCACAGTGGCTGTATCAATTTACATTCCCACCAACAGTGCAAGAGTGTTCCCTTTTCTCCACACCCTCTCCAGCATTTACTGTTTCTATATTTTTTGATGATGGCCATTCTGACTGGTGTGAGATGATATCTCATTATAGTTTTGATTTGCATTTCTCTAATGATTAATAATGTTGAGCATTCTTTCATGTGTTTGTTGGCAGTCTGCATATCTTCTTTGGAGAAATGTCTATTTAGGTCTTCTGCCCCATTTTTGGATTGGGCTGTTTGTTCTGTTGTTATTGAGCTGCATGAGCTACTTATAAATTTTGGAGATTAATCCTTTGTCAGTTGCTTCATTTGAAGATATTTTCTCCCATTCTGAGGGCTGTCTTTTGGTCTTTTTTATGGTTTCCTTTGCTGTGCAAAAGCTTTTATGTTTCATTAAGTTTCATCCCATTTGTTTATTGTTTTTATTTCCATTTCTCTAGGAGGTGGGTCAAAAAAGGATCTTGCTGTGATTTATGTCATAGAGTGTTCTGCCTATGTTTTCCTCTAAGAGTTTGATAGTTTCTGGCCTTACATTTAGGTCTTTAATCCATTTTGAGCTTATTTTTGTGTATGGTGATAGGGAGTGATCTAATCTCATACTTTTACATGTACCTGTCTAGTTTTCCCAGCACCACTTATTGAAGAGGCTGTCCTTTCTCCACTGTACATTCCTGCCTCCTTTAATAAAGATAAGGTGTCCATATGTGCATGTGTTTATCTCTGGGCTTTCTATCCTGTTCCATTGATCTATATTTCTGTTTTTGTGCCAGTACCATACTGTCTTGATTACTGTAGCTTTGTAGTATAGTCTGAAGTCAGGGAGCCTGATTTCTCCAACTCTGTTTTTCGTTCTCAAGATTGCTTTGGCTATTCGGGGTCTTTTCTGTTTTCATACGCATTGTGAAATTTTTTGTTCTAGTTCTGTGAAAAATGCCAGTGGTAGTTTGATAGGGATTGCATTGAATCTGTAGATTGCTTTGGGTAGTAGAGTCATTTTCACAATGTTGATTCTTGCAATCCAAGAACATGGTATATCTCTCCATCTACTTGTATCATCTTTAATTTCTTTCATCAGTGTCTTATAATTTTCTGCATACAGGTCTTTTGTCTCCTTAGGTAGGTTTATTCCTAGATATTTTATTCTTTTTGTTGAAATGGTAAATGGGAGTGTTTTCTTGATTTCAGTTTCAGATTTTTCATCATTAGTGTATAGGAATGCCAGAGATTTCTGTGCATTAATTTTGTATCCTGCTACTTTACCAAATTCATTGATTAGCTCTAGTAGTTTTCTGGTAGCATCTTTAAGATTCTCTATGTATAGTATCATGTCATCTGCAAAGAGTGACAGCTTTACTTCCTCTTTTCCGATTTGGATTCCTTTTATTTCCTTTTCTTCTCTGATTGCTGTGGCTAAAACTTCCAAAACTATGTTGAATAAGAGTGGTGAGAGTGGGCAACCTTGTCTTGTTCCTGATCTTAGTGGATCACCATTGAGGACGATGTTGGCTGTGAGTTTGTCATATATGGCCTTTATTATGTTGAGGAAAGTTCCCTCTATGCCTACTTTCTGCAGGGTTTTTATCATAAATGGGTGTTGAATTTTGTCAAAAGCTTTCTCTGCATCTATTGAGATGATCATATGTTTTTTCTCCTTCAATTTGTTAATATGGTGTATCACGTTGATTGACTTGCGTATATTGAAGAATCCTTGCATTCCTGAATAAACCTCACTTGATCATGGTGTATGATCCATTTAATGTGCTGTTGGATTCTGTTTGCTAGTATTTTGTTGAGGATTTTTGCATCTATGTTCATCAGTGATATTGGCCTGTAGCTTTCTTTTTTTGTGATATTTTTGTCTGGTTTTGGTATCAGGGTGATGGTGGCCTTGTAGAATGAGTTTGGGAGTGTTCCTCCCTCTGCTATATTTTGGAAGAGTTTGAGAAGGACAGGAGTTAGCTCTTCTCTAAATGTTTGATAGAATTCGCCTGTGAAACCATCTGGTCCTGGGCTTTTGTTTGTTGGAAGATTTTTAATCACAGTTTCAATTTCAGTGCTTGTGACTGGTCTGTTCATATTTTCTATTTCTTCCTGATTCAGTCTCAGCAGGTTGTGCATTTCTAAGAATTTGTCCATTTCTTCCAGGTTGTCCATTTTATTGGCATAGAGTTGCTTGTAGTAATCTCTCATGATCTTTTGTATTTCTGCAGTGTCAGTTGTTACTTCTCCTTTTTTCATTTCTAATTCTATTGATTTGAGTCTTCTCCCTTTTTTTCTTGATGAGTCTGGCTAATGGTTTATCAATTTTTTTTATCTTCTCAAAGAACCAGCTTTTAGTTTTATTGATCTTTGCTATCATTTCCTTCATTTCTTTTTCATTTATTTCTGATCTGATTTTTATGATTTCTTTCCTTCTGCTAACTTTGGGGTTTTTTTGTTCTTCTTTCTCTAATTGCTTTAGGTGCAATGTTAGGTTGTTTATTCGAGATGTTTCCTGTTTCTTAAGGTAGGATTTTATTGCTATAAAGTTCCCTCTTAAAACTGCTTTTGCTGCACCCCATAGATTTTGGGTAGTCCTGTCTCAATTGTCATTTGTTTCTAGGTATTTTTTAATTTCCTCTTTGATTTCTTCAGTGATCACTTCGTTATTAAGTAGTATATTGTCTAGCCTCCATGTGTTTGTATTTTTTACACATCTTTTCCTGTAATTGATATCTAGTCTCATAGCATTGTGGTCAGAAAAAATCCTTGATACAATTTCAATTTTCTAAAATTTACCAAGGCTTGATTTATGACCCAAGATATGATCTATCCTGCAGAATGTTCCATGAGCACTTGAGAAAAATGTGTATTCTGTTGTTTTTGGATGGAATGTCCTATAAATATCAGTTAAGTCCATCTTGTTTAATGTATCATTTAAGGCTTGTGTTTCCTTATTTATTTTCATTTTGGATGATCTGTCCATTGGTGAAAGTGGGGTGTTACAGTCCCCTACTATGAATGTGTTACTGTCGATTTCCCCTTTTATGGCTGTTAGTATTTGCCTTATGTATTGAGGTGCTCCTATGTTGGGTGCATAAATATTTACAATTGTTATATCTTCTTCTTCTATCGATCCCTTGATCATTATGTAGTGTCCTTCTTTGTCTCTCCTAATAGTCTTTATTTTAAAGTCTATTTTGTCTGATATGGGAATTGCAACTCCAGCTTTCTTTTGGTTTCCATTTGTATGAAATATCTTTTTCCATCTCCTTACTTTCAGTCTGTATGTTTCTTTAAGTCTGAAGGGGGTCTATTGTAGACAGCAAATATATGGGTCTTGTTTTTGTATCCATTCAGCCAATCTGTGTCTTTTGGTGGGAGCAGTTATTCCATTTACATTTAAGGTAATTATCGATATGTATGTTCCTATTCCCATTTTCTTAATTGTTTTGGGTTCGTTCTTGTAGATCTTTTCCTTCTCTTGTGTTTCTTGCCTACAGAAGTTCCTTTAGCAGTTGTTGTAAAGCTGGTTTGGTGGTGCTGAACTCTCTCAGCTTTTGCTTGTTTGTAAAGGTTTTAATTTCTCCATCAAATCTGAATGAGATCCTTGCTGGGTAGAGTAATCTTGGTTGCAGGTTTTTCTCCTTCATCACTTTAAATATGTCCTGCCAGTCCCTTCTGGCTGGCAGAGTTTCTGCTGAAAGAGCAGCTGTTAACCTTATGGGGATTCCCTTGTATGTTATTTGTTGTTTTTCCCTTGCTGCTTTTAATATGTTTTCTTTGTATTTAATTTTTGACAGTTTGATTAATATGTGTCTCGGCATATTTCTCCTTGGATATATCTTGTATGGGACTCTCTGTGCTTCCTGGACTTGATTAACTATTTCCTTTCCCATATTAGGGAAGTTTTCAACTATAATCTCTTCAAATATTTTCTCAGTCCCTTTCTTTTTCTCTTCTTCTTCTGGAACCCCTATAATTCGAATGTTGGTGCGTTTAATGTTGTCCCAGAGGTCTCTGAGACTGTCCTCAGTTCTTTTCATTCTTTTTTCTTTATTCTGCTCTGCAGTAGTTATTTCCATTATTTTATCTTCCAGGTCACTTATCCATTCTTCTGCCTCAGTTATTCTGCTATTGATCCCATCTAGAGTATTTTTAATTTCATTTATTGTGTTGTTCATCATTGTTTGTTTCATCTTTAGTTCTTCTAGGTCCTTGTTAAATGTTTCTTGCAGTTTGTCTATTCTATTTCCAAGATTTTGGATCATCTTTACTATCATTATTCTGAATTCTTTTTCAGGTAGACTGCCTATTTCCTCTTCATTTGTTAGGTCTGGTGGGTTTTTATCTTGGTCCTTCATCTGCTGTGTGTTTTTCTGTCTTCTCATTTTGCTTAACTTACTGTGTTGGGGGTCTCCCTTTTGCAGGCTGCAGTTTCGTAGTTCCCGTTGTGTTTGGTGTCTGTCCCCAGTGGCTAAGGTTGGTTCAGTGAGTTGTGTAGGCTTCCTGGTGGAGGGTACTAGTGCCTGTGTTCTGGTGGATGAGGCTGGATCTTGTCTTTCCTGTGGGCAGGTCCACGTCTGGTGGTGTGTTTTGGGGTGTCTGTGGAGTTATTATGATTTTAGGCAGCCTCTCTGCTAATGGGTGGTGGTGTGTTTCTGTCTTGCTAGTTGTTTGGCATAGGATGCTCAGCACTGTAGCTTGCTGATCATTGAGTGAAGCTGGGTGCTGGTGTTGAGATGGAGATATTTGGGAGATTTTTGCCGTTTGATATTACGTGGAGCTGGGAGGTCTCTTGTGGACCAGTGTCCTGAAGTTGGCTCTCCCACCTCAGAGGCACAGCACTGACTCCTGGCTGCAGCACCAAGAGCCTTTCATCCACACAGCTCAGAATAAAAGGGAGAAAAAGTAGAAAGAAAGAATCAGTAGCAGTAGAAAGAAAGAAAGAAAGGAGGGAAGGAGGGAGGGAGGGAGGGAGGAGGGAAGGAAGGAGGGAAGGAAGGAAAAAAGAAAGAAAGAGGATAAAGTAAAATAAAACAAAGTAAGATAAAATACAATAAAGTTATTAAAATAAAAAATTATTAAGAAAAAAAATTTTTTTAAAAACACGTATGGATAGAACCCTAGGACAAATGGTGGAAGCAAAGCTATACAGACAAAATCTCACACAGAAGCATACACATACACACTCACAAAAAGAGGTAAAGGGGAAAAAATGATAAATCTTGCTCTCAAAGTCCACTTCCTTAATTTGGGATGATTCATTGTTTATTCAGGTATTCCAGAGATGCAGGGTACATCAAGTTTATTGTGGAGCTTTAATCCACTGCTTCTGAGGCTGCTGGGAGGGATTTCCCTTTCTCTTCTTTGTTCGCACAGCTCCCAGAGCTCAGCTTTGGATTTGGCTCTGCCTCTGCCTGTAGGTCGCCGGAGGGCGTCTGTTCTTCGCTCAGACAGGACGGGGTTAAAGGAGCCGCCGATTCAGGGGCTCTGGCTCACTCAGGCCGGGGGGGGGGGGGGGGGGGGGGGGGAGGGGCTCGGAGGCAGGGCGGGCCTGCGGCGGCAGAGGACAGCGTGACGTTGCACCAGCCTGAGGCGTGCCGTGCGTTCTCCCGGGGAAGTTGTCCCTGGATCCCGGAACCCTGGCAGTGGCGGGTTGCACAGGCTCCCGGGAGGGGAGGTGTGGAGAGTAACCTGTGCTCGCACACAGGCTTCTTGGTGGCGGCAGCAGCAGCCTTAGCGTCTCATGCCGTCTCTGGGGTCCGCGCTTTTAGCCGCGGCTCATGCCCGTCTCTGGAGCTCCTTTAAGCAGTGCTCTGAATTCCCTCTCCTCGCGCACCAGGAAACAAAGAGGCAAGAAAAAGTCTCTTGCCTCTTCGGCAGGTCCAGACTTTTCCCCGTACTCCCTCCCGGCCAGCCGTGGCGCACTAACCCCTTCAGGCTGTGTTCACGCCGCCAACCCCAGTCCTCTCCCGGCGCTCCGACCGAAGCCCGAGCCTCAGCTCGCAGCCCCGCCCGCCCCGGCGGGTGAGCAGACAAGCCTCTCGGTCTGGTGAGTGCCGTTCGGC
This sequence comes from Globicephala melas, assembly GCF_963455315.2. NCBI lineage: Eukaryota > Metazoa > Chordata > Mammalia > Artiodactyla > Delphinidae > Globicephala > Globicephala melas. Next base: position 7,109,747 of record NC_083318.1, read on the forward strand.
CCTGATCCTCTGTGCGGGAATCTCCCCGCTTTGCCCTCTGCACCCGTTGCTGTGCTCTCCTCCGCGGCTGCGAAGCTTCCCCCTCCGCCACCTGCAGTCTCCGCCCGCGAAGGGGCTCCTAGTGTGTGGAAAGCTTTCTTCCTTCACAGCTCCCTCCTACTGGTGCAGGTACAGTCCCTATCCTTTTGTCTCTGTTTATTCTTTTTTCTTTTGCCCTACCCAGGTACGTGGGGAGTTTCTTGCCTTTTGGGAGGTCCAAGGTCTTCTGCTAGCGTTCAGTAGGTGTTCTGTAGGAGTTGTTCCACGTGTAGATGTATTTCTGATGTATCTGTGGGGCGGAAGGTGATCTCCGCGTCTTATTCTTCCGCCGTCTTCCCGGAAGACCCGACCTTGTTCTTAACCCTTATTCACTTTGCCTTTTGGAGAGTAGAAATCTCTCTGAACTCCCTACGTGTTTGACTAAACACTGTTTTATGGCATCACAATAAAGAAGTAATTGCTTAACACGGTGCTAGTCACATGGTAGGAACTCAATTTTTAAAGCTCATTATATTGTTTGTTTTGGGTTTTGTTTTTTTCTTTTTTCTGTTGAAGTATGGTTGATGTATAGTATGATATAAGTTTGCAGGTGTGCAGTATCGTGGTTCTCAATTTTTAAAGGTTATACTCCATTTAGAGTTATTGTAAAATATTGGCCGTATTCCCTGTGTTGTACCTGTATAACCCTGTAGCTTATTTTATACAGAATAGCTTGTACCTCTTAGTTCCCTACCCTTGTATTGTCCCTCCTGCCTTCCCTCCCCCCGCTGGCAACCTCTCTTATCATGTTCTTTTGAACTTGCTCCTGTTCGTAGCCCTAGCTTCCCTCTTAGACAGCAGACCTCATAAAGGTGGGAACACATGTCTTATTTTTCTTTGGGTCTCCTACTGGGTCCAGAATTGTGATTTACCTGAAGTAGGTGCTTTTTAGACATTTGTTAAATAAAGAACGAGTAAATTAATGAATTAAAGATGAAATAAATTGCCATATAACTCAATAAATAAATGAAGGGAAGACTTTTTCAGGGAACATACTTGGCTCAATATTAGAAGACAATATCTTAAGATATCACTAAAGATTTCCTTTGAGAAAATGGTGTCATTGAATGTTTTCATTCCTGCTAAGTGTGCACGTACGTGTGTGTGTGTATCTCGATCTGAGCTCAGTGTGGCTGTGGCTGCTTCAAGATTATTACACTCAGGAGAGGTTAGTTAGACTAATTTCCCCCAAATTTAAATGTGGATGCCTCCTTTAGGTACTGTAAGTGAGGTTAGTGACACGTTACCGTTCAATCCTAGTTGGGACCATTTATACGCTAATTATTAAGCAAAGACAGTCTAAAAAACAAATATGCAACTCTACTCAAGTCACTTTTAAAAAACATTGTCCTTATGGTCACTGCTATTTCTTAACTCATCTAGAATGGCTTCTTTGATCCAGTTATTCCCTATGTAATTTTTCTCAACTTAGATTACATTGGAAAAGAAATTAGGTTGTTGTACGTTTTCCTTCTCTGACTGTGTACCATTCACTCCAGACTACCCCACATTTTGTATGACACACTAAAACAGAGGGAAATACCTGTTGCATAATGTTCTCAGAATTTGCACATAAATAATATTAAATAAACCAATACTCTGTAGTTTGAGACTTTATGATAGTTGTAATCGTGTCATGATCATGATCATTTTACTTTTTAGCAGGCGCTTTTATTTCATTTAACATTTTTAGGTACCTGTGAAAAGCATAATACCACATATAATGTAAATACCTCTTGAAAGAGATATACTATTGAATCAGTTATTATTGGGTTCTACTTTTGACATATTTTTTTCTCATTAAGGAGTGTTTTGTCTTATAGTGTCTGTGTTGAGAGCCACTGAAATGGAATCATTGAACGTAGTGCAGTCACAGGCAGGAACAGAATGTCACTCTGGTTAAGAAAGACCTGTTTCATCTGGAGTTTTTGCTTAAAAGTTGTTTTTAACCTGTCCATGTGAGCAAGAGGCTGTTGATTTCAAGACAGAGATTAATTCCTTTCTAAAACTTGCCTCTGTTCTTTAGTCAGAAAACTTAGACGTGAGCTTTGTCATTTCTTGTGCATAGCAGTTGGAATAGATTTATTTTTTCCCCTTAAAATGCTAGGGCCATTGGTAACCTGATAACACAAGCTTCCTCCTATTTATTCATTCACTCAGCAATCCTTTATTAAGCAGTGACCATGTGACTGGTTCCTAAGCAGAGCTCTACTTTAACGTGGCTAATAGCCTTGCCAACAGAGGGTAAGGGTGAATTCCTACAGGAAGGGACTCTTATGTTCTCTATTGAAATGTATTGAATATTTAATATATTTTATCTGTTTTTTGAATAGCTAATGCATGCCCAGAACACAATTTAAAAGGTACGCATAGATGCACCTTTCAAAAGTAAATCTACCTCCCACTCCTATCTTTGGGTCATCCTTTCTCTTCCCTGTATACAAACACATCTGCCAGTATGATGGGTAGGCTGTATGTAGAAGAATTTGGTTGTAGGAGGGCATTTCTGAGGTGAGGGCAAGGGGAGCAAGGATACGTGTAAAAATACAGGGCCATGAAAGGTGAAGATTTGAGGAATTACGGAAAAATATTTCAGAAAATCTGGGGCATAAAAAGTGGTTTATTGGGGAAGAGGAAAGAAAAACTGGTACAAGAGCATGCTAGAGGCAAAGAGCTGTCGTCTGCTTTTGAAGGCAAAGCACTTTCTATTTTTCAATATTTTAAACATTCATCATCACACATATATTAATATAATGGCCACTGAATATAATAAGATTTAACCTACATTTATTGAATACCTAATAATACTAGGCATGGATATGAAAACGTAAGCAATATATGGACTCTTCCTTTCAGGCATTCTCTACCAGTTGAGGTAAACAAATAAATTTATGACACTATTTGAGGAGAAATAATTAAAAACAAAATCTCCTCCCAACACAGGAAACCTCTCCACAAAGGCAGAAGAGAAAGTAAACAGTTTTATTATTGAATAAACAGGAAAGCAGATTGTGATTCCCATCACAGGAAATCCACTAAGAAATGGCAAAGACAGAGAGGAATCTCACCCTTTTATATAATTAGGCAGATACAGCCCATCACATGCATGTTCCCAAGATAAACAATACATAGTCCTCACTGAGAGGACTTAACAGCAGTATTTTTCACATACAGTTCATCCTAAATGTACTGGGTAATTGGGATGATCTTCTGTGCTATCCAGAGGAAAATAAGTTCTCATATCTTTATGACAGGTGGTAGTTTTGCGGCTTAGAGCAAGGCTCCTACCCTCCCAGGGCTGCTATCTTCCTTGATGATTACTTTTTTTTTTTTTTTTTTACATCTTTGTTGGGGTATAATTGCTTTACAATGGTGTGTTAGTTTCTGCTTTATAACAAAGTGAATCAGTTATACATGTACATATGTTCCCATATCTCTTCCCTCTTGCGTCTCCCTCCCTCCCACCCTCCCTGTCCCACCCCTCTAGGTGGTCACAGAGCACCGAGCTGATCTCCCTGCGCATTACATTTTAAGGACTCAGTTCCAAGGTCCTTGAGGAAGACTCTTGTGGGCCATAAACTTGGCAAGAGGCTTATTTAGCAGTTAAAAGCATTTACATACATGTCAAAGAGAGAAAACTTTCAGTGATAAGTTTTCTAAAGTGAATGTTCTAAGAAAGTGAGAGAATGGAAGTCTCTTTCCTTATTTTCAACAAAGAGAATTATTTTTTTTGTTTTTCAGTTTGTATTTACCATTAGAGCCCTCCCTTTAGTACTACAATATAGTGACACCACAAATTTCTAACGCCATTGCTATATTCACCTTTCTCTGGACAGATTGTCACCCACTAGATAACTAGCAAGTGCATAGCAGAAGACACGTGAAGCAATAGTCAGAGTCTGATCGAATAACAAAATTAATAAATTTCAAAAAAAATCCATACATTGTTTGTCTGGAGTAATAATCTTTGACCGTATCATACAAATGGTATATGGTTAAATCAAATTCTTAATTAGCAACACACAAAACTTTTTTTTAGTCATACATTAATTTTACAAATATTTGTGATGTCTTTATACTTATATTTCCAAATGAATTACTAGTAGTTCAAATGAATAACTGGTAGTACCTTATAAAGTCTTACCCAATCTAAGCCTAAAGGATAGCTTAACACTGGAGCGTGATAATCTAAATTTTTAATTAAGAGTTTTCCTTGTGAGGCCCAGTATATTTCTGGCCCTGAATTCCAGTCAGTTACATAAGTACTATCACTTTTGTGCAACAATTTAGCCCTTTAGTATTTGTTCTATCTTCCCATGATTGTTCCTAGATGTGAAACACAAAGACACTTGTGACCAGCATCTAGGATTAAAGTCTTATGAGGCACTCACTGAAAGGTACAGATTGAAAGTCCAGTGTTTAATGTATATGGCTTTAATTGTTTCTGAAAACAAACACACCCTATGGGCCACTTGTTTTTTTTTTTTTGCACTGGGTCTAAATTAATAGTCACACAGTTACAATAGGCAACTATTATAAGATCTACGTGACTAACAGGCATTCACCTTTGTTTACCTATCAATATTGGGATTAAAGATAGCTAGCATCTCAAAGTTGATCAAGTGACATTAGAATTGTCTTTTCAGAATCTATATATAAGTGCCAAATTTCTGTTTGTCTATTATTAGTGTTTTCTTTTTTGTTCTTCATCCTTTAATCATACCAGTAAATAAAAAGTTTTGGGGTCAGATTTAGAGCTTGAGTACCTGGATGCATATTAGTTACCATTACTTTCTTATTATCAAAAATTACTAATGAAGATAATCCATTTTTACTCTATCGGTAGTCAGATATTTTAACTTATAAATCCAGACCCTGTTTATACTGGAAGTACAATTTAGAACTGATTGGAAATGAGACTCTGGGAACCATTTCTAGGAGTTCCGAAAGAAAAAGTGATGTAACAAATGATATGTTTGTTTTCTAGTAAAATGTGATTCTTAAAGTAACTGAAACAACTCTACTGTGAATAAGACAGCAGTGCATCTATGAGAACAGTAATAAGTTTGCTAGAATACCTACATTCAGCTACGTTCAGTACCAATATCAATCACTCTGGAAAACTAAAATTTCCTTTGTGGGAACTACAATCTAGTCATCTTAAGAGGCTCCCATGGAGAGCACGACTCCATCCAGTTTTTTGTTCATTTGTTTTTCATATTGATAGCAACACTTGAAAGGGTCTCTCCCAGTATGATGACAGCCTGTCTTTTCCTTGCTGTACAACATTTCTATGTAGATGAAATCTGGTCAGTAGGAGTGGCTGACTTCTTCCAGGTCCTTCTAGATCATTATGGCTTTATGTCTCAGCATTTCTAAGGAAAGAAACCCTGTTAAGTATTGGACATAATCATGACAGAATTCAATGAAATCATATACAGAATGTTGTATCAGACCAACGTTTACAGTCTTGCCACACATAAATTTAAAGAAAAAGCTTCCGTGTTTGCTGGTAGGAACCGCTCTCATTTTTGACAAGGCTAGTGGTAACGCTGAAGACCATCTTGACATAGGGTTTCAGAACCTTAGCTACTGAGTTTTATACAGTTTGATTTACTCACTCAATTTTCTAGAGCACTAAGGACTTCAGGAATCTGTAAATATTTGCATAATTACTTGCCAAAAATAAAATTACTTCCTCTGTCTGATTTAAAGGCTCTGGTAACCCAAAAGTAGAAATTATATTTATTGTGAGTCTTTACCATCACCTGAAAAAAATTTTTTTTGAAGAAGGAAAGATTTTAGGCCTCATACATACCATAACTAGACAAAATCTCTTAACCTTTCACAAATATTGGCTTTATGAAGCCCAGCTGCCACCTGGCTTTTGGAAGAGTTGGTCAGGAAGAACGTTCTGTGCTTATCATGGGAGTAGCCTGTAAAGAATTCTGTTGACAAGTAGCACATTTAAAAAATATATTTGTAATAATTGTATCCCTTTGATGTGCTTTAAGAGTCTAGTGTCTTTAAAATCCCTGTTTCATTCAGCTGATTCTGTTGATGACACAGAACAGAACAAGCAGTTGGAAACTGTGGTACAGGAATTATATTGTTAGGTAATATCCGTAGTCCAGTCAAATTTCTTTTAGTCCCTTTTATAATCCATTTTCTTTTGTTTAGCATATTTTTTTAAGTGAACAATATTTCTTATTGCATCAAAAAGGGAGATTCTAAGTTTGGAACTTGCCATGTTTTAACAGCAACTTCTGCAGCTCTGTCAGCAAAACGAATCCCTGATATCTGAGCAGGCAGTTGTAAAGTCTCTACCACATCAGCTCTCACTTTTCCATGAGATATTCTTAGTACCCAGAGACGTAAAAAATCCTCCATTTAAAAAAAAATCGCTTTGTTGTATGACAGATGCCAAACATATTTATTAGTAGTAGATATAGTCTATATATTCATTTAAAATCCAGAACCAAGAAATGCAGCTCTAGTAACTGCTGTCAGCTTGACCTGCTTGTGCGGACCTATTTCTGTAGTCTGCATGGAGTCTCCGTGGAACTCCCTTCAGAGGTTGGCCAGAAGGGATTATTCCCTTCAGTGAAGAGCCAGCACAGCTGTCTTTAATCTTTTTGCTTCGTTGTCTAGATCTACATTGTGCCCAGCTGAGTAGCTGCTGCTAAAATTTGAGTACTAGTCCCTCCCTGCCTTCCTATCACCTTTTTCCTTAATGTGCACTTTGATATTTGGCAAGACAGCCAAGATATGCCTGGTTAGGGCCAAAGGGCAATTTTGATCTGCCCTTGGATCCATGCCAATAATTTCTGAGAAAATCTCAACAAACTACCGATTAAGTCAATCAGGGGCTCACCTCTCTTCTGGACACACCACTGCAACTTCTCCCAGCTGACCTTTAGCATAAGGCTTCAGTATTGCCATCAGCAGCCCCTTTTAGGTCTTATTGACCTTAGACCTTTCGCAGTTGTGGGGAGTGCCAGATAGTTGGCTTCCCTTGCCCACCATACCCTTTAACGTGGTCATCTTCTGGACGCTGATGTATTTGCTCCATCTCAGGAGCAAAGTCTGCTGTTTGCATAAGTCCATGCAGTACCAGTGAACACCTCCAGCTGCGGGACTTTAAACTAATAACGTGCTGCTGAGTATTTCTGCAGCTTTCCGGAGTCACAGGGAAAAGACTTTAAATGAATAACAGCAGCTGCTGAGAAAGGCACATCAATTACCCAGGAATCGTGGGTAGTTTCTCAATGGTGTCAGCTTTGCTGGCCATCCAAATAGGAAGGGCTGACTTCCCTTACAACAGGAAGGGATGATTTTCCTTTATATAAGAAAAATGTAAATTGTGTGGCACTTTGGTTTCCCTTCCTGTGTTGACACTTATCAGCTTAACATCCTTGTGTGTTTGCCTTTTTTCCAAGTTGCCTCTGTATGGAAGCACAGTCCTTTATCCAAGTTCTCAATTATTCCCAGGTCAGGTCGCTTGATCGTGTCTGCTTTCGTAGCTCCATAATGTGTGGAAGAGAAGGTACCCATGGGAAGGTGAATCTGGCCTAAGACATGAATGGACACAGGGCTAGGCCACAAGATGGGCAAAACCTGCGTCCTCAAACAGGACAAGTAATGTGTTACTGGTTAAAGAGGTTGTACCTTTGTTCCTTTTTGTAGGGAAATTTACCAACTAAACAAACTACCCATCACCTCCCCTCCCAGAAAGTCGATCTGAGTCAGGGAGAGATAAAGAGACACAAGAGAAGCAGAGGGAGTGGGGAAAGAAAAGAAAACAGGAGAGTGCTGTGAAAGAAAAAGTGCCCAGGGAAAGCCGCCCCCAAATACGCCTCAACGGCATATTAATTATTTTGAAGGTTACTTAAGTGTCTACTGAAGAAAACCGCACAACCTAAAAGTTGCAAGTTAAGTTTTATTCAGGGATCTTACTAAGGACTATAGCCCAGGACACAGCCTCTCAGATAGCTCTGAGAAACTGCTTAGAAGAGACAGGGAGAAGCCAGGATATATAGGAGTTTTTGCTGGGAGGAAGGAAAAAACATGTAGTTGAACGTCAAAAGATTAGGGCTAATCACAAAAAACAGACATCTCGAGTTAATGATTTTAGTGTATTTCTGTGTATGGGAAGATGCAAGAATCTGAGCTCACTGAAAGTATTCCTTAGACTTGCATTTTAACTATCTAAGACCAGTGTACAAAACACAGAATGTTTCCTGTTTTCCTCCATCCTGAACTCTCCTCAGGGTCCACTGTCTGGGGGTAGCTGCAGTGGCTGATGTCTTGATGGTGGGCAACATTTGTTGTTTACTGGAATGGTAGGCAACATGCTTTGTCCACATAAGAAACAACCCACGCAAAGAGGTGAAACCAAGCAGGACCTTGTGGGGCTCCTGAGCACGAAGGCCTTTCTGTCCCCCATTTCTTGTTTGTAGAGAACAGACTCCAGCCTCCATGACCTTCCTGGGTTCCAAATGGCAGGTTTGAACAGTTGCCAGTTGGGGAAGAGAGGGCGTGCAGAGACAAGGGAGCAGCAACAAAGAAACCATCTGAGGCAAGATTAAAGGAACCAGAGAAGCTCATCAAAACTAGGAGACTACCTGAGAGGAGATTAAAGGAGTTCAGGCCCTGCACACACGCTAATCTTATCAGCAACCCCACCCTAAACCATTGCTATAAAAACTCATCATCAATTTCTCTTGGGTTGGGACACACAGTTTTCAAGGGCAGGAGCCCACTGTGTCCCCCTTTGCCTGGCAAGACAATAAAGTTATTCTTTTTTACTTCACCCAAAGCTCTGTCTCTAAGGTTCCATTTGACACTGGTGCACAGAGGTTGAGCTTTCAGCATCAGAGGGACACTTTGACTTTTCTCTCTGTCTCCCTGAAAGCAGGAAATAAATGTCTCATGTAAAAGGTACATTCCTTGCTTCTGGAAGTAGCAGGGCACACTTATCCCCAAAGATAGGGAATTGGGGGCCAAGAATGAACCACACTACTTCTTTAATATCCCAAGCCCAAACTCTGTTTAGATCCTTCACTGATTAACCACCCAAAGCCTAAGTTTCTTTGTCCTGTTGCAGGGGAGGAAGACATTTTCCTCTACCCTTCTAGGTTCTTCTGGCTGGTCTAAGAATTAAATTGACATGAGATAGATTAGCAGGAGGAAATCAAACAAACTAACACGTATACATGGGAAATACCCAGGAAAACTGAGCAACTCTCCAAAATGGCTGAAGCCCTCACCTTAAAAGGATGTTGGGGGTAGTGGTTTGGAACTTCAAAGGGGAGGAAGGCAATTTACATGGAGATAAAAAAGCAGATATTTGGTGATGATGGCAGGAGCCATTAAAGAAAAGGAACAAAGGTACCTGTAGCAAGAGGGAAGATAGGGGTAGTCATTACAGTGAGTATAAACATGATGTACATTCTCCCGAGTCACAAGACAGAGACTCCCTGCTTTTTGCGTCTATCCCTGATGCAACCTTTAAAACAAGAAAAGGCATTGGTCTCTCTGGAATAAAAGGAAGCTCCTAGGAGTAAGAGGTGATGGGAGCCCTAGAAGAAATGGGTAAGAGCTTCCACCCATAAGTCTCAACTCATGTCCTGTCCAGGGACAGTGGATGTGAGGTTCGTACAGTACGGCATCAGTCACAAACAGGTATCCACAAAGACCACAGTCCTCACACATCCACACTCATACACACAGGCACATACACATCCCAGCAGTGAGATGAGATGAAACAGAACACTGGAGGTCAGAGGGGTGAGGGAAGGCAAATTTCAGGTTCCTTATTTAGGAGAAGACCGGTGTTAAGAAACTGAAGGATTTATAAGTTCTTAGTTCCTCCCAGGGAATAATTTTGTTCTCAGTGATCGATAAAGAATCAAGAAGCTTCCTTCAAGTCCTGCCGCTTTCCACCTGATGACTGCACATTTATTCTCTGTGTTTGCAGTGATCTCGTCCTTCTCCCGTGGAATCTCTAGATTCCTGATTGGAAACTCTGCTTGCATCTTTTACTTAAAACAAGGATGCCAGCCCAGAACAGTGCCACAACAAATGCCATGCTCCAACCACTAGACTCTGATAAGCGAAGTAGAAATAACCTTTTCCTTTCTCCTGTCCATTTGCACTAGTGAGAAGCAAGTTGGTAAATAGGAAGATCAGCACAACTCAGCCTCCAAAAAGATATCAAGAAGACACGCAGAGCCCAGAGCAATGCTCGGATCAATAGGAGTGTGGCCAGGAAGGTGCTCCCCCAAGCCTCTTTCAACTTCAGAAGCTAAGGTACATGCATTCAGAACTTTTCTTAGTGGTAGAGTGTCATGACTGATATAGATTGCCACTGCCTAATTAAATGAGATAGTAGATTAACACAATGGAATTTGAATGACAATCTGAAAAATTTGAAAGTTAAAAAAATAAGTTTATATCAGTCGTTGCTGAGTATTGGCGTGGCTTCAGAGATTGGTCTGTCTAATCCACACAATACTGTTTTATAGTTAATTAGCAAAGTATATGTAATACAAAATATCAAGAGATCTGATAAAATACAAACATACATGATTTTTGACCATTTTCCTCTTGATATTTGGCCCAAATAAAAGTATATTGTATTTCTATATACAAACCTATTTTTAGAAATACATATCAGAATGAATCAAAATGTAAATTGATGTGTTAAGTATTAATAAATAATTATATTTGGTTGAGGAATCACTTTAGAATTTCACTCTTTGAGAATATACGTCTGGTAGTTTGACAGAATCTTTTAATTTTCTATTGGAGGAAAATTTTTACTGTTAGAACATGTATCTCCCTTTACAAAATGCCAAACTTTTACAAAATTTGTATGAAATTATTTTTCTTTTTTATTCCTTCAGAATTTCATTCTCATCTGACAGGTTTTACAATATATAATTTTATAGTTATAGAAAGAAAGGTAGAATTTTAATTTGATAAAGTATAAACTTGTTTCAAATCAATTCAGATGAAGCATTTATTCTTCATAAGAGTTGAAATTAGTTTTTATTGTAGTTTTATTTTAACCATATCTTAAATTTTGGCTTTCTGCCATTCAATTCTGGAATATCTCCTAAATCTGTGATTCCATGATTGCAAGCCTAGACTGGCACTCATCATTATCTCCTACGGTGAAGATATATGTTCTGATTCTTTAAAATTATAATTTGTGAAATACACCTCGTGAGAGGTAATTCTTGTTGCATACTCAATAGCCATTTTCTCCATTTTCCATTGAACCACATTTTTCTGTGTGTGTGTGTGTGTGTGTGTGCATGTATATGGGCAGCAGTGTGTTTTAGCCCAGTAAAGAGGTAATAAAAGGTTACATGGCAGGAATAGAGGCATATGTAACAATATAATGACTAGGTCTTCAAGCAAACATTTTACCATGAGATAATAGGTCTTAGAAAAAAATATCCAACCGAATGAGGACGACAGAGCATAAGTGGATCTTTGATGGCACAGTGAAGCTACTGAAAGAGTTCCACAATGGCACCTACCTTCAGACTCTGTTAAGTAATCAATGATTTTCATATTGTTTCAGTTATTGTTAGTCAGATACTCTGATTCTAGCCAATGAAAGAGCTCTTAACTGATACAGGCACAGTATATCCACACTCATTTCTATAAGTGAATTATGGGAAATAGGTTATCAACCTGAAAAGCAATTTCACGTGATCTATGTTTTTCCTACTTATAGATATAACTAGGGACTCTATTATCTTGAACTAATGCAAAATGTGTTTTATTAAAGTAATTTTAAAGTAGTCACAGACAATGAAAGTCTTAGATTTTTGTCAGACTTTGAATCTGCATTTTTAATAATGCCGCATTTTTATTGTTTCTAATTGGCACATGTTCTTGTATCCACTCAAGAGCAGTTTTCAAAAAAAAGTGGGGGGGATAGAATTATCCTCTAGGTCAGAATAAAATCTTACCTAGAAATATGGACCATTATATAATACATAAAAGCAGAGCTGCTTTGATGGAAGATAGAAAGGGATATAGTAACATTTTCATGTCAGATTTTTTCATTTTCCCTTGTGAAGAACAGTTTGAAAACCGTGTCCTACAACATTCTACTTTAACTGTATCTACCCATCTAACTTCTGTTCTTCCTCTAAAATCCAATTCAAGCTTGTTCTCCAGTTGTTGGTGAAGTTTTATATAGTACAGCATTTTACATGAAAAGCAAACAAGTTTCAGCTCCCTTTGTCATATATTTACCTTATGGAGAAATACGACAAATATAGTATGATATTGCTTGGAGCCTGACTGATTTCTCAACTATCCATCCTCTCTTGCCCTTGCTTTTTATAATTGCACATAATTCTTGCTTGTCACATGATGGCTTTAATTTTTTATATTATATATATATATATATATATATATATCTCACCCCTCTAGGTGGTCACAGAGCACTGAGCTGATCTCCTTGTGCTGTGCGGCTGCTTCCCACTAGCTATCTAGTTTACATTTGGTAATTATATTAGTTAATTGGTAATTATATTAGTCCATGCTACTCTCTCACTTCATTCCAGCTTAGCCTTCCCCCTCCCCATGTCAAGTCCAAGATTTTTTTAAAAATAAAGTACACTGTACACACTTTTTCCTTTTCTGATTCAAAATTTTTTGGGGTCTTAAGATCCTTTGTCTAACCCAAGGTTGAAAAGGTTTTCTTGTATATTTCTCATTTTCTTCTAGAAATTTTATAGTTTTAGCTCTTAGGTTTGGGTATATGATTTATTTTGAGAATTTTTTATATAGGTAATGTATTGAGGATAATTTATTTTGATATGAATATCCAGTTGTCACAACATTGTTTAAATAACTTAACTCTTCCAATTAAATATTCTTGGCATCATTGTCAAAAAATCAATTGACCATAAATTAATGGGTCTATTTCTGGATTCTCTATTTCATTCAGTTAATTTATATGTCTATCCTTACACCAGGTATGAGTTTGTTAGGGCTGCTGTAACGAAGTGTCACAAATTGTGTGACCTAAACAACAGAAATTTGTTGTTTCACAGTTCTAGAGACTAGAAGTCCAAGGTTCGTAGCACCATGCTGCCTGAAGGTGCTAGGAAAGGGTTTGTTCCAGGCCTCTCTCCTAGCTTCTAGCATTTTTTTGGCTTGTGGAAGGATAATTCTAATCTTCAAATGGCATTCTTCCTGTATGCATATCTGTGCCCCAAATTCTTCCTTTTTATAAGAACACCAGTCATATTGGACCAAGGCCTACTATAATAACCTCATTTTACCTTTCTATGACTTCTAAATAAGGTCACATTCTGAGGTGCCAGGGGTTAGGACTCCAACATAACTTTATGGGGTGGGGGGAGGGACACACTTCAACTCATAATGTACCACTACAACAGTTTTAATTACTGTAGCTGTATAGTAAGTTTTGAAGTCAGGTAGAATAATATATCCAAATGCATCCTTTAAAAAGTAGCGATTCTAATTTTTCCCATTTATATATAGTGTGGAAGTTCAGTAGGAGTCCTACCAAAAATTCAGGACAGTGGTCCAACCTGGAGATATACAACTGTAAGTTGTCATCATATTGATGATATGGAAACCATGAAATGAATGAGATCACCAAGGAAATTAGTATAGATAATGTAGGGGAGCAAATTCACCACCCCAAAATGTCTACTTAGCATGCATATTATTTTGAACTGAAAACAATCAAGAAAGAAAGAAAGAAACTTTGACCTTCCCCCTTATTTGCCTAAAGAATTTAGATAGAGGGCCTATTACAGGAATAGAGCTATTACCATAGATAACTATAATACGAACTAGGTGTGTAGACAGAAGGAACCTAGCAAAGTCTGTTAAAATTCCTCTCTGTGTCTCATTGTCTCTGCATGGCCCAGCAAACATTTGTGCACCAAATATCTGCTTTTCCATCTCCATATCAGTTGCCTTTCCCCGCTTTGAAGTTCCAAACCACCACCCACAACATCCTCTTAAGGTGAGGGTATTGGCCATTTTGGCTTCGGTAAGTGTAGTTTGGTGACTTAGATATTCTGATTGGACAAGGTCAAATAGAAACTAGACAACGCAAAAAAAGCCTCAAAATGTATGGAACTCCTTTGAGAATTTGTGCTAAAAAGAGGGGAAAAAAAGAGAAAAATGGTAAAGAAACATCAAGAAAATGATTTTTAGAGAGAAATAGTATCTAGTTTTGAGGCTCAAGGGAAAGATGATAAAACTGATGCCACATGTGAGAGAGGAGAGAATTTCTGGAGCAATATTCTTGAGTTGATGAAAAGAGGTGCAATAAAATGCACAAATGGACGACTGGCCCTTGCTAGGAGCAGAGATAATGTATACTAAGAGACAAATTATGTAGACAAGACCAAGGAGATATGTAGGTACAGTGGTGAGAAATCAAGAATGTTTAACTTGTTTCTATTACCTAATTGACAACAAAAGCAAGGTTATCAGCTGAGAATTAGGAAAAGGAAGGATGTTTTCTAGGTTTAAATAGGGAAGAACACTATGATAATTAAACAGGAAAATAAGAACGTCAGTAGATTTAGGAGAGATATTACAACTGTTCAGCTTAGTGATGACTGAGGTAAAATAAAAGCAAACAACATGGTTTTATGTTTTTCTCCAGTCGTATCCAGCTAAGCAATTGCAGACACGTAATGGATAAAGCTTTGACATAATCAGAGCAGTACTTTAGCCAAAAAAGCCTTATTAAGTAAGATAACCAGAAGAATTGAGGACTTGTTTGAGGCAGTGATTTTAGTGGCTGACCATGAAATTTAAGCTAGGTAAGAAGGAAAGCTAAGAAATGAGGTATGTAAGGACACAGAAAAAGTAATAGAATCAGTGGATTGTGGGATCTCAAAATCAATGGAATTGGGAAACTAGATAAAGTGAACTGTTAGCATACTTGCGCCTCCTACACTTTACTGAATCTACCTTTCTATTTCTACCTTATTTTAAATAAGTATTATGTTTGTTGTGTGCTTCTTCCATTTCTATAATTTTATTTCTATAGCATTTCCATTTTAAACCATAAAATTTGGTACTGCAATTTATATTTTCTTATATTTTCCAGTAAATAGTAATGTTTCGTTTTTCTCACTTGTGTAGAAAATGTCTCTAGAACAGAGAATATGCCTCTATTTCACTGTTGAAAAATTAATTTCAACTTAACACAAACTCACACACGTGTGACAATTCACTAGATGAATTCACACTCAGGTTTTATTGGTTTACAAGATAATAACTCATTTTTCTTTTAAGAAGCTTGACAGTATTCTTAACGAAGAGAGAACATATCATGAGGAAAGAATAGTCCAGAAATTATTAGTTAATTTTAAAGAATATGTTGAGTTGCCTGAGGCGTGCAGAATGAGGGGGTCGAATATATAGGAGAGGTATGATAAGCTATTTTTCAAGGACCCTGAAGACTTGGGAAAGGGTGAAGTCACGTTACTTTCAACATTCCTCTTTTAGTTGGTAGATAAAAGAATATTTGGGTGTAAATGAAATAAGATTTTCTTTTATGGGTCTAATAGATTGAGTGTGAACCTGCTAGATAACTTCAGTGTTCTCTGTAAAATAAAAGATGATTTCAACCTCTAAGAAAAGAGTTAGCTGAAAAGGATAAGGTTTTAAGGAGAATGGAGAAAATTTTAAATAGGTAATATGGAGAATGGATAGATGACTGAATCAGAAAGCATAACTAGATATCTGGGTAGAGTGCAAAGCACACTCTAGGTTTGTGTTCATGGACTTACATTGGTTCCAGTGCAGCAGCTGTGTGAGTTAATATCCAAGTAGCGTTCTGCAGGCCAGGTGGAGTAATAGTGTATAGGGGGCATTTAGGATATACTTGGTGGGTGAGTAAAAAGGATAATGGAACGAGAGAATTGAGAATATTAGCAAGAAAGGACAAAGTGGAGCACGCTGGAGATGGATATAAAAGTGAAGGTCAAAACAGAAATGGAGTTTGATAAATTAGATAAAAAGAAAGAACAAGGGAATAAAGGTCTCAGTTGATAGAAAACAAGAAAGTAGAGGCAGCACCTGGAAGAGGAAATGAGGAAAGTAGATTGCTGTTAGAGTGGAAATTTTGATTTTAAGCTCTTATAGAAGGACTCATTGTGAAGGTGATAAAATCTAATATGTTGCCATGTCCGAGGAAATTAGCAGTAAAATTCACTTAGAAGCATATTGTTGAATACCGGTTTATGTTCACTGGTTGATCGTAAGCTAATGTTCAACAGACTGATACTCAAAGTTAAGTGGCTAACGCTCCAAAACGTAAATTCAGTTTCTAGTAAATCTAGATATGTAACTGTCTGAGGTTCAAGTTTCCTTTCCATTCTTTTGCTCATATTTTCTATAGTTTCTTATTGATATCCTGTAAGCACTAGTCTCTCTGAAATGCAACGGCATGAATTTTGCTTTTATTTGTTATACTTTCATTTTACCACAGTTACTGACCGTAAAATGGCAAAAGCCCACTCTAAAACTTTCAAGACATCTAATCATCTGAAATAAAATAATAAATTTAATAATTCAGGTTATATACATGTGAATAAAAATGTCACTCGTGGAGTTCTTAAGATGTTTCAGGAAAAAATAAACTATGGGAAATGGACACCTTAATTTTATTATATCTAACATAAATTTCTACTAATGAAATTAAAAAGTGATAACCTTTTTTATTGTTTTCACTTATCTTTAGATAAAGTCTTCAATTTTAGCATTTATATTTGTAAGTGTGCTGGGTTGTCAGTTTAACTGAACTAAAAAGTGTTGATTTGCCCCCAACTTTTTCTACTCAGTGTATGAAATTGCTTTCATTTTAAATTACTGATATTCAATCAGAAGAGGGTAACAGTAGGGACACAGTGCTTGGTGATTTCACATAACTTCAGTCACCTTTCATCCAAAGAGACACTATATTTAAAAGAATAAAAAGAGACTTTCAAAAACATTAGATTGGTTTTGTTGGGGAGGAGCAAATTTCCCCCTTATTCCTCTTGAATTCTTTTGGCTGGTCTAACTGAATTGACACAGGACAGATTAACAGGAGAAAAAAAAAATTAATTTGTACATATGGGGATCTCATAGAAATAGTACCTAAGAAGTAACCAAAGCAGGCAGCTTTAATACTTTATAGACAAAGAAACAATAAATTTGTGAGGAATTGACAGGACAAAGAAACTTAGGCTTTGAGTGCTTAATTGGTGAAGAATTCAAACAGAGTTTGGGCTTGAGGTAGCAAATTAATAAAGTAATATGGTTTGTTTATATAGCCCTTTAGGCCCTGAATTCCTTACCTCTGGTGATAAGGATGTCTGTCCACCTCTTGGTACAGGGAGGGTACCTTTCATATTGGCGATTATGGGAGATTATGGGATCAGGGAAACAGAGTAGAGGGTCAGAGTGTGCTTTTTGCAACAGTTGTTTTTAAAGTAACTTTAATTCAAAGTAATTAATTAATATGCCACTTTGTCATATTTTATGGTGGCCTGCTCTGAGCTCCAACAGTTCAAAAATATTAGACTAATTTTTGCTAGATTTTGATCATACAGATGAACCTAATGGCATAATATGTTGATTACTAATAAAGTCATTTAATATTCTACACATCTGCATATTTATCAGTTCTAAGTGCAGCCTTGCAATCAGCAATATCCCCATGATGACTCTCCTGTGGTGCTTGGCAAGATAATATAATGCCTGATGAGCAGTCAGGCACTCTTAAACCAAGAGGTAGTCAGCTTTCAATTTTGGTACAAATGAAATGAGCTCACTCTGCTGCCCTAGGCCTCAGAGTCAGCACGGAGTGGGGCACCCCCTCAGCAAGGAAAACCGAAGCAAGTCTCATCGTTTAAAAGAAATCTGCAACCTTTCCAAAATATTTTAAAAAGATGAAACAGATTGTTATGCACCCATTAGTAATATATACTTAGGATTAAGTATCCCTTTTCAGTGAAATAGTCTTGTAATTTAAAAAGTAGAGTCCTTATGAGGTGTCGTATGCATAATAAAGCATTGTAGTAAACAGTTATCCCCAAAGAACTGCAGCTCACAGATCATTCCTGGGGCATGATGATGCTTTGAAGAGGGTGTACATTCCTCACATCAGTGTCATCAGCACTGATGGAGTTACACTTGTGTACATACTTTACTGTTTATAACGCAATGTGCTGGAATAAGACCCTGCTATATTTGCTTTTCTATTACTAAGCCAGGAACTCAAAAGCAAAGTACTTTGGGGAAAGTTGAAGTACAGTCTGTGTATCCCTAACCATACTTTGTTGTAACTGCCTTTCTAATGACGTTCCCTCAGGGTATGGAAGAAGTGCAACTTGTTCACCTTCTATCACGACCTAGATTGGGACCTGGTATATTTTAGATAGCTAAATTGTTACCAAACTCTGTTACCCAACTCAGGTTCAGATGCTTATTGCTCAGAAACCAATAATTGAGAGGCAAGTGTCTGTAGAAAGGAGAGATACTTTAATCAGAAAAGCGAGCAATCTGGGGAGAAGGTGAAATCATGTCCTGAGACCAACTCCGAAGATTCTGCTGCGCCATAACAGTTTTTAAAGGAAGAAAAAGGCGGTGGGAGAGAGAATCTCAGTGAATCATCGAGGCAGGAGGTTGGGTTCTGCATCATTCTCCTTTGCATGCAGACTGGCTGACTGTCTTCTCGTATGTTATCTTGCCCACTGATCTGTCTACAGGATTGCTAAAGGGGCTGTTGAGGGTGGAGAGCTAGTCATTTTTTAACTACGTAAATCCTCATTCTTACTTCTTTTTATCTAGGAGAAGAATCAACAGGTTAGGCAAGGCACGTGTGCACTCAGGAGAGCATAGGTCAGGAGTTAGTTTCAATTGCTTAGTGATCTCATTCCTATAATTGAGTTCTTTTAAGTTTAGAGGGGAACAGAAATGGACAAACAGGAAAGGGGCAAAGGATCTGCTTTCATATGTATTTCTTCTTCATACCCTATTTGAGCCCCTAAAACCCTTGTAATTTCCTAAGTGGTAGGAGTAATAAGTGTGTCTCTTGATATTCATAACAAATCCTTTGCAACCACACCTGAGCTTATTTTAATGAGGTAGCTATGGGAAAGCACCTAAGGGTGGGGCCTTGTTGCCAAGGGAAAGAACCATGTGACGAGGGTTGGAACTTTCAGCATTCTCTGGGGCTATTTAATAAAGCCTACATTAAAAAAAAAAAAAAAAAGAGGAAGTTCAGAGAGCTTCCAGGTTGATGAACACATGGAGCTATGGGGAGAGTGGTGCACCCCTTCCCACATACTTCGCCCTAAGCATCTCTTCCATCTGGCTGTTCCTGAGTTGTATCTTTTTATAATAAACCAGTTGTCTAGTAAGTAAATTGTTTCTCTGAGTTCTGTGAGCCACTCTAGAAAATTTATTGAACCCAGGGAGGAGGTCCTGGGAACCTCTGATTTATAGCCAGCCAATCAGAGGCACAGATGACAACCTGGACTTGACATTAATGTTTGAGTGAAGGGGCTACAGTCTGCTGGGGCTGAGCCTTTGCCTTCTGGGATCTGACACTATCTCCAGGTAGTGTCAAAATTGAGTTATACCTGTGGGACACCCAATCAGTGTCCTTGATAACTGGAGAATAGCTTGGTGTGGGAAACCCCCCCACATGTCTGGTGTCAGAAGTATGAGTGTGGTAGTAGTGTGAGAGTAAAAACGGAGACACAGAGGAAGAGTGAGTCTTTTCCGACACATTGGACACACAGACACACACACAGATATAGGCAGATGTAGACATAGACGTAGACGTGGATGTAGACGTAGACGGATATTTAACTAAAATGTTTTTGTTTGCTGACAAGCATTTTAGATTCATTTATATATTAAATATGTGACTTCCTTAGTTATTAAAAATTAATTAAATGTTTTTAAAGTTGTTTCCAGTCTTTTCTCCCAATTTTTATATTTCCCAATTTTTTCCAACAGTTGAAAGATTGTATAGCATATATGTCCTTATAAACCAATACTTTCAACTCAAACACTGTGTTTCTAATTTAGTAAGCATCAAAAATAATGAACAATAATTTTAAAACTTATCCTCCCACTCTCAGGTTTGGGAGTTCAAATTTCCACAAAAAAACAAAACAAAAATGAACTTTCTAATATTTAGGGTACACCATAGCACATTATGAAATTGATATTTTTTAGGATATAGAACATGAACTTATTTTTGTCGTAAGATTTCATCACACTCCACTATTCTAGCTACTAAGGGACTGTCTTTTGAGCAGTTTCTAGAATCAGCCTCAACCCAAACTACACAGCACATTCAGATCTGATATATCACAGAGAATAATGTTTTTACCTCAGTAACCATCAGTCCTACCCCAATACAGACTTGCTGTGTGCAAAATCTGCTTTCCTCTGCTGGCCCAAACTGATTGGACCAGGCCTAAGGATCAAATATAAAGAAGTCAATTCATAAGCCATTTTAATTGCTTAAAATTGCAGTAAATTTTACTTACATAGGATTGAGCTTGTCGGCCATTTTCTCTCTTCAGAATATGATTTGGGAAAAATGAAAAGAATCTGAAAGTTGGTGAGGGTGAAGAGAGTCCATGCAGAAACTCAAATAATGAGAAGGCCAAACTATGAGTACAATGAACATACAAGTACAAAAAAGGCTATTACTTCGTACGAAGTTCTAGAAACAGCTACTCAGTTGAGTGTGAGGAATTTGGCTAAAAGCGTCTGATGGGTTGAAGTAGAGTAAAGTAATCATCGAGCCATGAGCCATGTAGAAGCAAAGCTTGGGAGTTAAGATCCACAGACACTGAACAATGGGATGTTGTGCCGGTTATCAATTTATTGCCTCTTAGTTCATCCTTGATTGTTTAATAATGGAAGCGGACCCTGTAATTTTTGGTCAGCTGACACATTGTTAAGCTTTGTCAGCAGAGGGCACTGAAAGAGGAAGAGGTTTCTTCTTCTAATGTGCCTGTTTTACCAGGCTCCTCTGAGGTCGGGGAGATGGCATTTCCAACACCAGGCATCTGCATACCTAGAGGGCAGCTGCTTCCCCCATACATCCTCAGGAATCTTCACATCAGAATGATGCCACTCAGATGGCTTTCTGTCAAGGACCAACTTGTGGCACCTCTCCATGGGTAGCTTCCTTGGTATCTCAGAGGACAGAGTTTTGCCAGCATAGAACCCTGGAAAACTTCTCCACCATCCACTGATCTCTGGCTGCCCCTTCTCCAGTGAGGTCTTTATCTAAGCCCTGGGTGGGGGCAGGGCACTCTTGCTGGGGTGCTCTATCTCAGCCCTGGGGTTAGTGGTTACTCCTTATATATGCTGTTTCTATTTTTTTTTCTTGTTCCTTTTAACTCTTAATAATCAAACTCCCATTACTCCAATCTCCTGTTAAAGTTAATAATTACTTACATTAAACTTTCCCTGTCCAAATTACTGTATACTTTGCTCCCTGATAGGTGTCTAACTGATAACAGACAGCAACAAAATAGCTTCGTTGAATGTCCTCCATAAAGCCTGCTTATAGGATAAAATTGGATCCATCCAGGAGATTCTTATGTATTTATTATTACTCTTATAATTCCAGAAAAGAAAAAATGACTTGTACGCCTTATGAAATCATATTTTTACTTATTCACATCTGTCAAAAGTCAGGGGTGGGGATCTAGAAAGTATCCAGGATGAAATTAAAGGGAGTGAAAGAGAACTTTGAAACACTCTCACTTTGTTTTATTAAAAAATAATTTTTTTATCGTGGATTTTCTTGTATCATCGGTAATTGAGAAATCCTACTTATAACCCAAGATCTTCAAACTTCTCTTCTAATTTAACTGGAAGTGTATCCAGTTCTTTTCTAATTTCTGAGTAGTTGCTACCATGTCAAAATTGGTTGGGTCAATGAGGGTCCTTCCTTCCAATGTTGAGGCTGGATATTTGCAACTTCCTAGAGAGTAAACACAAATATCTACATTCAGTCCCCTCTTCTGGAAAGCAAGGGTTTGTGATAACTGGATGGATGATGGTGAACAACGACAGTCAGCTACTCTTTGCTAAAACAAAGCTGAAGCCAGACCTCTTCTAGTCCTTTAATTATGGGGATATTCTGTGGATGGTCCTTATTTTTACAACATCCAAATGGGAATTTGTTTATTCCTATGCACTTGGATTTCTTTGTTTGAGATTTCAATTCAGTTCGAAAATTCTTACGTTTACGTTATACATCACTTAGACTTTCCCAGTCTGCCCCTGACCCTGGGGTGTGAACTTCATTATTTTGTCCCATGCCTGGAATATTACTGCAGATGCCCTCTTTTCCTCTTCAACTATGACTAATTTCTCCAGCAGAAAGAATGAGAAAAGATCTGGGTTGTGTTTATATCCACTATTATAAATTGTTCCTACATAGTCATTTACACTTTTCTGATCTTTACATCTGAGTTCGTCAACACCTGACAGATGGCTGACATAGTCCTTGTGTAATGTGTACACTGCTGCTCTGATTGATGATCTGTAATCTTAAATTATAATCTCCATCAGTATCCACCTTGGCTTAAATACATTCCATGGCAGTGATGCACGTCTGCAGAGATATCAGTTCACATAACTCTGGGTCCAGGAACAGAATCTGGTACCACACTGCATGTTCACATTTTAAAATGTCCCATTGATTATGTCATATTCTCCCTGTAATTCGAAATCCTTTTCTTTGGTCCCTGACAATATAATTATTGAAAAGAGTACCAAGTTATTCATTGCAACTAGCCTTCACCAGCAGTTCTAAAACCTGAAGGATAATAAGTATTTAGTTTGATAATAAGTATTTGGAAGGATAATAAGTATTTGGTTTGAATGGTGGAGTCATTCAGAGCTTTGAATTAATCTAACCAGTCCTGATATTGACATCTTCTCGTTATCTCCAAATCATCACAATTTTCAAATAAATTCAAGGTTCTTGGAAGTTGGATATAACAGCTAATTTTCACTTTAACACAGCAGGATAGTTTTAGGTGTCTATATTTAGTGCTGTACATAGTTTTAATTCTCTAGCGGGTGTAGACGATCTCTGTCAATTATCTCCAAATTTGCAACTCCGACTTCAGAATATTTTCTGCACTATCTTTTTGACTTTCTCGTGTTATTCAAGAACCATCTTTTCATGTTATTCAAGAACAATTTTTAAACAAGGATACTGGTGAATATAACACCTTTGTTCCCCAAAGTTGGATAACAGCCGATGAAAATTGTTGCTGAAGCAGCTATTACCAGCGTGGGGGGTTTATTCTGTGGATTCGTTTCTGCATAGATTTCCATTAACGGCTAAAATAATTTAAATGGAATTTCATTTGTATTTAGTTTCTCAAAGAATATTAACCCATTCATCACACCGACAACATTCCTCAAAAATCTCTCTCCTTCCCAGTTCGCGTACCTTCTGTAGTTATTCCAAGCCTCTCACTTGCCAGATCCTTACGTTCTTTTGTTTATAGCCTCATCTGGCTTTTCTTTGTCTTCTCTTAACTATTTTCCATATTTATTTAGCAACTAGGCTAAAATTTTTCCCATGGGTAGGATTTGGTAGGAAAGATGTGAATGTTCATACACTGATATTTTTGCCCTGTTGGAAAATAACCCACCATTATTTTGAGTAGCCTGCTTTTTTTAATTGCGGTAAAATATGGTAACTGCTTTTTATCCCTGAGTGTAATGATTAAAGAGTCGCACATGAAAACCCATTCTGAAAAGGAGTTGCGTGTAAGAAATGCCAACACATGAAGTAAATATTTTTACAGTCTATACCATTGAAGTACCTTCCATGACACCATCAAATTTTAAATGCATATTTTTCTTGGTGTTCTTTATAAGTCAGGATTCCCATTCATTGAGAAATGCAATATGGGAATTTCCGCTAATCCAAATGTGAAACAGCTAGATTGAGAATATATGCAATGTCATAGGGCACTTGTTTTATATTAATTTGCACCTTTCCAGGGAAAATAATGGAATCATAGCTTATAAGATTTCTGTCTTACCTTTGAGCTACTCTTAGTTTTTCCAATGAAATAAAACCATAAAATTAAACTGAATCTGTCTAAAGATTTTTGTTATGGACTGAGCGTTTGTGTCCCCCCAGCTGTCATATGTTAAAGCCCTATTCCCCAGTGTGATAGTATTTGGAGGTAAGGCCTTTGGGAGTAATTAGGATTGGGTGAGATTGCGAAAGTGGGAACCTCATAATAGTATCAGGATCCTCCAAAGAAGAGAAAGAGAGACCAGAGCTCTCTGTCTTTCTCCACCAGATAAGGACAAAGTGAGAAAGTAGGGTATGTAAGAAGCATGTTCTCACCAGGAAACTTAATCGTGAACTTAGCAGCATCCAGAACCATGAGAAATAGACGTCTGTCGTTTCAGCCGCCTCACCTATGGTATTTTGCTGTAGCAGCCCCACTGATTAAGACAATAGTCTTTGTTGCTAACACTAGTCATAATTGGCAGGAGTGGTTTACTTTTGCTCAACTTTTGATGTTTAACAACATAATTACCTTTTAATTTGGGGAGATTTAAGAGTGCTCTCTGATTCCAAAATATACAATTTTATACTTAAAGAGTGGACTTTCAGCACTCTAATTCCACTTCTAATGCACATTATAACAAAGTAAGATTCAGTTTCGTTGCACTAAATATATACACACTTATTGTGTTATACATGTATATCCATAAATACCACATAATATATAATATGATATATTTATATATAATATATATTGGGCTGGCCAAAAAGTTCGTTTGGGATTTTCTGGAACATGGAAAACCTGAACGAACTTTTTGGCCAACCCAATACTATATAATTATTATTGATATATATTATGCGGTATTTATGGATATACATGTATTATGCAATAAATATGTTTATATATGTACTTATTGTATATATATGGATATTTATGTTACTTGAGAATAAGGAGTTAAGTGAGTGTTTCTATAAGACTAGGTTAATAATTAACCTTAAAGGTTTAGAGTAAATTAAAGAAAGAAAGGCACTGAGGCCATCTTGGGAGAGCATTTCTAGAAGGGAAGAGGGGCTATTTGATTCTCACTCTCCAACTAGAGTTTTTGGCACACACGGTTGCTGCAGTTCACGGGGATCTGGGGAGCTACTTTTCATTCTTAGCCAGGAGAATTCTGAGAAATGGTTGGAAAATATTTTCTCTCTCTACTCGCAACTATGTATAGCTGATATCATAAAATGATATTTTACTCCTGTGAATAATCACTTAGCTTTACTGAATGTCTACAGCCTATAGTATTAATGAATAAAGATGGAAATATGCACAATTAGCTAAAATAGTTAAGACCTGCAAAAAGTATATAGGCAAGTAGAATTTATGAGAACGTACTTAAAATCTAAGAGTCTGTTGGAAATACTAGAATTGATGTACTTAAAATTTTTCGCTTCACTTTTATTGAGCTAAGTGTTTGATAATTAACTATAAGTAAAATACTGTTCCAGCAGTATGAGAGTGGTCCACTTTCATCAATGATACAGTTGCTGCTACTTTGAAGTTGGATCTAGTCTACCTTATCTGTACCCAGCAGGGATAGATTTATAATCTTGAAATTTTCTTTGAAGTATTTTTTGTCATATATTTTTAACTGTGAAAGAGCAATACAGTCAGATCAATCAGAGCTAAAAACAAAACGTTAGCCATTCATTTTCACATTAAAATTTCAGTCATATTGATTGTCCTAATTTTCCATGTGCTAGCTGCTTTACATTTTGTGTATTGATAACGTGGAACACTTCTAATGAAGTATTTATAATCGGTGAGAGATTGAAATAAATCAAAGCACTTCATATTTAGAACAACTACTCCATGTGACAATTCTGCATAGGGTATATAGAATTTAATGAGGTGCATTACATTTGACAGCTGTTCATGAAGTAAAAAATTGTTAGAGTGCATGTTAACCTTAGCGCCTTGTACTCCACTCTTCTTAAGTAATTAGACCTGTGGAAAAGAACCTTACAGAACAGTCAAAGGCTGTGCATTCTGTAGTGTAAAAGCCAGAAATTCATTGTTTGCCCGTGTCAGAAAACATTGTTTCCCCATTAAGTGAACTGGCTAACATAGTTTTAAAAATCTATTAGGGATAAGAACAATAAACTTTCTTATTTTGGTTTACAGTGAAAAAAGTCAGAGAGGATTAATTTTGATTTCTTATTTTTATATAACATTAAAAAATTTTTTTAATATATATTTATTTATTTTGGCTGCGTCTGGTCTTAGTTGCGGCACGCGGGATCTTTTAGTTGCCGCATGTGAACTCTTATTTGCGGCATGCGTGCGGGATCTAGGTCCCCAGCAGGGATCAAACCCAGGCCCCCTGCATTGGGAGTGAGGAGTCTTACCCACTGGACCACCAGGGAAGTCCCTGTAGAACATATTGATTCGCATGTACTCAACCCATCATTGTAAACATGCTACTGCATATTGAATGGTTTGTTTGTTTGTTTGTTTTTTAAAACTACCTTTCAAGGTGATTACTATTCCACTGTTAATGATTTGAAACAGGGAGGATTGTCCCCCTGAAGAAGACGGTAAATTAATGAACCTGATGCAAACAATTTGGTTCCAAAAGATGATGCTTTAAATTATACCCCCTGGCTAAAAGAAGTTAAAATTTGGAAGAGCAAACTTGACCGAAATGCAATCTTAACAATTTGTGAGAAAAGAAGTAATTTTGTCCCCTACCACACTTCCTTCCACTATGACAGAATTGATTTGATAAAAATAAAATCTAATTTTGTCCCAGATTTAAAAGTTTCCAAGTCCCCCAAGTGATTCCCAAAACGCTGATAAAGTTTTTACTTGTCTTTAGACAGAAGAGAACAAAAAGGACAATGTCACAAGTTGTACGTGAAACTGATTATGTTCACTTCATCAAACTACCCTGTTTTGATATTTTCCACTTTTATTAGTTTAAAATGGCTTTTTGGTTTTGAAATAATGGAGTAATAAAGGTGTTGTTATTTCCTAATCTTACTTGTAAAACTACAAAACTGATAGTCTTATGGGTCACTTTCATCTTCTTTCCGTTCTATTTTTTTTCTTTGCTCTTCTTTCTCTTACTTTCTTTTCTTTTACGTTATCTATCTGTGAATTCAAATTGGTGCAGTAACTGGCTAGTCGATGACGTTAAAAATCCCCGACACAATATTCCAGGCCTTATTTTTCCAGATCCATCTTTCATAATCTCTAAACAAATGCATACTATTCAGCCGTATCCAATTCTTACTCTTCTGTGCCTTTGCATTTGCTATTGTTTCTTCTGAAGAGGCTTTCCTCCTGGCTCCTTCACATGCATTTAAAGTTTTTACAAAGGTGTAAATCATACTTCAAGACCCTAATATCTCAAACACATTTAAACATCCTTCCTGTCTACTCTCTTGGAACAGCCTGTGATTGCACATATGCGTTGCATTTTTACTTTTTTGCATTGCAATACTTCTGTGATTGCACTTGCCACATTGCATTATAATTTTTTAATGTGCTTGGCTTTCATAACATGATCTTCTTGAGAACTGGAACCATGCCTAATTCATTCTTGTATTTCCATTTCTTGGGATATAATGTATGCAGCAGTCAGTTAATTACAATTTCATGCATGAATTCCTGATTAAATGAATGAATGTATGAATGAATGAATGAATGAATGACTCATCATAGCTACCGCTAGTGCTGACGAAATTACCATGAACATGCCTTATTTGCTAATTGTACAAAGATGGGATTTAAATGTTTACATTATTTGGTCCAGAGATTTTCAACTCTGTCTGTGCTTCATCACTTGTGGAGCTTTATGAAATCTGTTTGGTCCTCAGTCTTAGACAGCTTGATCTGTTGTTTTGGGGTGGGTTCTGGTAATTATATATTTGTTCCTTAGTTTTAATTTTTACTCATGATTCTCTGTGCAGTCAGATTGAGAACAAGGTGGATCAATAATTTCAAAGGCAAGTCTCACAGTGTAATTGGCTCAATATTAAGAACTTAGGAAATACAAATAAAAGTACAGCAATAGTGCCTGACTTGAAGTCTTTCAATACCTTTTGATTAATTGTAGAGTGACAATTTGACAGTAACTCATACATGCTTTGCATGTAATTTTATTTCAGTTAAATCATATCTGCAAAACTTAGTCTCAGACAGAATTTAGGATATTTGCCAACATTGAGGACATGATTAAATACCTCCCTGACCGAGTAAGGGACAAGATGACTGGTGCATATGATGGGGTTGGGGTCTACAACTACAAATAAATTCTGCTTTGATGTTTGTGCTACAGGATCTGTAGAGTGATTTAGTGAAGTTATGATATCTTCAGTTCAACCCTGCACAGCTTCACTTGAATAGGGAGTATTGCTGTGACTTGATTCATCTAGTGACAGTTTGTGGTTTCACTTTTTGAGAAGGACAGTAAAATAAGATTTAGTTGTAATGATATGTACAGTATAGAGTTTCATAAAACCTTCTCTCATAAAATACCTGAATAACTTTCCAAGGGGTAAGAAAGAAGAAAAAAAAATAAGACTTTATGACAAAAATTATAAAGGAGGTTCTGCTTTGAAGGCCTGCCTGTACTGGAACACCAACAGCATGCATTAAAGTAGAAACAATCTTGATGAAGCTGCCTATCCGATATTACTGTTCTTTCCTCTTACTTGATTTGTGGAATAGCATCCATACAGATGTGGGTTTCCCAACATCATTTTCGACATGATTATAGGCTTTTGTGTCTTGGCTCTAAATCATGATGGATAGTTACTGGACAACTCATAGAACAGGTTATTTTACACATGAAGTTTTTTATGATTTTAATTTACGTTTTAGCACTTAAAATGATATACTCAAATATCAAACATATGTTAAAACAAAGATACAATAATTAACATGAATTTTATCAGTAAATAGAAATGCTATGATAAGTAACTGATATTATTCTATGTGGGTTTACAATAGGATTTCTCAACCTAGGTTCCTGGTTTAGGTGAGATATGGTTGTGGGTAGTGTGAATGATCACATACAAAAAGGAAATATTGGGCTTCTCTGGTGGCGCAGTGGTTGAGAGTCCGCCTGCCGATGCAGGGAACACGGGTTCGTGCCCCGGTCCGGGAAGATCCCACATGCCGCGGAGCGGCTGGTCCCGTGAGCCATGGCCGCCGAGCCTGCGCGCCGGAGCCTGTGCTCCGCAATGGGAGAGGCCACAACAGTGAGAGGGCCGCAAAAAAACCCACAAAAAAACAAAAAGGAAATATTTTTGTACCTTGTGTAAGATCTTAGCACTCACAGTGATGGAGCAGCCCCATTATCAGAGTTTTTAGAGGTTTTTTTCATTCCCAGATAGCAGTGTGCACAAGCACTGTGCTCTTTGGTTGTGCTCGTTCTGTTTTGAGGCCACGTAGGAGAGGCTGTTTATAATTGATGAGTGCTGTTTACACGAAGGGGAGGAGAAGAGGCCAATGATACCAGACTCTCCCTCCCAAATCATTTACCCTAACCTCCTGGTAGGCAGCGCCAGCTGATTTAGGAAAACACGAGAGCAAACATGCTATACCATCCTAAAAGAAAGTCAGAAAGTTCAATTCGGAAGAGAGTTTCTATATGTTGCAACTGGCTACTCCCTTTCATACTCTGCTATTGTTGCGACTGTCGCGTAATGTGGATCGTGTATGTTAGCAGTGAATTGTGTTGTGAGGTTTTCATATTTTATTTTTTGCAATTTTCTCTTTTATTTATGATATACTTCTGTTTTATATCTTATTAGCCTCTTTTTTTAAAAAACAAAGATGTCTTTGTGTTAAATGCAATGGTTTTTGAAGATGAGGTGTGAAAGAAAGAGGAATCTATGTCTAAGCCAGTGAACAATTCTGAAAAGGTTGGCGATGAACAATTACAATTTTCTGAATCATTTCAGAAATATAACAAGGACACAGACACCAAAAAAGCCTGCTGTTACAATGAAAGTTTCTCATTCTTGGGCTTTTCCTGGGCAAAAAACCATGTTTCCTATTCCACTGTATGGCAAATAAACTAAAAATGCAGGAATGGCTCCAGCAAAATTGAAAATACGCTTCATTACAAGGTACAGCCTTTAGACACTTTAAAGGTGCCGATTATTTTAAACAGATATTAGAATCACAAGACTAAAGTTTTCATTTAAAAAAGTCACATTAGTGAAAGCACTCAGGAAGCAAGTTGTTTAGTAACCAAACTTATTGCCCTGAGAAGGGAAAGTCACACAGTTGGTGAGAACCTAATAATGTCAGTATCTAAAATGAAAGTGATTAAAATGCTACAGCAAGATGAAGTAGGAGGATTTGGAAAGGTTCCACTCTCAAACAGTATAATACACATGTTACTATCATACCGCAGCATGCTGAAGAAGTTTTGTGTAATAATCTGAAAAACAACAGCTTCTTTACCAGGTTGGCAAGTCTTGAGATTTCCCCAGTAAATGTCATGCTATAGCATTTGTAAGATTTGTGAATGATGGTGAGATTCAAGAATTTTTTTTATCTACTGCAAAGAGCAGACTGAAGCAAAGGCCAAGACATTTGTAATGTTTTCCCTCTTATCTGCAAACAAAGAGTTTGTTCTGGAGGAAATGTGTTGACATTTGTGCTGATGGGGCCCCAAAAATGCTTGGTTCCACGAGAGCTTTTATATCTCTTTAAATGAAAGAAAATCCTGAGGTAGTCACAACAGTGCTTTCTTCCTTGAGAAATGCTGGTGACAAAAGTACTTGAAGGTGAAATTTTCAAAAAGTTGTGAACGATGCTACAAAAATCCTTTATTAAACAAAGACCGGTTTTACTTGAGACTTGTTTTAAAAATGGATGTACAAATGGGTGTCAAAGAGCACATAAATTTGCTACACACAGAAATCCAGTGGGTTAACAGAGGAGCAGTGCTCAACAAGGTGTTTCAGCAGAGAGGTGAATTGAAGGATACACTCAAGAAAATAGTAGACTTGATTCAGTGGAGAATTTCAAGATAAACTATTGCTGCCAAAACTGGTCTGCTTAGCAGATGTCTTCCCACACAAGGACCAGTCTAACAGGCCTTTGTGAGGTCTTACAGAAAGTGCTCTAAAAGGTAACAGAATCTTTTTAAAAAATGATCTGCAAAAGGAAATTGAAGTGGTTCTACTCCTGCTTGGACTTGAGTACGTGAAAGGGAATCAGTAAGCCTCAGGAGTTGTTGAAAACCACCTGCAAGACCTATAGGAAAGAACTGAACAGGGTGTGCCTTCTCTTTTGAATACAAGCGTATGAATAAATGAAGGACCCTTTTTCTGAATCTTCTGCTCAGGCTGAGATCTCAACTCAGTCAACAGGAAGAATTTTGTGAGCTGCCATCTGCTCATAGACTAAAGGTGAAATTTGCTAGTCTGCCCCTACACAAGTTCTGGGATTCTGTTGAAGTGTGTTTGACATTCACAGGAATGAAACGAATCTTTTGCTGTAGTTTTCAACATCTTACATATGTGAACAGGCATTTTCTTGCTTAACAAGCATCACGAGCAAGGAGAGAAGTGACCTTATTTCAGTTTTCTGTGCTTAAGTTCTACCTAGAATCAGATATCTGTGGAAAAAAAGAAAAGACAGGTTGCATAGTAAAAAGGTAAATTTCATTTTAAAATAATACTTTTTATACATATAGTGACCTATTAAGAAATCAAGAAACCAACTTGTATGCATAATAATTTAGTTAGCTGCTACAATTTTATTTGAAACTGATCATGTTACTCAGTAAGAAAATGTTTTTTCAAAGTCTTATGTGAATTATGTCTTAGGTTATATTTCTATTGATATTGCCTTGCCTTTGTTTGTTGTTGTAGTTTTACTACTTAACATGTAAATAAAATTTCATGTTGTAAATAAAACTGATTAAAATAAATTCCAGCCTATATTTAAATAAAACCTATCAAGTCTATGTGTAGAAAAATATAAATCCTATTTTGGCTTAAGTGTGCTATTTAATTTATATTATATATATAATATAATATTTGTATTGTATATATTATTATTGTATTAATATATTATTATTATTATTTTTCCATGAGTTTTTAAGAATTAATTAATTAATTTTATTTTTGGCTGCATTGAGTCTTTGTTGCTGCATGTGGGCTTTGTCTAGTTGCGGCGAACGGGTGCTACTTCTCGTTGTGGCGCAAGGGCTTCTCCTTGCTGTGGCTTCTCTATGTGCATGGGCTTCAGTAGTTGTGGCACATGGGCTCAGTAGTTGTGGCTTGCGGGCTCTAGAGTGCAGGCTCAGTAGTTGTGGCGCACGGGCACAGTTATTTGCTGCACGGCATGTGGGATCTTCCTGCACCAGGGCTTGAACCCGTGTCCCCTGCATTGGCAGGCAGATTCTCAACCACTGCACCACCAGGGAAACCCCGTGAGTTTTTAAAATTTATGAAAAGAAAGAGTAGTTTCAAGAAAGTGAGCCAAGCTTAATTACATTTTTTTTCTATAAAAGTTGGCTAAAAATTTATTTTTTAGTTCTAAATAGGGGAAAAAATTGTCTACCACATATCCTGTACCGTATCACTACCATATATTACATCATCAAAATTTTATAGAGTAGGAATTTGTGACAATACTTTAAGGCCTACTTGGATAAGTTTTAAAAACAAGGAATTCACGTAGGAAATTAAGAGGAAAAAAAAAAGAAATTGAAACTAAAGTTTTCTTTCATGGCACTACTGCTATATATATCATGGGAAGGAATAATCATACAAAGAGATAAATCTAACACATTGGCTGAAATTGTATTTATTTTCTATTGTGGTGTAACACATGACTACAACCTTAGTGGTTTAACAATCATCTATTTATAAGCTCATAGTTCTTTAAGTCAGAAGCCTACTATGGTGGGGCTGGATTTTCTGCTCAGGGTCTTACAAGGCCAAAATTAAGGTGTCTGCAAGACTGTTGCCTGTAAGTTCTGGAGAATAATCCTCTTCTAGATTCTTTTTTTTTTTTTTTTGCGGTACACGGGCCTCTCACTGTTGTGGCCTCTCTCGTTGCGGAGCACAGGCTCCGGACGCGCAGGCTCAGCGGCCATGGCTCACGGGCCCAGCCACTCCGTGGCATGTGGGATCTTCCTGGACCGGGGCACGAACCCGTATCCCCTGCATCGGCAGGCAGACTCTCAACCACTGCACCACCAGGGAAGCCCTAGATTCATTCTTGTTGGCAAAATTCATTTCTGTGAGGCTGCATGTCTGAGGTTTTCATTTCTTGCTAGCTGCTACCCCATCAGCACCTAGAGACAGATCTCCAGTTCTTGCATGTGGCCCTCCCATCTCCAAAGTCAGCAACAGTGCATTGACTCCCCCATGTGCTTTGAAGATCTAACTCCCTCTTCTCATATCTGGAGAAAACTCTTTACTTTTAAAGGGTTCACCTGATTGGGCCAGACCCACCCAAATAGTCTCCATATTTATTTATTTATATTTAGGCCTCACCATGTGGCATGTGGGATCTTAGTTCTCCAAACAGGGATCGAACCCATGCCCCCTGCAGTGGAAGCGTGGAGACTTAACCACTGGACCGCCAGGGAAGTCCAAAGATTGATTTATTTTATTTTTATTTATTTATTTATTTGGGATCCTAGTTCCCCAAACAGGGATTGAACCCGGGCCCTGGACAGTGAAACTGTGGAGTCTTAACTTCTGGGCCACCAGGGAATTCCCAGCCTCCATATTTTAAATTCAAGTGACTTGACACTTTAATTAATCCCATCTGCAAAATTCTTTCATACCAATAGGTCGATTAGTATTTGATTGAATAGTCACAGGATGGGAATCTAAAATGTTATATGTGGAATAATAGGTATGAAATTTATGCTTTTAATGTGAATTATTTGAAATCTGGGTTAAAATGAGGTCATATTGGTATAGGGTAGACTTATAATATCGTATGACTGATGTCCTTATAAAAGTGAAGTTCGGACACACAGACACACAGGAAAGATGCTAATGTGAGCACCAAGGATTTTAGGTCATCACCAGAAGCAAAGAGAGAGGAATGGACCAGATGCTCCCGCAGAGCCCTCGGAAAGAATGAACCCCATTGACACCTTGATTTTGAACTTCTGGCTTTCAGAACTGTGAAAGAATATATTTCTGTTCTTTTAAACCACACAGTTTTTGATATTTTTGTTACGGCAGCTCTAGGAAACTGATACAAATTCAAAATAATCCCACACTTTTTATGATGGGCTTTATGATCTGACCCTACCTTATCTTATTTTGGTTTTCAAATAAACCCAGCCATTTTTCACCTGAAGGCTTCTGATACTCTGTTTTCTCTGCCTAGAAAGTTATTTTTCTCACACTCCAAATGGCTAGCTTTTATTCATGGATTTTATCAATTACTATAATATTAATCTTATTTCAAAGTAATTAAATATCAGGTCCCATGCTAGGATGGAGACTATTTTAGTTCATGCCAAAGGTCTATTGTTGAAAATTTTACTAAAAACAGGTTTTTATTAGAAGTATAAAGAACATGGAATGATTTAGAGAAGCTAAATCGTGAAGGGTAAATGTAATTTGGCTTGAGAGCATTTCCTAGTTTCTTTTGTGCTCTAATAAATAAACTTTCTACCCATTCAAGTACAATGTCTTTGACGAAAGAACCATTTTTTATTCCCTAGTATGTAGCACATATATGATATATACGCCATATCTTCAGTATATGTTATATTCCCATATATGATTTTTAAAATTGAAAATTACATAAGTGACTAAATTAATAAGTGATACTGCCTTCTATATATGCATGTTTCTCCTTGTCATTGAGAAATAACATTATTTTAAATAATTATATTGTGAATATATATTAATTTGAATGATATGATTATTTTCATTAAAAACACATAAAAATACCTCAGTTACATGACCAAAAATCTTTATTAAAATGTGTATTTAATAAACAAAAACATGTTTAAATGTCTTTAATTATTAAATGCAAATATTCATTTATTTCTAGGCTTAAGAAACATAGGTGATATATTAAATGTTCTATTAATAACTTTGTCAAGTATTA
This sequence comes from Globicephala melas, assembly GCF_963455315.2. Classification (NCBI taxonomy): domain Eukaryota; kingdom Metazoa; phylum Chordata; class Mammalia; order Artiodactyla; family Delphinidae; genus Globicephala; species Globicephala melas. The sequence goes on from NC_083318.1 coordinate 7,145,029, forward strand.
CAAATAGTATTCAAATATTCAAACTATCAATCCATGCTACAAATGTAAAAATATAAAACATGAAAATAAGCTACAATTGGCATAGTGATTTCTGCTTCATGTTTCTTTCTTGTGGATTTAGAATGAAATTTGATAATATTTGGAACACTGGCAAAGTTTCCAACAAATCACTTGTAATTCTGTATATTTAAAAAATTATTTTCCTATTATTGCAATTTTATATCACTTGAACTTGCTAAACTTTCTCTAGATATCTGCACTTACCAGCAATGTTTTTGCAAATTGTTGTCATATCTTTGGACAGATCCATCTTTGCTAACTGATGGAATACTAGGTTCTGAAATTTCCAATTATCATATAAAACTTGAAGCTCATCTTAACGTCTTCTGAGACATATAGTAGTTTGGCAGCCAGTCAGTGTCCTGTATATTGATAAACTGACTAAGGACAAATTGACAAATTGATTTGAAATATTTTTAGTAAAGATACATTTGGCAAGCTTTAAAGTACTTTAAAGTACCTAGAATCGTCAAAAGAAAATTAGAAAAAGAAAACAAGTTTGGAGGCTTTATACTGTCTGATTCAAGACTTTGTTAAAAATCTATAGCAATCAAAATGATATGATACTGACTTGAGAATAGAAAAAAAATTAATAAAACAAGTAGAAAATTTGTAAAGAAACCCACACATATGTGATCAAGGGATTTTCAACAAAGGTGCCAAGGTACGTGATGATGGAAAGAAATTCCTTTCAATAAACTGTGCTAGAAAAATGAATATACCAATAGGGAAAATAAAGGAAAAAGACACTGATTCCTGTCTTACACTGCAAATGAAATTTATTTTGAGATTGATCGAGATTAATCATATATGGAAACAAAAAAGTAAGAACCATTAAAACCTGGGAGAATATCAAATGGTTCAACATCTTTGTGTTTTGGAGGAAGTATTTCCTAGACTGGGACACAAAAAACATGAAGCATAAAAGGAAATGTCAAGTTTCTGTCCAATATATTAAAAGGAAATCTCAATGTCTTTCACTCACTAAAATTAAATATTATTGCCAATCTTGATATAATCTTTGGGGAATACTGTGTTTACTTTCAGCATTATTTTCAATTAACCATGATACCTTAATTCAGTTTCAATCTGTTTACTGTCTGGATCAACTCAATTTGTTGGAGTAAACAACAAATTAGAGACAGCTATGTGATATATTTTGCATGGATTTTCACATCTTCTTCTACTCAAAAGAGCTTTTCCTATTGACTTCCATAGGAATTCACATTCCTAAACTTTGTCTAAAGTTTGTATTATTAATGTACTATACATAAATTAAATTGAAAGCTAAAGAATTGTTCTGGGAGAATCTGGATCACTTCACTTGAGAAAAGTTAAAGGAACCTGTATAGGGAAGGAACCATGGGAGTACCACAGGTAGTTAATGTGAGAAGAGGTAAACTTCCTACTTTTATCTGTATTTGAGATTGTTTGTTCGTTTGTTTCTGCTTTGTTATTTTTTATTGATGTATTTCAGAAGGATTATTTGAGTTGGGGTTTAGCAAGATGAGTTTATTTTGTCGTTACAAAATTAAAGAGACTCTGGATAAAATAAAGAAGAATGTAATAGAAGTTTGGGATGGGAACTAGGTGCCCTTTGGGGCCAAGGAAAAAACAAAACAAATTTAAAAAGGGAATCAGACTGAAGGAAAAAAAATATCTAAAGAGCTGGAGGATGAGATAAACTGGAGAAACACACACTCTCCCCTAGATGGAGATGATTGTTTACATTGTTTTTGAGCATGCCAAAAGAACTTAGAAATCCACACTTCTGGCTGAATAAATTTGATTTTTGAAAATTAACTCAATTTTTAAAAATTCTGAATGATCTAAAGAAAATATTCCTTGGTATCTGATCACCTGGCAACATTAGATCTGAATGAAGGCAGAAGAGCACAAAGCATTATTTATGTTGAATAAATAACACAGTTGTGTGTATTGCAGTTTTTTCAGATGTTTACAGAAGCTATTGGATTTAATCAAAAACAAATTTATTAAATGTATTATTGAATGCATAAGAGCTCTTGTCAATGAGTGTCAATCAACTTCCATTAAGTGTTTCTTTTTTTTACTGTAAAAGAAGGGAGGATTTTTCTTATATTCATAGAATTCCATTGATATATATAGATATAGATTGATATATATATGATGTATATACATTTATATATATATATATATATATATAAAATTATAAGCCTTTCGAACTGGAAACATTCATGCATTGATCTTACATCAGAGCAGATTGAGGCCTATTAAAGTTCAGAGGACCAAAGAGCTGAATGAGATAATTTTACAGGTAATTTTACAGAGCTGGGATTAGAAACTGACTTTTCCAACACTTTGGTAAAGGCAGTTTCTTTTGTCTTACCCCGACTTTCCACTGAGTGATAGAGGAAACAGACTATAAGGTGACAAAAGACTTACGTGTAGAGTACTTGTGTCATACGGTCTGTGTATTGTCATAAGTTATTAAAGCAAAAAAATACTTCCTAGTATCTATATATTATTTAGATAGGTAAGAATTCATATTTGTTTGAATTATTTGTAGCAATTTCAGGATTACTATTCATAATTAATTGCTAAAAATCGAAGAGTGATGAGAGTAGAGGAAGAATGCTTCTAGATTTGTTTTGATACTATTATTCCTGTTTATTATGGGACACATACCTAACTAGTTTTCCCTTTACATAGAGAGGCCCGAAAGAGTTTTGCTTCCTTCAAGCTCAAGTTATCATATAGTTTTTATCCTGGGTAGATATTATGCACTGCATTTTACACACATAGTTTTGCAAAAATATAGAGCAACATAAATCGATGTTCCCCGAGTTTCTTAGAAAAGAGAAGATGATGAATTACATAAAACAGAAATAGCTAGAAGTGGGAATTCTTGTGTTTTCTCCACATATCATGGGAAATGATGGAAGAAGAAAGTATAAATTCTCAAGGACCTGAAAGAGTGAATTCAAGTTCATAATGAGGTACTTGTCCTACCTACCGATCATCACTATAACTATCAAAGTATTACACGAGTATCTCAAAAGGAAAAGGAAGGAGGGAAAGAAGGAAGGAAATTAAAATAAATAGACCCCTTAAATTCTCCAGTATGACTCAGTCCCTCCTCCATCTCTCCATGCAGAGAGACATGGTAGTATACATATCTTCCCAACGTTTGCTCTTTTTACCTCTTCTTATAACTTGAAGTAATAAAAATGGAGAATCTGTATTATATGCACGGGGAACTTGCTCATACATGTTTACAATATTGGCGCTCGTTTCTTTTTTTCTTTTTTTATCATCAGTGGGAGAAATGGCACGGGCTTTAGGTACGCAGTCAGAAGGCGTGTGCTGACTCCGCTGGCTGCAGATCCTCTCGGCTCCCTTTCCAGTGTTTCTCAACAGGCTCTATTTATTTTTTCTTTTTTAAAAAATTTATTTATTTTATTTATTTATTTTTGGCTGCGCTAGGTCTTTCTTGCTGCGCGCAGGCTTTCTCTAGTTGCCGCGAGCGGGGGATTCTCTTGTTGCGGAGCATGGGCTCTAGGCGCGCAGGCTTCAGTAGTTGTGGCACGCAGGCTTCCGTAGTTGTGGCTCACGGGCTCTAGAGCGCCGTCTCAGTAGTTGTGGTGCACGGGCTTAGCTGCTCCACGGCATGTGGGATCTTCCCCGACCAGGGCTCGAACTCGTGTCCCGTGCCTTGGCAGGCGGATTCTTAACCACTGTGCCACCAGGGAAGCCCTCAACAGGCTCTATTGACCTTTGGGGCTGCACAAGGCTATCTTATGCAATATTGTAATGATCAATCGAGAACATTTAACCAATATTAAGATAAAAAATGCCACTACACATTTACAAAGCATCTAATTAAGAAATACTGCTTTGGGCCTCCCTGGTGGCGCAGTGGCTGAGAGCCCGCCTGCCGCTGCAGGGGACACGGGTTCGTGCCCCGGTCCGGGAAGATCCCACATGCCGCGGAGCGGCTGGGCCCGTGAGCCATGGTCGCTGAGCCTGCGCGTCCGGAGGCTGTGCTCCACAACGGGAGAGGCCACAACAGTGAGAGGCCCGCGTACCGAAAAAAAAGAAGTACTGCTTTGATAATATTACTCTCAAAAAGCCAGAAATTTACCCCAATCCATTTTCCATTGTTTATTCATCATGTGTCTTTTACTTTCAATATTTAAACAATTTTACAAAGTTATTTTTAACATCGTCTACCTTGAGTTTTAACCATTTTATGCATTTGTTACTCTCTGTTGAAAGTAGCACTTTCTTATGCTTATCCTAACTATACATGTTCAACAACTACAGCGATTTAACTAGCATTTATTTTCCTCTTTGCCATTACAAAGTGATTTCACCTCATTTTCTCATTTAAGCTTCATTATAACCTGTGAGATAGAGGTTTTTTATCTCTATCTAATAGATAAAAATGTGCTTCTAAGTTTCAGTTAATTGACAAGATCTCACAAGTATTAATGCAGAAGTTAAACTGGGAAACAAATCCTCCTCTTTAGTGGAGCTTTGCACTGCAAGTGTTACACCCATGCAGAATATTTTAATAGCATAACATTTAGTTGTCAATTTGTATAAAATTTACATTTTATTGTCTACTTAACTGTTGAATTGTTAAACACTGCTGCCATAATCTAAAATACAGGCCATATAATATCACTGTTTATCATCCTAAATACTTTAGACAAGTCACTTCAACTTTAACTTTCACTTTCTTCCCTTGATAAATAAAGAATCTGGGCTTACTCCAAAAGGTGGTAGAGGAGACTAACATCTAAACATATGCAGGCTAAACATATTCAGACACTGCTAAATACTGGTATTATCTCATGCCTTTCAATTAACAACCTACAGATAATGCAGGGGAAGCAAATGAAACTACATGATGTCTATTACTCTACTTCCAAAAAGCTACTCTTTAAATTAATCAGTTAACGTTTTCTATGGCAAGCATTAGTCTAACAGAAGCAGTTCTCTATGTGCAATGTGAAGAAGGCAGCAAGAAATTTCCCATTCTAGAGGGAATGATTTCTCAGCACCTCCCAAGGCAGATTGCTATGATGCCACTTTGTAATGTTGGTGTGACAAACTCTGAATTCCCACAATGCCTAATCTATACCAATTAAAATGTAAAGATAAACATAACAGGTATTTCCTTTGGCCACGAACCTAGAGGTACAATTATGGTACAGATTAATAGTATAGCAATTATTCTGCGCCTCAATCACCCAAATTCTTTCTTTCAGCATTGAAAAATGGAAGGAGCCACTATTAAGGCTAATTTCGACTAGGTTCTGCCCACCCCTTACTCCCCATAACCCCTAAAGTTATTTCTATTTCCAAGTAGCTGCATTGATTCTTGATTGATTTTGCTGATGTCACTCAGAGAATTGACATACTTCCCAGAAAATTTTGCAAAGAATCTGTGCCTCCATTGCTAATTGCATTACTACCATGTCTGTATTCAAGGAGGGCCTCTTTCAACTCTGGCCAGGGACCCTGGCACCAGGAAAGAGCCATAATAAGGCAGTACAAGCATTTGCCCTAGGCTAAACCCGGGAGCCTTACTACCACAGGACTATTCCTTTGCTAGTGTTCCTATCAGTCACTGAAACCATGACTCACTGACTTTGTGTTATCCAGGCCTTTTCATGGCAAAGCTTCCTTTTGAAACCATTACCATTTTTCTGTACTAGACACTAATGTGATTTACAATTTCTTTTTCCTTCTTTGCTTTTTCTCCCCCCCTCCATTCTGTTTACAGACATCAGAATATAGGTACAATACAGGGTCAAAATTTTTGCTTCCTATGTTGGAGTATTTATTTATTTCTGACTTACAGTTGATGTATAATAATATATAAATGATAGGTGTATAATATAGTGATTCGTAAGTTTTAAAGGTTATACTCCATTTGTAGTTATTATAAAATATTTGCTATATTCCTCATGTACATTATATCCTTGTAGCTTATTTTATACTTAATAGTTTGCATCTCTTATTCCCTTACCCATATATTGCCCCTCCCACCTTGGAGTTTATTTTTTAAAATATCTTATCGATGAATTGCTTTGTCTAAGCGTTAACCTCTGAGCAACTTCTGAGGACTTATCCCATCCCATTTATTTTTGTCAAAGAGAAAGATAGTTTTTTGGATTACCTTATATTTTATTTTATTATTTTTTTTTTTTTGGTACGCAGGCCTCTCACTGTTGTGGCCTCTCCCATTGCGGAGCACAGGCTCCAGACATGCAGGCCCAGCGGCCATGGCTCACGGGCCTAGCTGCTCCGCAGCATGTAGGATCTTCCCAGACTGGGGCATGAACCTGTGTCCCCTGCATCGGGAGGCAGACCCTCAACCACTGCGCCACCAGGGAAGCCCCTTATATTTTATTTTTAAAGTTGTATATGTATGCATGTGTGTGTGTCTTTGGGTAATGTATTCCATGAAAAATATTTTTTAAGGTAATTAACAGTAAACTTTAAAACAGGATTTCAAACTATATTCAGTTCTATTAAAATTAGTTTTTTCTTTCTTTGAAAAATGTAGAAAATAAAATTGATCTTCACATTTACTACTAGTGTTTACATGTGTACATGTGCTTTTACAGACAACCTAATACTCTTACCTGGAAGTGGGAGGACCAGTACAAGGGACAGAGACCGTGTTTTTCCTTCTGACTTTGCAGTGTAGCAGTGGAGAAAATGAATGGGTTAAAATGATTTGAGATTAATATCGACAGCATACACACACATGACAAACTTTCTGCAGGAGGGTAGACAGGTGAAACTAGGGCGTTGAGGGTGGCTGTGAAGTCACCTGCAAAGAAAGGCATGCAGGCCAGCAAGGAAGAAGTCAATTTCACGTAGAGGAAAGTATTTGAATTTGGTTGAAGCCAGGAAAACACTTGCTTTAATATTTTCCTCAGCCAGTAATTAGAGGACAGGATAAGGCAGTGAGTTTAGGAAAAAGAGATGAAAAGGGCCTTTGTAAGTTTAGATGAAAGCAATGGGCACTAAAATACAGAGAGGGAGACTTTTGAGTAAATGAATATATTGAAAGAGTTTTTTGAGGAAAAAAATAGTTAAACCTTATCTGTGTGTAAGGTGCATTGAGTATGAATTCACTAGTGTCTGGAAAGAGCAAGAAAATGATTGCAGGAAATGAAGTGTGATGATGAGAGCTCTGGAAATGGAGAGAGAGTGTGGATATAAAACTTTTCAGAGAAGTAAATAGCAAAACTTAAGAGATACGAAATGGAGATAGTTTTAGGGGAACACTGAGTCTATGAATTGAAAGCAAAACGTTGTGCATATGTGCATATATTTCTGTGGGATAAAGATCAATGGATTTTTATCAGGCTCTCAAAGGGATTCATGTCTTTATTATTTGAATATAAAGAGCAGTGAAGGAGCAGATGTCAAAGAAGGAAACACTGGAGAAAGCTGGTAACCTTGAAAGTGATGGTAAAATATGGGAAAGTGTGAATTAGGGGTGAAGTTAATTGAGTTTATCTTTAACATGTACATTTCATTAAATCCTTCGGCAAACTGAAACTAACAAAAGGAAAAGAAAGGGGGGCAATTCTGAGAATATGTGAAAATTTTGTAATATAATAGCTAAATTATTTTAACTGTTATTGCATACTGAAACCTTCAATATTTCAAGTTAATCATATTCACAGAAGCACCATAAGTATCATTTTTTCCATCATAAGCTGTTTAAATGACCTTTTTGAACAAGGCATTGTATATGGGATTTATTTTTGCAAATACACAGCATTTGAGTAACTAGTAATCAAATTTTGGTGTAAGTGGGGAGATAATGGAGTAGGGAAAATTGAACCTAGGACAGTTAAGCAAATTGTAATTGTCAGGGATGAGGTGGTAACTGACCATTTCAAGAGGGATTCAGAAGCTGACCACTCTTTGGTTGATTCACCAAATTATAGATTCAGAAAAAATAATTTATCACTTTAATCACTTCAGATTCAAAGGCCCTAATTACAAAACATGAATGATAATTAATTGCTGTACCTAAAATATACCTGGCATGATAATTGAAAATACTTTCCTAAAGTGGGTAAATGTGTGAAACTTGTTTAAGAGATCAATTTATAGGCCCAAAGGAATTAGGTGGATGTGTTAGAATTCTAAGATTTCCCCAAAGACCTCATGCTCTTTCTGGTGTCTATGTCCTGAATAATCCCCTAGCTGAATATGATGGGTTTTTCTCCCAGGAGTAGGCTATGTTCTATGCCACAGTTGACTTAGAGAGATTTCTCTTGGTAGGCCTGATCTGATCATATCAGCTTTTAAAAGGAGAGTTTTTCTCGGGTGGTTGCAGAAGAGCAACTCAGAGGTTTGAAGCATGAAGCATGATTCATTGAGCTGTTGCTGGCTTGCAGTTGGAAGGGACCATGAGAAAAGGAACTTAGAGTTGCCTCTAGAAGCTTAGAATGACCTCCAGCCTGCAGTCAGCCAGAAAACGGAATTTGCATTGTATAACCGCAAAGAAATGAATTCTGTCAACATACAGGAATGATTTGTGAGCAGATTTTTCCCAGGAGACTCCAAAGGAAAAGTCAGCCTGGCCAACACTTGATTTTGATTTCAGTCATGTGTTATTCTAAGCAGAATGGCAAACTAGACTTCCAACTACAGAAGAGTGAGGGGTTAAAAACCAAGGCTACAGTCCCAAAATGGAATCGCTTATGTTAAACCCTACATCACCAAACTGAGATTTAACTTAATTACAGTTTCAGCTTTCCCAGAAATGGAATCTTAAAACAGTCAGTCAGGAATTGCCTGATCAGCACTTGTTAGATAATCTGCCTGATAGACTCTTGCCATTAAAGAAGAGTAACCTTGCAATAACCAACCCACTTTTTTTGCCTCGTTCCTTGTTCCCTCTTCCTTTTGCTTATAAAAGTCTTTCACTTCGTATAACTCCTCAGAGCTCTTTTCTGTCTGGTAGCTTGGATGCTCCCTGATTGGAATTGATTTTTGCTCAAACTCTTAAAAATTTTAATATGCCTTAGTATATCTTTTAACAGAGACAGTAAATAGGTGTTGATTTAGGCTACAAAATTGCTGGTGAGAAAGTAGACAAAGAATCAGAATAAACAGTTTCTGTTCTTTAAATGTTAACGTTGTTTCATTCAGTGAATATTTGCAGATTTAAGTGACAAACGTCAACTTCCCACCAATCCCTATCTTTTGGAAAGCAGCACAAGTTTTGTTTGGGAAACTATCTTTCCTTACCATTTAAAGGTACTTTAATTTGCAAGCAATTGATCAAACCCAAGCTCTAGGGTTGGAGGCATAATGAACGTAAATGGTATTAATCTTGTCCAGTGCAATTATTTCAGATTCTTGCACACGTCCTGGGTGAATCTCAGGGCAATCATCAGGACTTTTCCTGAAAGTCTTTGAAAACAAAGACTTTTTAGCTATACAAAAACACAGAAACGTATTGCCTTAGTGGTGGCTCATAACCTTTTTAATAACAGGAGGAAAGATCTGTCCAGTGGAAGTGAAACCATGGAACTCAGATTGGCACTTGAACCCATGGTCCTTTAATTGATATCACACACCTGGTCTCAGGACTTAATGAAACAAGTTCTTGATGTCTTGTCCCAGAAAGAATTCAGTGAGAGACAAAGTGACAGGTCAGAAGTGGATTTACTTAGAGAGAAACACACTCCACAGACAGAGAGTGGGCCATCTCAGAAGGCGAGAGGCCCCGAAACATGGCGTGGCTAGTTTTTAATGGGCTGCGTAATTTCATAGGCTAATGGGTGGGAGGATTGTTCCAACTATTTCGAGGAAGGGGTGGAGATTTCCAGGAATTGGGCCACTGCCCACTTTTTGACCTTTGATGGTCGGCCTCGGAACTGTCATGGCACTGATGGGTGTGTCACTTAGCATGCTAGTGTATTACAGCGAATGTATAATGAGGCTCAAGGTCCACTGGAAGTCAGATCTTCCACCATCTTGGATCTAGTTGGTTCTAACCAGTATTTGTCATGTCCTATGGCTATGTCATTCTTTTAAAGGTTGTGCCCTGCCCCCGTCCCTCCTTTTTCAGAAGTAAACCCAGGAAGTAGGGGAAGTAAATGGAGGTTAAGTAAAACTTTTTGAATCACGGACAAACCCTTGCCAAGAACACTGCTAGGCAATTACTTTAGCCCATAATTCCCTTTATTAAGTCCACTTGGCTCTCCTCTCTGCTATTTACAACCCAAATCCTCCTACAATAGTCAATGACCTTCACTCTGACACTCTTTCTATCTAACTTACAATGCATACTCCCCAGAATTTTCCCTAAAGCAACACTGAGTTTTTCCTGTTCGTTTCCTCTTTCTTGATTTCAATCACCAAATGCTTCTGTCATTCAGCATTACCTTATCTTAAAACTGTGAGTATGAGTTCATTTTATAGAAAGAGCATTTTAGATTGATTTCTTCCTGATGAATCAAGAAGAGACATTTCATCATCAATATATTTTAAAAGTGTGTCTTAGAATGGACACTAGAAAGATCCCCACAGGTGACAATTTCTTTCACTTATTTTCACTGTTGTAATCCCAGACAGAAAATATTTTATTACAAAGCAAATAATCTGCAAAATCTCAGCTTGAATTGTGGACCATTGTCTCCTAGGCTATACTGCAAGTACTGTTAGTTTGAAAAGTACAAAACGATCTAAGTGCACAAACAGTTATATAGTCGTTTGAAGTTGCAGTGTATCCCTTTACTATCAATTGGGAGTGAAGATCCCAATCTCCAAATAAACATAACTTATTCCTATATTCTGATTTATTGTTTTTCATGCAGCTATTTTTTTTCTTTTAAACTTATCTTGCTATTTCTTTTTTCCTCTGGTTTTAGATCATGCCAAAGAGAATGGCAAAACATCTGCTCCTCACTGAAACCTAGAAGATAAACTCCCACAAAGCAATAAGCTTTAAAATATACAGAATATACTTATTCAAGCAAAGATACATGGGAAAGTCAGTCGACTTGTAATTGACAGATTTAATGGCCATGAATTTGAGAAAGGGAGGTCTGAGCAGGCTGCGTATTATTTGTTTATCTACATTTAGAACATTGTATTGCATTTGTTTTTCTGAATTTGCAGCAAAGTTAAACAGGAAGGATTTTCCTATTCACCATATACACCTGAGCTATGAACCACAGTAAATCCCCTACATACGAATGAGTTCTGTTCCGAGAGCGCGTTCGTAAGTCCAGTTTGTTCGTGTAAGTCCAACAAAGTTAGCCTAGGTACGGTACCCAACTAACACAATCAGCTATATGGTACTGTACTGTAATAGGTTTATAATACTTCTCATACAAGTAATACATAAAAAGCAAACACAAAAATAAACATTTTTAATCTTACAGTACAATACTTTGAAAAGTACAGTACAGTACCAGCTACATCACCACTGCTTTTACACTTGCTTCCAGACATCCTGGGCTTGAAATAAAGATACTGTACTACTGTGCTCTATACAGTACTGTACAGTAAAGTACACAAAAGCACAGCCACTTGTAGAGGATGCATTCACGTGACGATGTACACCAGACACATGAACTAAGTTACATGATTGGACATGCAAACACACATTCCCACCTTTGAAAGTTTGCGACTTGAAAGTTCGTATGTAGGAGACTCACTGTATAGTCAAATGAAAACTTATCTCTATTATTTATGATTCTGAGTGAAAATGATAAATCAACTGCATGCACCCTTTGCAGTATTATTTATAAAATTAACTGGAATCCATGAAAACCTGCGTGTGTTTGAACCAAATAAAATAAAGTTGGAAAGGGTAGTTTTACCTTTGCCTCTATCACAAATGTATCCTAGTACTCTATGAGACACTGGATGAAAGATCTAGGATTGAGATGAGAAGGATATATGCCCCAAAAGCTTAGATCACCTCTTGAGGTACGGCTTGCTTATCTGTCAAAGACCCTGGGTAGTATACTGCACCGTGAAACTCATTTGTGAGTTGCAGAAGCACTTTCACCTAACAGACAAGTTTTGAAAACGTAAATTGCTTCTATAGATACACTCTCCACTAACCCCTGAAGAAGCCTTTAGCCATTTATGCTGATAGCAACAGACATTGCTTCATCCCGTTCCTGCTATGTATTACATTTATACTGCAAACATAAAATAGTGGGAATAAATTTTGTTTAAAAACATAAAACTTTAAGAGTTTTTACCTTCTTCACATACCTGAAAATTCTCAGCTAAACTAACTACAAGGAAACATATTTATTGATATTTACTGCATATAGGATTTAGTACATTTTTTGTGATTACTAAAAATTAGTAGTACTGATCAGCATAAGTCCACACATGTTCTGGTAGTTTCTGTACTGAACGTATGGTTAAGGCTGTTCTCTGCTCCCTGGTTTTTGTGTGCATAGTTCAGCATATATCTGGAAAAAATATTGCCAAAGACAGAAAACCAAATTATCTTAATTATTTTTACATTCTACTGGTAAATCCAAAGCCATGTAATGTGGTTATCTTTTTCCTGGATTTGTTATGTTAATCCCTTTAATTAAACCTTAAAGCCACAATATGCTGGCATTTAAAAAGCTGCTGACTGAATCAAAGCCAAAGAATTTACAGAGAACAGATGATACTATTCCCCCCAGGCCAGTCTCAACATCCAAACCTCAGCTTTAAGAGGCCAAGGCAACTGATGTGGTTATAGGCCCCTTGTCTAGGAACTCAATGCTGCCAGGCTTTGACTGGCCCCCTGGGAGATCTTTCCGTTTAACAATGCTTCCCACTGACCCTGGGAGGCAAAGACCAGCAGGGTTGGGTTGCTATTCTCTATGACATACTGGGATACTTGGACAAGAATATAATCTTGTTTTTAGCTAATGTGTATATCGATTTTTTAAAATTGAAATATAGTTGATGTCCAATATTATGTTAGTTTCAGGTATACTACATAATGATTTGACGTTTGCATGTGCTGTGAAATGATCACCATAAGCCTAGTAACCATCTCTCTCACACAAAGTTATTACATTATTATTGACAGTATTCTTTATGCTATATCTATATCTATGCATATAAACATATATATACTCATGACTTAATATATAACTGAAGGTTTCTACCTCTCAATCTCTGTCACCTATTTTGCCTACCCTCCTCAAACCCCCTCTCTCTGGCAACTACCAGTTTGTTCTATCTATGAACCTGCTTTCCTTTGGTTTTGTTTGTTTTGTTTCTTAGATTTAACATATAAGTGAGATCATATGGTATTTGTCTTTGTATAATTTCACTTAGCATAATACCCTCTAGATCCATTTACACTGTCACAAAATGGCAAGATTTCATTTTTCTAATGGCTGAGTAAAATTCCATTTTGTGTGTGTATATGTATATACATATGTGTATATATATATATATGTGTGTGTGTGTGTGTATATACGTATACATATATATATGTGTGTGTGTGTGTATATACGTATACATATGTATATACGTATACACATGACATCTTCTTTATCCATTTGTCTGTCGATGGACACTGAGGTTCCTTCTGTATCTTGGCTATTGTAAATAATGCTACAATAAACATTGGAAAGCATATATCTTATCCAATGAGTGTTTTTGGGTTTTTTTGATAAATACTGAGAAGTAGAATTGCTAGATCATATGGTAGTTCTATTTTTAATTTTTTGAGGAAACTTCATACTGTTTTCCATAGAGGTTGCGCCAATTATATTCCCACCAACAGTGCAAGAGAGTGCTCCCTTTTCTCCACATCCTCATCAACACTTATTTGTCATCTTTTTGATGATAGCCATTCTGACAGGTGTGAGGTGGTATCTCACTGAAATTTGATTTGCATTTCCTTGAAGATTAGTGATCAGAAAACTAAACATCTTTTCATGTGCCTGTTGACCATCTGTAGGTGTTCTTGAGAAAAATGTCTATTCAATTCCTCTCCCCATTTTTTAACTGGGTTGTTTGTTTTCATGATGTTGAGTTGTATAACTTATTTGTATATGTTGGATATTAACCTCTTATTGTTTGCAAATATATTGTTGGCCTTTTCATCAGCCAACCGAATGTTGATAGTTTCCTTTGCTGTGCAAAAGCTTTTTAGTTTGATTTAGTCCCATTGATTTGTTTTTGTTTTTGTTTCCCTTGCCCACGTAGACATAGCCAAAATAATATTGCTAAGACTAATGTCAAAGAGCATACTGCCCATGTTTTCATTTAAGAGTTTTATGGTTTCAGGTCTTATATCTTAAGTCTTTAATCCATTTTGATGTTACAAGGTGTAAGAAAGTAGTCCAGGTTGATTCTTTTGCATGTAGTTGACTAGTTTTTCCAATGCCATTTACTAAAAAAGCTGTCTTCCCCATTGTATATTCTTGCCTCCTTTGTCATAGATTAATTGACTGTATAAATGTGGGTTTACTTCTGGGCTCTCTGTTCTCTTCTGTTGGTCTATGTGTCTGTTTTTGTGCTAGTACCATACTGTTTTAATTACTATAACTTCATAGTATAGTTTAAAATCAGGGAGTGTGATACCTTCAGCTTTGTTCTCTCTTAAGATAATTTGGCTATTTGGGGTCTTCTGTGTTTCCATACAGATTTTAGAATTATTGTTCTAGTTCTGTGAAAAATACCTCTGGTATTTTGATAGGGGTCACATTGAACCTTTAGATTGCCTCAGGTAGTATGGTCATTTTAACAGTATTAATTCTTCCAATCCATGAGCATGGTATATCTTTCCATTTGTTTATATTATCTTCAGTTTCCATCATCAATGTCTTACAGTTTTCTGAGTCCATGTATTCACCTCTTTGGTTAGATTTATTCCTAGGTATTATATTCTTTTTGATGTAATTGTGAATGGGATTATTTTCTTAATTCTCTTCCTGATTGTTATTAGTGTATAAAAATGCAACACATTTCTGTATATTAGTTTTTTACCCTGCAATGTTACTGAATTCATATTTTACTTCTAATAGATTTTTGGTGGCATATTTAAGATTTTCTCCATATAGATTCATGTCATCTGACCTACAGTGACAATTTTACCTCTTCCTTTCCAATTGAATTCTTTTTATTTCTTTTTATTATCTGATTGTGTGGTTAGGACTTTTAATACTATATTGAATAAAAGTGGTGAATGTGGGCATCCTTGTCTTGTTCTTGATCTGTCCCTTTCTCTCTTCTCCTTCTCATACCCCTATAATGTGAATGTTAGTATGCTTGCTGTTCCGGAAGTCTCTTAAACCAACCACATTTTAAAAATTTTTTTATCTTTTCTGTTGAGTTTGAGTGATTTCCACTAGTCTGTCTTTCAGTTCACTGATCCATTCCTCTGTATCAGCAAATCAACTGTTGATGCCTTCTAGTGTAATTTTAATTTTAGTTATTAAATTTGTATTCTTCAGCTGTTTGGTTCTTCTTTATATTTTCTAATACTTTGTTAAAATTCTCACTGTTGTCATCTATTTTTCTCCTGAGTTCATTGAGCATCTTTGTGATCATTACCTTGAACTCTTTATTGGGTAGATTGTTTATCTCCGCTTTGCGTTTTTATGTTTTTTTTTTTCCTGAGGATTTTTTTTTCTTGTTCCCTTGTTTGGAATATATTCCTCTGTCTCCTCCTTTTGCCTAATTCTCTGTATTTATTTCTATATATTAGGTAAGTTGGTCATGTTTCCCAATCTTAGAGAAGTGGCCTTATGTAGGAGATGTCCTGTGTGTCCCAGCAGCTCACTCCCCTGTTTATCAGAGCTGTGTTTTAGGGGTTCCCCCTATGTGAGCTGTGTGGGCCCTTCTGTTGTGGTGGGGCCAACAACTGTGAGTATGCTCGTAGACAGGGCTGCCCCGGCCCTGTGTGATTCCTGGACCAGCCTTGTGCAATGTCTGCTGGCCCTCTGGTGGGTGGGGCCAGGTCCCGGAGCAGCTGGCTGCAAAGCCAAGGGGGTCCTGAGGCTGGTACAGGCCCTCTGTTGAGCAGGACCAGGTCCTGTTTGCTGCTGGCTGTGGGGCTCATGGGGGTCCCAAGGCTGGTGCTTGTTTTTGGTGGGCAGGTAAGCCTTTGATAATAGACTAAAGGGAGGACTCCAAAATGTCATTTGCTAGCACCAGTCTTTTTGGGGTAAATCCAGCTTCCAAAAATGGCTGCCATCAGCATCTGTGCCCCTGGGGGAGTCTCAGTTGCCTACTGCTGGGAGATTCTCCAAGATCAACACTTAGGTCTGAATCAAGCTCCTTTCAAATGACTGCCTCTGCACGCACCCTTAAGAGAAGACTCTGTTTTCTACAGCCCAATGGCTTTCCCATATGCAAGCTTCTCTGGCCTTCAATGCCAGACGTTCTGGTGGCTTGCCTTCCTGGTGCAGGATACCCAGGCTGGGAAGCCTGATGTTGTGGGGGGCAGATCCCTTGCTTCCTGGGGAGAACATCTGCAATTGTGATTATCTTCCCATTTGTGGGTCACTTACCTAGGAGTGTGGGTCTAGACTACACTGTGTCTCCACCTCTCCTATTCATCTTTTTGTGGTTCCTTCTTTATATCTTTATAAAGACTTTGTAGAAAATCTTTTTTGCTAGTCTTCAGATCATTCCCAGATAGTTGCTCTGTAAATAGAGCAATTTCAGTGTGCCCATGGGAGGCGGTGAGCTCAGGCTCTTTCTTCTCCACAATCTTGGCCACATCCTCCATTGATTTTTATTTGCTCATCTCAAATAGAGAGCCAAAAAAGAATTCTTAGTAGGAAGAAAATTTTTTCTGTATACACACACACACACACACACACACACACACACACACACACACTGCTATAGAAAGAATTGTGTGTTCCCCCAAATTCCTATGTTGAAGCCATAACACCCAGTGTTTAGAGATGGGGCCTTTGGGAGATAATTAGGTTTAGTTGAGGTCATGAGGTTTTGATGGTAGGATTAAGGCTCTTACAAGAAAAGACACCAGACAACTTGCTTTCTCTGCTGTTTTTTTCATGAGTCAGACCAGTGAAATTAATGGCTGGGGATCGCTACGCTACATCCTTTAGATTTATAGGGATATCCCTAATTTTTACCATTCATCCCAGTATGCAATATTGTTTTTTATTTATGACCTCAACCAGGGAAGATCACTTTCAGAGGCTTCCATTTGGCCTTCCACCCTATGATTTGTCTTACCTCACAGGCCAAGGTCCTAGTGAACTGACCTCACTTTTAGGCAGAAGCTTCCAGGTTCCAAACTGGATCTTATCTGGAAACTTGGCAAGAAATCATGACTTATGTTTTGACAACTTCTTTCAACTTCCTGAGGATCTGTTCTTAATTTCCTTTGTGCAGAATAAATGCTTTTGCTGGCTGCCTATCTATTCTGTCCCTAATGTCATCATGTTATGCTAACCTTCTCATACCTATTTGCAGGTCAAATTTCTCCTGGCTGCCTCTCTGATCTTACTATACGTTATAATATTTGTCTTCCCTTGACTCTCAAAGACCTTTGTTTTTCTCAATTTCTATTATCATGATTGCTGTCAATCAGTCCAGTTCTTTAATACCATCTTCTATACCAGGAGTATTGGCCTGCTAGACCTTTCATAATCACTCCCTTACATTAGTAGTAACCTCATATTTTATCCCTCAACTGTATTTTCTTCATTAATTTCATTCATAATTTACAGTTCTCTGAATATGATGATTAAATTGGCTTATATTTCTTCTCACGTGGTGTGCCCTTTATCTATATTGTTCTTCCACTATCAACAAGAGGCTAAATTCTGCACCTTTCCCTAGCATGCCTTCTTTTGGAAATCTATTGTTGATACCTCACTCCAAACACTTTTATTCCATCTCTCTTCCTTTCTGAGTTAGATGTCTTTTCTATGAATTCCTATAGTTTGCAATATTATGATCTTATTATTTACTTGTGTTCTTCCCTATATGTTTACAGCCATAGAATTAGAGACCTAGTCATGTTTGGCCTTGCACCTAACTTGTTGTAGTTGCTTAGCACATGTTTCTTGAATAAAAGACAGAAACTATAATAATTAAAGATAATGTGCCAGGCATTGACTTAACAAACATTTTTCAGAAGCCAAAAGATTTGATTGAATTGTGTTGCAATATGCTAATCAACGTGGCACAAAATTAGGGAAACTGTGTCGTTAAGAAGAACACTACATTTTTTTTAGCGTGTATAGTACTAACTATATTTTATGCCAGAAACAGCTGTCAAATGCATGGACACAGTCTGAGAAGATTGTTCAGACATGCATTAGCATAGTAAACTTGTTCTAGATCATAGTTTCTCCACTTTGGCACTGTTGACATTTTGTGTTTGTAATTCTTAGTGGGGAATCTGTCCTGTTCATTATAGGATGTTTTGTAGTATCCCTAAACTCTACCCAATAGATACCAGTGGCACTGCTTCAATTATGACAACCTAAAATGTTTACAAATTTTGGTAAATATCCCTTAGAGGATAAAATCAGCCCGGTGAAGAGTCACTGGTCAAGAAGTATTTACGCAAATTTTTCAAGTGAGCCAAAGTAGGAACTTATTTTCGCTCGAATCTATCATCGTGCCTTTATCATACCTAATACACAGTCATAAGCTACAGAAAGAGAGAGCTTCTCAGGGGGAAAATGGCAAAAATATCCATGGAGATTAGATTTCTCATTCCAGAAGGGAATAGCACTCTGTTGTTCTAAAAACATTTAAATTATTTTAACTCTTGGTGATTCATTACATGTTACCCACTATCTATTTCTCTACGGAGACTTGTCGACTACCCTTTAACCTTGAAAAACTGTATAAACTATTTTATTAAAAAATGAAGAGGCTTCCCTGGTGGCGCAGTGGTTGAGAGTCCTCCTGCCGATGCAGGGGACGCGGGTTCATGCCCTGGTCCAGGAAGATCCCACATGCCGTGGAGCGGCTGGGTCCGTGAGCCATGGCCGCTGAGCCTGCGCGTCCGAGCCTGTGCTCCGCAACGGGAGAGGCCCCAACAGTGAGAGGCCCGCGTACCACAAAAAAAAAAAAAAAAAAAGGAAAATGCCTGTGTGTTGGCTCAGATCCTCTGAGTAGCATTTGCCAAGATGGGTTTAGATGTGCAAGAGCTTTGTAGGGTGAAAAGCCTGTGAAGAAAAAAGAGGAGGGAGTTGGAATTTTTGAAGAGAACCATAAGACTAGGATACAGATCTGACTACTGTGAAAGGGAGAAGAAATAAAGGAAAGTTGATAGGCAGATTCTCAAACAGTAGTATAGGCCTAAGAAGGTTTCTGCCAGGCCAAGGGTGTCTCCTCAAGTCAAAGTCATCCTTCAGAGGCATCTTGCATCTTGCATAAATGGACTCACCTCAGTATCCCTATTATGCACATTCACTGACAGTAGCGTTTGAGAAGAGTGGGCTCAGCACAACTTGGTGGTGGATTCAGACGCAGCACCAGGTGCCATCGTCAGTTATGCTCCCTGCAGCAGCTGTACCTCAGACTGTTGGTCAGTTTTTCTCTTCAGATCCTCAAAGCAGCAGATCTCAGTATTACATTTTTCCTGCCAAAGTCTGTTTTGAGGGCAAAGAGGAACAGAAGAGCTGAGGAGCTAAATATGTATTTTATTATTATACAGGTAAATACCTCCAGTTTCACTGTCCAATGCATTAGACACTAGTGACATGTGGTAAGTTAAATTAATTAGAATTAAATATGATTAAAAATGCAGTTCTGTAGTTGCAGTAGCCATATATCAAATGCTGAGCAGCTACATGTGGCTAGTGGATAACTGTATTGGAAACTGATGATTTATAATATTTCCACCATGGTAGAATGTTCTGTCGGATAGCAATGGTCTAGAGAAAGGGACACAAGAATAGATGGGCTCTTTGTATACCCTATTAGGCTTTCTCTTTCATAAAAATTTCATTAAAAGTAAACATAAGTTAATATAAATTTGGAACTGACAGTAGAAATTTAAGTATGGATTGTTCATTATAACTTTGGGGAGAATCTCCCTAAAAGCCATAGCGTTAAGACCCTTATATCTATTTACTAACAGTTTAAATATATTTTTAACTTTGCTGAATATAAGAAGAATGTTCAAAAACAGGATTAAAAAAATCTGTACAGTAATCTACACTAAAACACATTAGGTGGAAGATGAGGTACTTATAGAGATAATTTAGAAAAGTCATCCCATTTGCCCCAATTATCATATAGCTTCAAGGAAATTATTAATTGTACATAATAATTTTCAAGTGTTATGTTTTCTAATGTATTTGTCTTCAATGAAAGTATAATATTTGGTGAGAAAAAATTGTGTGTTTTCGCATTGTGTGCTAAATGCCCATTGGAGGAATTCTGTTCTGTAATTATAGCATTCACCAACCATACTATGGTATGCTATCTATATTTTGGTGTCATCTACACCTTAACTCAGTAACCCTTGGATAGGGTCCAGAGCTTCGCACAGTGCCAGGCACATAATAAACAAAATGCAAATATTTATTGACCACAGTTGAACTAAGCAAATGAAGTGCTTGTGATTTCCAGTTGTACATTAGTAAATACAATTTCTCAATTATGTCTTTTCATGTCAGAAGTATTTATGCTTGTCTTACTCAAATTTGCTACCTAGTCAAAACCAGAGACCTGAATTGATTCTTGAACATTCAAAACATACTGAAGCTACATATGATTTTTAGAGATCTATATCTATCTTAAAACTATCTATCCATCCATCTTTCTATGTTAATCTCCAATCTTTTGGGGTCATCCGAAATTAGATTCTAGAATTGGATAGATAGGAAATCTGCATTAATGTGTTGTTTGCATATTACACATTAGGGAGGAAGGAATAAAGCTACCTAACAGTGCAAACTCTGACACTTAATAAAGTGAAGCCCGTGGAATTGCTTTTAAGACTGGGTGACCCAAATTCACTTCTGTTTTGAATATGGTGGCAAAAACTCTGATTGAAGTTACAGAGGCATCTCACTTAGGCAAAAACAGACAAAAGAGTCCTTTTCAGACAAAACAGATGAGGATACCTTCATAATTGAATGAACATTAAAAATGCAAACATCCTCCTGATATACTACTTAATTAACTTCACCTGAATTATTCAATAAATTATATTCAGGATAGAATTAAATACTATAAGCTTGACTTTTAAAAGTATTTGTGGCACAACAGAATATTCAGATGTCAAATAACAGTGACCTTTAAAGTCAGATAAATTTTTCACATAACAAAGAGACAGTAACATTTCTTTTACAAACAGTCATTTTATAAAGCATTGTAGAGTATAATTATGGAGACATCTACTTTTTAATTTAATTTTACCAGCTGTCACCGATGGCATGAATCTTTCAACATCATTCTAAAGGAGTACGGGTTCTGGAAGACAACAGAATAAAAATTTGGGACATGAATATTGAGTGTTACACTATAAGGAAAGGTTGTCAGGTTTTAGTGGGACAATGAAATGAGCTGGATGCAACAGAGATAGACACAATGAGAACAGAAACATGATATTCTGGCCATTAAATAAAAAAGTAAAGTCAAGAAGAAAGAGAGCGGTAAATTAGACATGACTTTTAAAACATGAATAAATGATAATGAAGTTAGAAATTTAGAAAAAGAGGAGCACAAAAGGGATTAAAATACAGAGAAATAATGTAAATAATATGTAAAGTATAAGGATTTATTTTAAAATGCTGAAATAATAATCAGGATGGGCGAATTGTGCCCACTTTTGTTACAATAATACCACAAGTTAGAAATCACATAAGAATACTTTCTATCAATATCTAGAAGGGAGGAGATGTGCTTTAATGAGGAGGAAAGCAACTTTATGAAAAGTATTACTTCAGGAAGTGTGCAAAAATGTCTAGGTTCAAAAACTTGATGTAGATATCTTTTAAGGCATAGAGGGGGGAAATCAGAACTTATTACTTCATTGGAGGGTTTGCTGTGGGAAAGATCCATTCTAAAACGTTCTATTAAATGATATAGCTCAAGTTCACTTAGAAAAACAATGAAACATCTATTGAAGAAAAATATCTTCAAGAAACAAAATTACATAATTATTTTGGTTTAAGTAAAAAAGGAAAAATCATGCAACTATTTTGCTTTCTCTAACTTTATATTTATGCAGAAGTTAGAAAAATGGTCCTTATAAAAAAGCATTTACCAATCATACATCTTTGACTTTAAAATACAGGGAAATTTTACCTTTATGACTGCATTTAAAGTGCTTAAGAAAAATGTAGTGAATAAATAAATGAAATAATTTATTTTTCTAGTTACAAATTATTAAGCTCCCAGTAAGGCAAAACTTTATATTAGGAACTTATGGTATATATTGAAATAATTAAACCTTAGGCCCTGACCTCCAGTAATGTGAGACCCATGATTACAAAATAAAGTGAAATAAATGCCATTTAACTTCTAAGAAGGCTTTCATGGTGAGAGAGGAAAAATTACAGATAGGTTAATTTTATTTCTTTTTAATTGAATTATAATTAGCATTAATATTATATTAGTTTCAGCTGTCTAACATAGTGGCTAGATATTTTTATACATTATGAAATAACCTTAGCTGTAAGTCTACTCAACATCTGTCACCCAAGTTGTTACAATATTATTGACTATATTCCCTATGGTGTATATTATATCCCCATAACTTATTTATTTTTTAGCTGGAAGTTTGTACTTCTTACTCTCCTTCACTTACTTTGTCTGTCTTCCCACCCCCTCACTTCTGTCAACCACCAGTTTGTTCTCTGTTTATGAGTCTGCTCCTGTTCTATTTGTTCATTTGTTTTTTAGATTCCACATGAAGTGAAATCATTCAGTATTTCTTTTTCTCTGTCTGACTTACTTCACATAGCATAATACCCTCCAGGTCCATCTGTGTTGCCACAGATGGCAAGATTTGATTCCTTTTTTTTTATGGCTGAGTAATAATCAGTTGTGCATAAATACCACATCTTCTTTATCTATTCATCTATTGATGGATAGGTAACTTCCATACCTTGGCAATTGTAAATAATGCTGCTATGAATATTGGGGTGCATATATCTTCTTCAGATTAGTGTTTTTGTTATCCTCAGATAAATACCCAGAAGTGCAATTTCTGGATTATATGGTAGTTCTAGTTTTGGTTTTTGAGGAACCTCCATGCTGTTTTCTGTAGTAGCTGCACCAATTTACATTCCCAACAACAGTGCACTAGGGTTCCCTTTTCTCCCAACACTTGTGTTTCTTGTCTTTTTGATAGTAGCCATTCTGACAGTTGTGAGGTGGTATCTCATTGAAATTTTGATTTGCATTTCCCTAATGATTTAGTGATGATGAACATCTCTTCATGTGCTGTTGGCCATCTGTATGTCTTCTTTGGAAAAATGTCTATTCATTTCCTCTGCCCATTAATCAAATAGTTTCTTTTTTTGATATTGAGTTGCATGAGTTCTTTATATATTTTGGATATCAATCCCTTATTGGATATATCACTTGCAAATATCTTCTCCCATTCTGTAGGTTGCCTTTTCATTTTGTTAGTTGTTTCCTTCACTGTGCAAAAGCTTTTAAGTTTGACGTAGTCCCATTTATTTATTTTTGCTTTTGTTGCCTTTGCCTGAAGAGACATGTCCAAAAGAATACTGCTAAGACTGACATCAAAGAGGGTACTGCCTATGTGTTCTTCTAGTTTTATTGTTTCAGGATTTACCTTTAAGTCTTTATTCCATTTGAGTTTATTTTTGTATATGGTGTAAGAAAATGGTCCAGTTTAATTCTTTTTCATATAGTTGTCCCATTTTCCCAACATTATTTATTGAAGAGACTTTTTTCCCATTGTATATTCTTGCCTCCTTTGTTGTAGATTAATTGACCATATGAGCATGGGTTTATTTCTGGGCTTTCTATTCTGTTCCATTGATCTATGTGTCTGTTTTTGTGCCAGTACCCTGCTATTTTGATTACTGTACCTTTGTAGTATTGTTTCAGCTTGGGAGCATGATTTCTCCATCTTTGTTATTATTTCTCAAGGTTGCTGTGGCTATTTGGGGTCTTTTATGTGTCCATACAAATTTTAGTATTATTTGTTCTAGTTCTGAGGAAAATGCTATGGGTATTCTGAGAGGGATTACATTGAATCTGTAGATTGCTTTGGGTAGAATGTAAATTTTAATGATATTGATTCTGCTAAACATATATGAGCACCATATATGTTTTCATTTATTGTGTCATCTTCCATTTCTTTCCTCAATGCCTTTTAGTTTTTCAAGGATAAGTCTCTCACCTCCTTGGTTAAATTTATTCTGTACATTTTGTTATTTTTGATGCAACTGTAAATGGAGTTGTTGATAGTTCGTTATTAGTGTATAGAAATGGAACAGATTTCTGTGTATATATTTTGTATCCTGTAACTTTACTGAATTCATGTTTTAGTTCTAAATAGTTTTATTGTAGAGTCTTTGGGGTGGAGTCTAAATAGTATTATGTCATCTGCAAATGGTGACAGCTTTACTTCTTCCATTCCAAGTTGGATCCCTTTCAATTATTTAATTTTTTCATGCCTATTTGCTGTGGCTAGAAATTTTAATACTATGCTGAATAAACATAGTGAGAGTGGGTATTCTTGTTTTATTCCTGATCTTGGAGGGACAGCTTTCAACTTTTCACTGCTGAGTATGATGTTAGCTGGGGGTTAGTCATATATGGCTGATCCACTGCTTTTACTCTATATTTGCCTTTATCAGGGAGAATTTCTCATTCATATATATTCTTATTTTTATCTGTGGCCTTTTCTTTTTTGCCAAAAGAAGACCCTTTAACATTTCTTGTAAGGCTGTTTAGTGGTGATGAATTCCTTTGCTTTTGCTTGTCTGGGAAACTATCTTTCCTTCAATTCTGAATAATAACCTTGCCAGACAGAGTATTCTATGTTGTCATTTCTTTCTTTCAGCACTTTAAGTATATTCTTCCACTCCCTTCTGGCCTGTCAAGTGTCCTCTGAAGAGTCAGCTGATAGACTTATAGGGTTTTTATTGCATGTGATTAGTTGTTTTTTTCTTGCTGGCTTTGAGATTCTCTCTTTATCTTTAATTCATGTCATTTTAATTATAATATGTTGTGGTATACATCTCTTTGGATTCATCTTGTTTGGTTTTCTCTGTGCTTCCTGGACCTAGATGTCTGTTTCCTTTCCCAGGCTAGGGAAATTTTCAACAATTATTTCTTCACATAAGTTTTCTGTCTTTTTCTCTCTCTTCTCCTTCTGGGACCCCTGTAATGAGAATGTTGGTTTGTTTGATGTTGTATCAGAAATCCCTGAAACTATCCTCATTTTTTTAAATTCTCTTTTTCTTTTTGTTGTTCTGATTGTGTGATTTTTCACTATTGTAGTTTCCAGATCACTTATCTGTTTTTCTGCATAATTTAATCTGCTGTTGATTTCCTTTAGTGTAATTTTCATTTCATTTATTGTATTCTTCAGCTCTAATTGGCTCTTTCTTACATTTTCTGTCTGTTGAAGTTCTTACTGAGTTCATCCATTCTTCTCCCAAGTTCAGTGAGCACGTTTATTACCATTGTTTTGAATTCTTTATCAGGTAAATTACTTATCTCCATTTCATTAGGATTTTTTCCTGGTGTTTTATCTTGTTCTTCATTTAGAACATATTCCTCTGTTTCTTCATTTTGTTTGACTTTGTGTTTGTTTCTATAAATTAGGCAAAACAGCTCTCTCTCCTGGTCTTGAAGGAGTGATGTTGTGTGTAAACGTTCCCTGTATAGACTTCGTGCACTGGGTGGGTGGCTTTGGCAGGCCAGCTGGAGCAGGAACAGGCATGACCAGGGGGATCTCTATGGTGCTGCTCACCAGGGCTGCCTTGGTCAGATGGCTGGAGCTGGAGCTGACTCAGGCAAGGTGGAGTCCTGGAGCAGGCTGTGCCCGAGACAACCTTGGCATGTCAGCTGGAGGCTGGAGTGGTTGCAAGCTGGGGAGAGTCCCAGGGGGACTCATATGTTTTTTTAATTAGCTGACAAATAAAATCCAGAAATGGGCAATTTTTTTAATGAAAAAAATCAGAATATATGGCAACAGTGACTAGATTTTAACATGACAAAAATTAGCTAGAGTCAAACTGTCACTAGTTCAGTTAAATGAGGCATGCACTTGCCAGTTTGTCATGGTCCCTCCACTAGCTGTTGTCTCATAACAACAAGAAACCACCTACTTTACACAGCAGTGTTAATGGTCTGGCTCTGTGCACGCTTAATGCCAGAGAGAGATATATTTTAATAGCTTAATTGAAATTTTTTTGGTTTAGGTTTTTGACATCATAAAGAAAAATACCCAAGGAGTTTTCATAAAAACTGTTTCTTTCTCATAAAAAAATTTAGAAAAAGATCTATCAACGAAAATGAAATAATATAAAATTTAATTCATGATACTGTAACCTAGAAATAGACATCAGAGAGAATCCTGGATCCACCAGTTCCTAGTTTTGTAACCACAGGTAATTTAATTTACTTTTCTTATTCTTTATTTCCTCCCCTACAAAAGGATTCTTTAATATCAACCACTTACATTTGTTCTCCGTATTAAATGAAAGAAGTGCTTAGCTTTTTGTCTGGCAAACATTAGCATTAGAGTACTATTAATTAACTCTTTTTTTTAAATGTTTCTATTAATCTGTATATCATATTTCCAAGAACTTTAGCAGTAAATTGAAAACAGTTAGGGCAGCCCTGACTGTTAATGGTATCTTACCTCTAGGGATATTTTCTCATCCTCTTCGAAGAACTGAGGAACATGTTACTCAGTGTGAGACCATTGACATTCCACACTTTTTGTTAAATGGAAGCAGAAGGACATTCCAATGAGCAGATGCTTCACTCTGAAAAGAAAAATAAAGTCCATTTTCTTTGATCTTTTTAAGAGCATTTCAGGAGGAAATAAGTAGATTTCTTGATGGAAGGAAAATGTTAAACTTTTAGATCATAAAGATATTATTTAAAATCCCTTTTATATATAGCACAGTAGAGTCTTCAGCGTGAAGACATAGGACCTAGTGGCAGAATCTCACAGTTTGTGCAGAAATTATGGGAGAGGTTCTGTGGGATCTCTGTTCACTAGAATTGGGCAGTAAATTCATTGCTGTATGAAACAGACTACCTCTGTGAACTTAATATGGCAAATTCTGGGATTATTCATGAAGGGGAGAAACTTTGATAGCTCTGGTTATCTTGCAACACAGGGTCTTACCAGTGCTTCATTGAGCTCATTACAGGGACCAAAACACATGCACACCAAGCAAAAATCTTAATTTTGAAGAAAAACATAATTTAAAAATTAAGCGGGAAGTATTTACTCCAGAAAAGAACTTGGTTGGACTTCTTTGTACTAGTATTGGAGTTGAGCTTATTTTTTAATATGTGGAAGTAACGGCATTAGAATGCTCTCAGCTTTGTATCCAGCCCTCTTTTGTCCCTGGGGATATCAGATCTCTGACTTTCTGAATCTTAGCCTCTGGCTTCACTCTGGTACTCTCAGATTTCTCCAGGACTTTATGCAAACAACCTCAGCTTGAGCATGTTTTCCAATTTGAGCATGTTTACTGTATCAACTGAGGCTGCTTCTGATTTCTACCAGAGATCTCTGCCTACCCAACTAGAGCAGAATAAACTAATGCTACTTGGTATTTTCTCCCAACTGTCTCCATAAGTGAGTCATTGGTAAATCATTCCACTGTTTTACTGGGGAACTGCTTCTGGATAATGGAGTATACAGCAAAATCATGAAAACCCATAGGTACAAAGCCACTTTTTTGCATTCTTTTGCAGTGAAACAAGCTTCTTGGTGCAAAGTAACCATTCTTAGGTGGATAAGAACCTAAGAATGGTAAGGCTGGTAGGAGTTCTATAAGCAAGGAAAACAAATTCATATATAGGAGAGTGGTGTATTCCATGGATATCCACAGATGGGCCATCTTACCCATATGATTATCGAGACCCCTCTCAAGTGGGAGAACTTTCGTGAGTATTTATATGGAACAGAAAAATTCTCATGATCCATGCACGTATTAAGAAGTCTGTCCGTGTGGGTCTCCCTCAGCATTGTTGTCATCAGTATTTGAATATTCTCTTTCTAAACTCTTATTTGATGCCATAAATCAGAGTACATCTGTACCACAGGCCATCATCTCTTGCAGGAAAAGTCAATATCAGATAGACAAGTAGAAGCTCAGCCCAGGGTGAGGATTTTCACACTTTCGCTCCAGAACCCTGGAGCAAGGCATTGTAATTTCCCTATTTTGCCAGAGGCTCCATAAGGCATCTTTACATGCAACACACATGTCCATCTTCAGTTGATACCCAAGACCTAAGTGTCAGAGTGGCTTGAACTTTAGCCAGATCTGCAACATAGCCTTTTATTTGTGAATCCTGATAAAAGCTAGCAGCCTCACATTTTCTCAGTCAGTGGATTTTAGAGGCAACTTTTATCACCAATACAAAGAGACGCATCACACTTTGGGCTTCATTCTGATTGGTAGGCTGTGCAAGGGCTAGTCATTTACTTTTGCCTGCCCCAGACCGCTGGACACTTTCACTGTAGCAGGCCCTGATTTTTTCAGAGTTTTTCACCAACGTTCTGTCATGTATATATATGTACTTATTGAGCCGTCTAAAGTACCTGCTACTTTTTTCCTCTCTAAGTTATTAAGCTTGATATCATCAAGATGAACCAGAATGATGCTCTGTGGAATTCAAGGCTATCCATGTCCCTGGGCACTGTATTATAATAGACAACTGAAAGTTGCCATAGAGCTTAGTTAAGACAGTGATCTGTACTGCTACACTGCCAGGTAAAGGTAAATTCCTTCTTATTTTTCTTACTCATTAGTAGAAAGGTTTAGCAGTATCCAGATCAATAGCTACATAGCAGACAACACAGTGTACAGAGGTTTGCTCCAGAATGTCTGGTTTGGGAAATGCTGTTCACTTATCATCTCATGGCAATTATGAAAATTCACAATCATTCTTCAAGAGCTTCTGGTTTTTGCACAAAGAAAACATTCCAGGTGAATAACCATGTGATAGGAATCACCACTGCCTACCTTGTTTAAGTATTTGAGAGTGATAGTAATCTCTCTAATTCCCACAGGGATCAGAGATTGGGTATTGCTTCTGCTTTTTTTTTAATTAATTAATTATTTTTGTATATATATGCTTCTGCTTTGTAAAATTTGGATGTCAGAACAGTCATAAAGCTTTCATTTGGCCATTCTCATCATAACAGCCTTTACTATAGAGCTCAGGAGCCAATTCAGGAATTCTGCCAGTTGCCAAATATGTATTACAATTATGTATTTTGAAATTGGGGACATATACTCAAGGTGAAACCACAGATACACTGATCTCAGTATATGACAGACTTCGGAATAATCTTTATTTAGCACCTGACATAATCCTCATTCCCTACCCAAGGGCCACAGTGCTGAATTGGATCTCCAGAGATTATCTTCAAAACATTAATACTATCTAATAGTCACTGGAATATCATAATATTTTCCTTTCCCTAGAGCACAGTCACCCTGGTAAGTGGCCTCAAGTTCCACTTTAGAAGAAGGCCTATAAGGTGCCTTATAATATATACTTGTGGCATTGTTGAAGGGTATTTATTCAAGGGAATCCAATCTCCTTGGGCAAGAGGCTCTGACTGTCAAGTGTGTCTTGGAATTGAGTTTGCACTTTCACATTATGGAGATTTAAGCTAAATTTCTTCTCAATAGCTGTAGAGTTTTCCCAGTTATATAGATCAAATAATATTTTACTAGCCTAAAGATTATTTTATATCTAAATATCCAGTAATCAATTAACCACCATTAAAGATGCTTGAATGTCAAAACATCCTATTTGTCAATCCACCCCAGCTGCTGAATTGACAAGCACTTTTATTTTGATGATTAAATTTTAGTACCTGGGCTGGGTCACCTCAGGATCCGATCAGTCCCATGGAAATCAATGAGTTCATTTCAGTGGAGGCATTTTCCAACATTAACCACCCCAGAGATTTCACGGATGCTGGTGTCCCCCTCTTTAAGATAGTTAATGATGCTTTGGTAAAGGAACTGTAATTTGGGTCTTCCCAGTGTAGCTAGTGTTATCATCATAGATCTACTCTAACATTTATATCTCTTAAATCTTTGGATTTCTTCTTCCTCCTCCTGCCCAGGACCTTCTGGCACCTCAGTCTGTACCAGAAAATTGAATGTGGTTGAATGCGGTCCACTTCTGTGTATAGCTTTTAGTGAATTAATCAAACAGTGTCAGAGCCACTTCCAACTGCTGAAAACTAGCACATTGAAGTAAATCTTAAGAAAATACACACATATGGATAAATTCGACTCAATCCGTGTTACAGAGTGCCTGACACACTTAAGATCTATTTCTACTTATGTCCTTCAGGTTCCTGCCACAATAAATGATCAAATCTTGCAATTCTTTTTGTGTATATGACGTATGATCTGGGATCAGACTTGGCCTTATTTCCCAGAGGCATGCTGAGGTGTGTCCTGTTCCGGGCCTGGGGGCAAAGAGGAGTGATGAGGGTGGGTCTTGAGAAGAATAGATATCCCCTCGCAAAGTGAGATTATTACAGGGGCTTGAAGAAGGGAGAGATGTCTCCTCAGGAAAAAGGAAGACGCTTCTTCCACTGGTAGCTGAGGGAGGCTCCGGGGAACATAATGGCTCAAGTTTCTCACATTCTTCTGACTCCAATTAAAACTCTCCATTCCAAATCTTAGGAACTCACTCTTCAGTGTTCTAGCCTTTATTTTTAAAAAACTCAGTAAGGCCTTTCATTCAGTTTGCATGATTATTTCCCAACTGGTATGATTAGAGTTTGGTTCTTAGCCATGTGGACCCTGTAGCTGTAAGAAATAAGATATTATTTCAGAGCTGCAATAGAAGATTTCTCTCTGGTACTCTGTCTTGAACTAAAAGTTTTCGTGCAAGGTTGTATCATTTTCTTTTCCGGTATATCCAGAAGTGGCCATTTCATACTATGAACTTCGGAGTCATCATTTCTACCAGGATGATCAAGGGCAATTTTATCTCCAAAAGCCTTGATTACAAATAACCACCACTGGTGATAGTTTAAGTAATAATGATGTAAGTTTATGCCATGGGTATTTAGTATCCCTTTTCCCACTGGCAGTGAAATCATCACTATGTTTTATCTCAAATAGGTGTGTAATACAATTCCAGAATCCCAATGTAAGGTCTGTTTCTTGAGACCACCTCTACTGATAAGAACTGTATTTAGCCAGGTTCATGTTAGGAAAATAGAATCTATACTAGATAGTTCAATATAGTGAGTGTAGTATAGGGAACCAGTTACAGAGCCAAACAAAGAGCTTAGAAAAGGGGAATATGAGGCAACTAGAAAGCCCCTTAGTGCAGGAGAGACTGGAGAAAATGATGATGTTACCAGGGTCCAGGAGCCATGAACACCAGGCAGGATATGAACCCATAAGGCGGAGACTCTCCCAGGCCGGCCTGTAGGAGCTGGGTCGTGGAGGCAGGGGGTGCGCAAGATAAAAGTTGAACTATGAGTCTGTGCTGGAGGTGATCACTGGAGGCGGGAGAGGAGTTGCCCTGGCTTTTCTCTTCTACCTGTTCACTAGTCGCCCCACTGACTGCACCTAACAAACCAGTGGGTACAGAGCATGAGGAATATCATTTGCCGGTGTCGACCCCCCGAGGAGTAGGGGTGGATCTGAGAGCAAACAGGGAAATGGCTGGCAGAACACCCCCATGCATTCATGTCCAGAATATGCCATGGGTTCTAAATGGAAAACAAATTTTAATTCGTAACAGCTGTATTTAAGTTACTTACCTAATATTTGGGAAAAGATAAGAAAGAGGCATTCTTTTTCTCAGGTTGCTTACCAGGCTAGATAAAGAGACTCCCTCCAGCATAACAAAGAACACACATTCTACTTTTAGTTTTCTATTGCTGCTATAACAAATTAACACAAATTTAGCATTTACAATGCACATTTAACCCTGGGTGAAGCTAACTTTTTTTTACCCTTGTTTCTTTACCCTGCGTTGAGCAGTGTTTTATTGTTACATGACAATCACAAACTTAGCGGCTTAAAACCAGATTCATTTATTATATCACAATTCTGTAAGTGAGAAGTTGGAGGCAGTCAGTTGGCTCACAGGCCTGGGTGTTTCCTAGGTTGGACTCCGGGGAATAATCTACTACCAGCCTCATTCGTTGTTGGCTGAATTCATTTCCTTGTCATTGTAGGTGCTTATTTTCTTGCCATCATTCAGGTGGAGGTGTCCCCTTTCCTTGACACATGGTTCTTTCCATATTCAGGCTATCAGTATGGCGTATCAAACCCTTCTCGAACTTTGAATCTCTTCCCCTTCTGTTACCAGAGAAAAGTCTTTGCTTTGAAGGGCTCGTATGATTAGATCAGGCTCATCTAGTTAATCTCCCTATCTTACTGTCCATTGTGTCATATAATATAACATAATTAAAGAAGTGACATCTCATTATAGTCATAGTTTCCAGGGATTAGGGTGAGACATCACAGGGGTGGGGGGGTGGATTTCAGCGGTTCTGCCTGGCACCACACACCACAATAAGGGGTAGTGACAAAGAGCATTCTTATGTCAACATCTGCTTTGTGCCTCAAGAGTAATAGCCTTGATTACCTTTGACACTTGATAATAATAAAAGAAATGTTTTTTTTTATTTTATTTATTATTTTTTTTGCGGTACGTGGGCCTCTCACTGTTGTGACCTCTCCTGTTGCGGAGCACAGGCTCCGGACGCGCAGGCTCAGTGGCCATGGCTCACGGGCCCAGCCGCTCCGCGGCATGTGGGATCTTCCCGGACCGGGGCACGAACCCGCGTCCCCTACATCGGCAGGCAGACTCTCAACCACTGCGCCACCAGGGAAGCCCAAAAGAAATATTTTAAAGTAATATGGGAATTTTTTATTTGATGACAACATTTTAAATTAATTCCTGAAATAGAAGAACACTGATATTTGTGAAAATATGAGAAAAGTTCTGTTTATAGTAAAGAAAATACTTCCTCTTTTTGAACAAAGATGATTTTTTGAAGCTCTATAAAAAAAGAAATAGGATTATAAAAATATCTAAGTCCCAAGGTTCCAATAGATTCTGCTAGGCGTGTGACTTTCAGGATAGTTTCCTTTTTCCTAAGGAAGGAGCTATTTGAGCATCATGTAACTTTCCACCATTAATTCTCTTGGAGCACGAAATTGTCACCTCTGTGTATCCTCTGCAGTGCATCCAGGGCAACCACACTCACATATTAAGGTAGCAGGCCCAGCATTTATCTATAAATTTAGAGCCTTTCTTACTGTGAAAACATCATGGACTAATAAAAAACATCTAGGAGTTGTTATGAGTCACCTGAGATACTTTCCCCATAAATTTTTAAATTATTACTTAATTTTGATATTTCTTTCTTTGGAAATAGATTCTCTGTTGATTTTACAAGAAACCATAAATCCTTAAGGAGTGATCAGTCAACTATTAGCTTTGCACTATTTCAAGCAAACGACAATATTACGTGATAATAAAGTAGTGAACTTCTTAAATTAGACATGTGCATTAAAACAAACCCTTCCTGGTTGGAAACCCAAGTGATTGTCATTAGCCACTTTAGTATCACAGCAGGTTACACAAATTATTATTACATTTAATTAGCATTCTGACAAGTTGAGGAATTCTTTACCTGCATTCAGATTACACACAGAAAATGATCTGAAAGCATTTCCGGCCTTGAAAACACCAAAGCAAATCAAAGAAATCAGCTCCAATCCTATCTTTATTATCAAATACTTGGGGGTCGTTAAACCAAATGACAGAAGAAAAAGTGCCAATTATAAATGTTGTTTTAAGGTGACATTTGGTTTTCCATGTAAGGAGATTATTATAAGCAGAATGATATAGTTCAACAAAACTATTTTACTGTGATATACTGTTAATGCTACCATTGTTCACCACCTTTTCTTAATAAAAGAAATGGTGTAAAATATAACATCGTTTAATATTTAGAGCAGCATTCAACTTCTATTTAATTCTACTCCTGTAATAATACATGTTAAACAATTAGTTTTGAATTATTGACTATCATATTAAAATTTTTAGCAAAACTGAGAGTTTCGGTGGCAGAAGAATATATAGATTTATATACTTGAAAAAGTTTCTGTGCTAAAATATCAATACAATGCTCTAAGACGAAACAGACTAATAAAAAATAGTAAGAGTATGAAAATACATTTAATGTAACACTAAATAAAATTATTTTCATAATTTGAAATATTTGCAAATGATATTGCTATTAATTAATGATGGCTTACTAATTATATTTAGAAGAACTTTCTCACACTCAGCTACTTTCTTGGTGCAAAATCTCTAATGCAATGAAAAGAGTAAAACCTGCATGAGAGTATATTCATTTCAAAAAATTTCTCATTTTTGTTACATTGGAACTAAAATCAAATGTGTCTATACAGTAAGTATAGTTTTATTTCCCATAAAAATATCCATTTCAAATATGAAAGTTTCCCAGAAAAACTACAGGAATAATAAATATGTAAGCCGGGCTTCCCTGGTGGCGCAGTAGTTGAGAGTCCGCCTGCCGATGCAGGGGACACACGGGTTCGTGCCCCGGTCCGGGAAGATCCCACATGCCGTGGAGCGGCTGGGCCCATGAGCCATGGCCACTGAGCCTGCGCGCCCGGAGCCTGTGCTCCGCAACGGGAGAGGCCACAACAATGAGAGGCCCGGGTAACGCAAAAAAATAATAATAATAAAAATAAATAAATAAATAAATAAGCCTATAAAAAATAGAAACTGTTATCTAGACTTGGATAGCTCAAAGATTCAGTATACTCTGACATGTTGAAATTCGCAGTAGGTATTCTTTTCTATTGGAATGATGTAAGACAACATTTTTCTACACCTTACTTTAAGTTTTATGTGTAAATAGCACTGATGATTTCCCATATAATGGGAGAAACAGGAATTGTTACTAAGAAATCCAGAACATTGAATTCAATATTAGAAAATCTTCTCCTTTAACTCATAAACTGGTATTACTTCTTAGTATGATTACAAAATTCTATAAAAGGGAATTGTTTTTCTTTTTTGAGGGAAAAAAATACATGATCTAAGGAGATTTTTATATAAGGTCCCTAGAGATTATTCCAAGTCTATTGAACATTACACTTTAAAAAGCCTACTAATCATGAAGATTTTAGAATTTATTATCTAGTTTATATAAAAATAAATGTTATTTACCAGAAAACCCATATTTTTTTTCTTATATTATCTTGGCTGTCTACATACTACCCAGTCTGTAGTCAGTCACTTAGGTACAGATTCTTCTATCTAAAAGCTAGGTGATATGGGCAACTTAATTGATCTGGTTGTGACCAAGTTTTCCCATCTGTAAAGTGGGAATAAATAGTAGTATTTACATCATGAATTGTTTTGAGGATCAGATGAGTAGTACAAGTAAAGATAATAGAAAAAAATGATATCCCATAAAACAAGCCCTCAATAAATGTCAGACAACATTATGAATAAAACAATACATGGATTAAACAAAATAAAATTCTCAAAGACCTTTCCTGTATTATCAGTTTATAGAGTCTGGACATTTTTTCACATTTCACCCATTTTGCCTACAAAGAGTAAATTACCAACAATAGGAGTATGGCAGCAACCTAGAAAAAAAAATCTTTTCAGTTTTTCTTATAATAACCATACAGAGCAATTAGAAGGATAATCAAAACCTGCCATATTTTACATCTTTAGAAAAACCTGAAGACAAACAAAAACTGCCAAGCTCAAAATGACTTGTACATAATAGGGGAAAAATGCACAGCATAGAAACAAAATGTTTGCAGAATCATGCCAGTTGCTGAAAAAGAATAGGGAAGGCCAAGGAGTCAGGCCTGTAGTTGATCCCAGGGAAAATAACAACAATAAAGTACTAGCAGGTATTTACCCCAGAAGGCAGGAGGCTGTACCTCATGTGGAAACTGTTGTGTTTTCTGGTAATAAATAGTGCAGGGCACTGTGTTGGGGGTAAAGGAAATAAAGCATGGGGAGTGCAAGGAAACTGAGGTGGCAGCACTGTATTTTAAAGAAACTACTCAACTTCGTAGCAAGAGAAGAGAGAGACTGAGTGGAGAAACCAGAAAAACTATCCTTACACTTCCCCACTTTCTCCATCAGATCATTCTACTATTAGTTGGACCAGGAAAATTCCATCCATTCAATATGAATAATAAGAAAGGAAAATGGCCATGCCAATAAAATGAGATTATAATTGAAGCACACACTAGCACAAACACAAGAAACCAAAGGGCAGGAGAAAAGGATATGAAGTACAAACTGACAGAAATCAGGAAATAAATGGAAGAAAAAATCATTTCAGAAACTTAGACTAACTTACAAATAGCAAAAGGGAGAAAAGAGACTAGAGGAAACAAAGAAAGTAAGAGACATAGAGGATAAAAGTAAAAAAGAAATGAGAATTTAACAGATATAGAGAAAGAAATGAAAAGTATTAGAAAGGGATATAGAGGACAGGTAAAGAACAGATTAGCATACCTATAATTAGAGGCCCAAAAGATGAAACATGAACTAGTAAAAAAGCTAAGATAAGGTGAGAAAATAATACATGATACATGAAATTCTAATTATTTTAGATGTAGTAATGGTATTTTGGCTATCTATGAAAACGATTTTTTTGAAGATGTATATTAAAGTTTTAGGTGTATAATGTTCCAATGTCTGTAATTAAAAATACTGCTAAGACATTGAACACTGATATTCTCCTACTCATTAATCCATATGTCTCAAAAGGGAGGCTTTTATGTTGGATTCAGATAGACCTGAGTCTACCTCCTAGCTATAAAAATTTGTCAGTATTACTGAACCTTGGTTTATATGTCTAAACCAAAAATGTATTTTATGTATTATGATGAAACACACGCACACACACGCACACACACACACACACACGCACACACGTCAAAATACCTGGCACCTAATAACTCAAAAGCGACCTCTATTATTCTTCATTTCTGGGACTGTCTACTACCCACAATTTGGAAATTCCTAAACCACGAATATGAACCTAGAGAAGACAAAGAAATATATGTTAATTGATCAGTAAACAGTTCAAAAAATAGCAGAGTCTCTCCTACCTCACCTTCTTCCCCAGAAAATAACTAGCTCTTACAGATTTCTGTTTTCAGTATTAAAACTTCTCTGATTCAAGTTTCTGTGTTTGACCATATTCAGATCAACAGATAGGAAAAATCTGGTCACAAACAATAACCTGCCTTCACTGATGAATTTTAATATTCTTTTCTGTTATTATTATAATCTGGGGAATAATATACTACCAAACCCAGAGAGGCAGACTTCTGTCCAAAGGCTGATTCCTCCCCACTGACAGTCAGTGAGCAAGAGCTTTTATAGGTAAAGGGAAGGGGCTAGGGCTACATGCAAAAACAGCGCAATCAGCTCTGAGTCATCTTGAAATTGGTCATGCGGTGGTCTGATCAACGTCATCTTGATTGTTTTAAGTACAGTTAACCTTCGC
The DNA here is from genome assembly GCF_963455315.2 of Globicephala melas. Taxonomy (NCBI): domain Eukaryota; kingdom Metazoa; phylum Chordata; class Mammalia; order Artiodactyla; family Delphinidae; genus Globicephala; species Globicephala melas. The sequence goes on from NC_083318.1 coordinate 7,182,812, forward strand.
TTCCAGGGTCAGTTTTTTCCCATTTCCTTGAGGCCAGTTGTCGGAATCGTGGCAGCTTATGCCATGGCTACAGTCTGGTCATCACGTAGTTAACTTCTTCCAACTGTCGCGCATTTCAGTGTCTATAAGATGGCTCACAGGACATGGCTCAGAATGTCTATAGCCCTTGAAAAGGAACTAAAGGTCCTTGACTTTGCTTACTGACTAAACTATTATTGTTTTGTCCTGCTTGACTGCTTTTCTTTGCTTCTGCGTCTTCTTACTTCTCTGGTTAACCTTATTTTTTGGCTAAAGTTTTTCCACAGACAAAAAGCAAGCTGAGGACATGGAGAGGCAAAGACCACAGGGTCCTGCTCCATTTCAGGATCTGCTCCAACTGGTATCAATAACGAGATACTGAGTGGTTTTTCAGAAACAACAGAACAAAACCCCCAAGTTATGCATCTGAAACATGCCCAAAGGAGAAAATTTTGACCTCAGATAACACCTGGAACAAAAGTTCCTACCCCTGCATGACCAAAGGACCAGGGCATGACTGCAACCTGAACACTGGAAACCCTTTCAGAAGTGAAGGGTCCACTGTCCAGGAATACCAGGTGCTGAAGCCCCCTTTACCATACTTTACCATAAAAGGCCAAGTTCCACAGCCCCTTCAGTGAAATTGAAACCTGCCCCGCCAGCACTTCTTCTGCATACAATCCCTCCTCCCCTAACTCATAAGAGTTTGACTCAACTACAGGTTGGAGACAAATCTGAGCCTTGCCTCTAGTCTCCTAGCCAGTCTACCTCATAATAAATCTTTTTCTTTCCTCAAAAGCCAGTGCTATAGTATTGGCTTCTATGCACATCAGGCAGCCAGCCCTGGCTTGGTAACACCTACACATGCTTTTTTTCCCCCAATTTTCAATTGAGACATTACAAAAATGCTTTACTCTTTGTGGAATTTACATTGATACCTTACCAAATTTTCTTGCACCTTGTTTATTTCACTAGATTTTTATTTTGTCAATTTATTTATTTTTTTTATTCTGTACATAAAAAGAGACTCCATTAACTTTGAAGAAGGAAAGGCAGGAATTTGAATTAGGGCTCTTTCCTTCAGTATTCTTTCTGGACCTTTATTTCCTTATATATAATTTAAAATAATGATTAAAAATAGCATCAACCAGTGTTGATCATGTGCTTATTTTGTGGTGGGCACAGTGTAGTAAGAACTTTACATATGATGTAGCGCCTTATAGGTCATTGTTAGGTGTTTGACTTTTACTCTGGTTGAGATGGGAAGCCCTTAGAGGATTTTAAGCAGAGGAATGCCATAACAAGACTGGCTTCTGGGGGGCAAATTGATCAAAGGAGCCAAGAACAAAAGCAGGAAGACCATTAGGGTAAGAGGTGATTTCAGAAAATCTTTGTGAGTGAAGATTGTAGTTTGGACCTGGGGCTGGCAATAAAGGTGGGGAGAACAGTTCAGATTCCGGATATATTTTGAAGATATAGCCTTTGGTATTTGATCATAAATTGGGTATATGATATAAAAAAATCGTGAAATCAATGAAGGATTCTGTGGTTTTGAATTGAAGGATAGCAAAAATAGACTTATTTATTGGGATGGGGGATTTTAAGAGAAACTCATTTTGGTGAAAATACAAGGAGTTTGGTTATTGTCCTGTTATTTTGAAAGACCTATTAGAATATGTGTGTAAGTATAAATGTATACACCTATGTATGTATATATATCTTTATAAAACATTTATTCTGTAGTTAAATAAATGCCAAGCTGGTGTGTAAGACTGGAGAACCAAACTCTAAATATTTCACTAAGTTAATAAATGGAGCGTTTTTGACATATCCAGAGATTGCTTAAAGGAATAAAAATGTTTATTCACTGCAACAAAGTAAGCAGAGTGTAAAGGTCTTTTATTAAAGAAATGCCACTCTTATGGGCAGGATTCAGCCAAGAAAACTTTGCTAAAAGTCAAGAGAATCTATAAAATGTCTTCCATAGAACGGATGCATAGAAAAGGCATATTTTACCAGTTAGTTTTTCAGAAAATTTGTTTTCTAAAATATTATGACTCTGCAGAGACGTGCCTTGAAGCTGAAATAGCTAGAGTTCTAGAAATAAGTATTTTAAAGGATAAGATTTGAACAGCTGCAGATACAGAATATGAGAATACAACACTATAATTATTTAACCATATTAGTAAGGCCTCCGACATTTTTAAGTGTAAAAAAAATCCAACTCAGACTAGCTGAAGAGACCATCTAGTCTATAAAGAAGATTCATAGTGATTCATGAAGCCAGAGAAAGATGGGAGCTGTATCCCAAGAGGCACTAGAGCTTCTCTTAGTGCGCTTACTTCATTCTTCTCTTTTTCTCCCCGTAGACAGCTTTTTCTTCTCTTTCTCCTTCATGGAACAATAGTGTTCTGTTATTTCATAGTTTCATCACTTACAAAGATTGGCCCCTTCTCGGTCCTAATTGCAAATTATTAGGAGAGAAGCTATGATCAGCCTTAGTTCAGAAAAGTATCTATTCACTTAGATTAGGAGGAGTGTAGTAAAACACAACTGCCAGGAACATTCATCATGCATTGTGTTGGAGTCATTCACAGAGAAAGGCATTCAGCAAATTATGCACTTTTAAGAAGAATGGGCAAGTATGGTGAGGACCTAAGTAGGAAATGAACCTGCAGTGAAAAGAGAAGCCAATCAGCAGATGGTGTAGAAGCAAGATTAAGACAAGAAAAAAAAACAGAGAAAGGGCTTCCCTGGTGGCGCAGTGGTTGAGAGTCCGCCTGCCGATGCAGGGAACATGGGTTCGTGCCCCGGTCCGGGAAGATCCCACATGCCGCGGAGCTGCTAGGCCCGTGAGCCATGGCCTCTGAGCCTGCGCGTCCAGAGCCTGTGCTCCGCAACGGGAGAGACCACAACAGTGAGAGGCCCGCGTACTGCAAAAAAAAACACAAAAAACAGAGAGAGACAATATATGAATCTGGCTATTCTTGGCTAAGAGACTCACCAGTAATAAAATGGGAGGCATTTGGCACTAAAAGTTGGGACTACACTGTAATTTTCTCTATATATAATTTTCAGATTTGAACATTTATATGCATATATATACATTAATGGATTTTTATACAGGATATGTTTATTTACATATCTGTCATTCTATAGATCTACATGTAAAAATATAGACATATTTAAATAAAGTTGTCTTTTCAGAGAGTAATTCCATTGTCATGTTCAAAAATCTGAGTTAGGGCTTCCCTGGTGGCGCAGTGGTTGGGAGTCCGCCTGCCGATGCAGGGGACACGGGTTCGTGCCCCGGTCCGGGAGGATCCCACATGCCGCGGAGCGGCTGGGCCCGTGGGCCATGGCCGCTGAGCCTGCGCGTCTGGAGCCTGTGCTCCGCAACAGGAGAGGCCACAACAGTGAGAGGCCCACGTACCGCAAAAAAAAAAAAAAAAAAAAAAAAAAAAAATCTGAGTTAATTGTAGCGGTTTAGATGAATATCTAAGCCCAGTGTAATTAACCAATTTGAGAAGTCAAAAGCTTGATGCCCAGAGTTTTGAGCAGACAAGATAAGCATCACTATTTGCATAATAGGGACTAATCAGGTCTTATTTTACTTGATAATGACTATCCACAAGATTTGTATTGCCTTCTATCAAGTAGCTTCTGGTGGTTGTGAATAGCATTTCCACGGTAAGAATATTTGTGGCAGAGTGAAACTTTTCTGAATCCTTATTCCTCAAGACTCAGAAAATTACTTTGGATTTCTCACTCATTGATAATCTTTTAATAATCTTTTCCACAGGTTTCTCTAATTTTATTATTTTTAAAAAATCTATTTTCTGTTTTCAATGAGCAGGAAATGGAGAGGTCATTAAAAAAAAACTAGTTTTGTTATCTGATTATACCAGACAATAGTCTAGTAAAGTGCTCCTGAATGATATCCTGCACTCAAGATTTACTGAAATACAACTTATTCAGAATATACCAGTTTGAATGAGTAGTACCATTTTATTATTATGTATATTTTATTAGACTATTTTAAAACTATCCTATTATACTTAGAAGACATATTTTATTAAATTGCCTTTTTAAATGGACAATTGAAGTAGACATATGATTAACTTTTACTCTGTCATAGGCTACAGTGATAAAAATTTTGCACTGATGGTGGTGAAACATATTCGACGGTTAAACCCTTGTATCTCTAGTACTGTATATGGATGTGTTATTGGTAACTGTAACCCATATGTTTGCATAAAGTGAACTGGGTAACAGAAAAAGAGATATTAATTTTTGAGAAGTAAAAAGGCTCTTACGTGGTTAAAAAATAAATTATTTGCTATTCTGAATTGGATATGCATATGAACAGCTTTCATTATTATTGCCATTCAGGCCTTATATACTATTCATTTCCAACTGCCTAAAGCCTTTTCTTGATCTAAAAATGCAAAACTACTTTTGAGATTCTCTATGTGTCTGATTGCCTTGAAAACTATGAGGGGTTCTTTAGAATGTGAGACCTGAATCATTAAAGAGTTTATTTTGCATCTTATGCATTCAGAAGGTTTGGAATTCATTTTGAAATGTTGCAAAGCACACTAGTATCTCATGGGTTTTTACTCTCCATACTCACATTCTCAGTGAATGATTTCTCACTCAACACTCTACCTGGGCATGAGGTATACAAGATAAAAGATGAGCAAATTCCCTCCAAGTGTAACTTTAAATCACATTAGGGAAGAAGCCAATATTTATGTTTAAAAAACTGATACAAAAGTTCATAGATATATGCTTTATTAGAGAGTGTGTTAAATTAGCTCTTGTTCTGGTATCAAGTTTTACCTGAATTTTTTCCACATTGCTTTGTCTAGAAAAATATCTTGCAGACTTGTACACAATAATTAACTTCTAAAATTTATACTAGTGTACTGAACCATGAGCTTCTAGAAGTCAGAATAATTTGTTGTTTATTAAAACTATTTCACAAGGACCAAGTAGAGTCTAAGACACATGAGAGATGCCCAATAATTTTTCTGTTGAAAGAATGAATACAGGGCATTAAAAAAAAATCTTCTTGTTTTAGTCATAGAACTAGCAGTTATTTGAAATATGTATGAACAAATTGTGATTCTAAGTTCAAATTATTCCGCTTGAGTTTTGTCTTGGAACATTCCAAACTAACTAAAAATCTAAAACAGTTCTATCACTGGTTTCTTTATATAAATTTTATGTGAAATTGTTGAATATTTACTTTATAAACTTCTCCGTATTGCTTCTAACGGTGGTATTATTATTCCATTGAATATCCGAATAGTTTCTTTTTCATTTATGTTGAAATAAGAAAATAACCACCTTTGGAAAACAATTGCTGCAAACTAAATGATATGTTAATGTACTGAAACTTAATAAAAAGAAACAGCTCAAATTCAGGCTTAGAAATTTAAGTTTGAAATACCAATATAAACAGAGAATCTGATTATCAGGATGGATGCAGTCTTTCCAATTCTCCTTTAAAACTCCAGGGGAAAGACAGGAAAAGTTGACAATTGGAAACATGAGAGAAAATTAAGATTGATGTCCAGTCCCACGTAAGAAGGGATTTCTAGTTCCTGTAAGCCCTGTGGAGTTGAACTGAAAATTCTAGTCAATGGCAAGATGCCTGTTGGCATGGAACATACAGTGTGGTGCTAACCAGCTAGAGAGATCTATTGAATTAGGGAAGGACAGCCTTGCAAGAATGACATTTGCATATCAGTATGTAATCCAATCTAACATAGTGTTGTAGGTCCATCATCCTTCAAAAACAAACAAACTCAGAAAAAGAGACCAGGTTTGTGGTTACCAGAGGTGGGAGGTGGGGGGAAGGGGAAGTGGATGAAAGTAGAGAAATTAAAAAAAAAAAACAGAACCTGCACACACAGAGATTAGTTGGCAGAGTTCAATTTTAGGTATATATGTGCTCCTTAGAGGATGACTAATGAGGAAGAAAATAAAGTTGGACCCATGGAAGTATACTACAGTCTGATAAAGAGGAAACCCTATCTTGAAAATGAAAGGAAAAGTGTACCTTTTTAAAGTGATTTATTGTAGTAATACTTTAGAAATCTGTTTGGTATTTTAATAAGATTCAAGAAGGCTCTGTGAAATAGTACCACAGAGAAATAGGAAAGAACAATGTGCAATAAAAAATAAAAAGACCACAGACCTTGTAAGTACAGAAACTAGCTAAAAGAAAAGAACTAGTAGGCTGCAGAAATTGAAGGGTCCAAGGAGAAGCTGTAAGTGAACAAACAAACAAAAACATTCCCAAGAAAGGAACAAATCACAACATCAGGAGTTGGGACCTTGTGGTTAGGTCTGTTCTAGAAATATGATTCAGCCACTCAAATCTCTAGTTCCTTAGATCACATCCTGAATCAATAATTATATGGACACCTTCAAGTTTATGATTTTATCTCCCTTTTGGCATATGGTCTCTCTGATTCAGTCAGTTATGGCTGAGGTGAATGTGACCCTGTGGATTGCCAGAAGCTAGAGGCACTGACAAATAATCTTAAAAGATGTTGACTGAAAGGAAAGAGCAGTTGTCCTAGTACATCCCAATTCCTTGGCAATCAGACTAACTATAGACAGCAAAGAGTAGAATTAGCCTCAGTGATGTGGAGGAGTGATACACTGTGATGAAAGGACATAATTTTTTAAAAAGATAAAGATAATGAAGACCATGAAAAATGGTGATAGAGGTCTACCTAAAGAATGTTATATATTCCTGAGAAAGAAAAAATAATTAGAACAGCAGCAATAATAAAATACATGCCTAAAGAGACCTCTACTAAGCTTAAATAAAAAAACCAACAATCCAATGAACTTATCATATTAGGAAAAATTAATGAAAATAGACTTGTATCCAGAAACAATTGGGTAATTTTTTTTCTTTTAATGTTAAGGATAAGGAATAAAATAATACCTATGTAAATCTAGGCAGGAAGAAGAGATAACATAGGAAGGAATAAAAAACCACTATCATCTTTCTTCTTCAATGCAATTTTAGTAGCCTGACCTCGATAGAGAGAAGAAAAAAACAAAACTGTGTGACTTTTGAACGACAAAGTTCTTGACTCTAGACTTATGCCCAGCAACTGGTCTTGTTTGCCAAGATCACATTGCACTAATACATAAAAAGGGAAGATGCGTTGCAAAAATTATAAAACAATATGATGAACGTAAAACCAAAAATATCAGTTATGACAGTGAATATAAATGTTTTAACTTCTTTACTGAAAGGTACAGATTCCCAGATTGTGTTAAAATCCTAAATAAACAAATGCAAATTAATTTGTAACACACTTAAAAGTAAAACAAAATAATTTGAAGTATAGATGTGGTGAATCAACTAAAAACTGACCTGCAAGTTGCCTACTCCACCCCTATCATATCTGGACAATTTTAATTGGCAAATAAACCCTATGGGAAAACTCTTTACCCTGTTACACGCAGCAAAATCACTTCCTCTGAAAAACTTTCATGTTCCTTCTTACCACTTCCACCAAAGTCTGATTTAGATTTATATTTAACATCTTTAGTTTTACATGGTGTCTTCTGTTGCCTTTATTATAAACAGCATTTCATTCTCTTTTGTAGTGACCATCTGTAGTATGTTTCCTCTCATCCCTATGATTATAGAAGTGGTTTCAATAGCAGCTTTATTCATGCAGTAACACCAGTCTCCTGGTCATGACTGAAGAGACTTTTCTGAAAACATTGGTTTAGTAGCAGAAATATATAGTTTCTTAGGGAAGTTGAATCTGTGGGGACCTTGGTGGCTGTTTTTCTCTTCCTAATGAACCAAGTTAGGTGGGTTGAAAACTCTGGAAAGAGACAAAGAGAAACAGAGAGGGGTGAGGAAAGGACTTGAATGATGTTGTTATCTGTTTCTCATCTCTCTTCTGACTCAGCTGCCTCATTGCTTTTGGGTTCTGTGAGACCTACTTTACCCTTATAACAAATTCCACTGTTTACATAGGTGTTCAAGATTTTTTGTTTCTTAAGTAACCATTATGTTGAGTAAATCAAATCCTGGATTACTTTTTATAATACACAGATAGTTTTGCATCCACTGTTCTTTTAAATCAGCTCTTGGAGCTTTGTCTTTACCCTGCATTTGGATGAAATCTAGAGCAACTGTCATCACTCTTCCAGTTACTCATAGATAATAAAAAGTCGTATGACTACTTTAAGTAACAAAATTCCTTTTCAGTTAGGTTAATTAAAATACCCAGTCCCATACAACAGTAAAACATCCACAGTTACCGTGAATGTGAGGCTTTCTTCTCCAACAGCTGAGTCTTGCTTTAGGCAGAAACCCACAGTTGAGGAGTGGAATGAGGACTATAGTGGACCTTTTCTCTTTCTTCACCTGAAATCTTTTTTCCTCCTCCTTCTGTTAACCACAGTTGTGACTATTCCGGAAGGAAGGAGAGAATTGTGAGCAGAAACGTTACTTTTATGAATCCAGCATGGCTAACTGTGATACTAATTGGAACTGGCAGATACCTAAAGATGCCTGTCCTATGAACTCTTATGAGTAATTTAGAGATTTTCCTCTCTTTGAATCTTTCATCAGTAGTTCCCATAATAAAGCCACTCAATCCTTTATTCATCTCTAGATGTGTGGTGATACCTCATATTCCTTCTTCTGATTTCTAAATTTGTTTCCAGGCAGCTCTTTTGAACATGACCTAGGACGAGTCCAAGGCAGCTTTCTTCTGTATGTTATTCACGTATTGTTCATAGGAAACATACAGACATCTTTTGCCTAGACAAATGTGTAAACTGATTCCAAAGAAGTCACCTGCCCGTAGCTTCACTGTCAACTCAGGCAGTCATCCAATACCTACCTCTTTAAACTTTCTGAGCTGGTCCACTCTGTCCTCCAAATGTTGGAAACATATGATATTCTGTTAAGTTCCTTTCGAATTCCTTGTGCTTAGCTTGGTATAAGGAACAGGCATATAGTCCTAGACCCCATCTTTGTTGTATGTGGCTGGGGGGAGGAGGTCTGATGCAAAACATAGCTTCCTCTGTAAAAATCCCCCTCCAAAATCTTCGTCCAATTTCTCAGGCTTTTTATGAAATCAAGGGGGATGAGTGATTTAATAATCACATAGTTTGCCCTCTCCTTCCATTTCTTGTTAAGTCCAACGTGGAAGGAGATGGTACCTAATTTTGGAATGTAGGCCTAAATGTTCAAAAATGTATTTGAAAATGTATTTGAAAATCCGATTACTTTAAAACAAATATAACTTTAACCAATATTTATTTACAGTATACATGCTCCATGAGTCATGACAAGGGAAAGACCCAAATCTTTGGGTTAACTTGTGTATTCTCAGCAGCTAGTAGCATACCCTGTATACAATATGAGCTAAATAAATATATTTTTAGAAATAATGATTAAGATCATGTGAAATTTTAATTAACAAATGTATCCAAATGATAGAATAATGGTTGACTTTGAGAACTGGATTATATAAGATTGTCAGAATGAAATCCATTCATGCTTGGGGATAATAGTGTAGGGGACAGATTTTAAGAAAGACCCCTAGGTGACCACAGGAAAAAGGACTCCCAATTTTGAATCATCTTTGAGAGAGACCGTTCTTCAGTTCAGCCTGTGGACTTTGGAGAACCAACTTGAGGAAGATGATCACAAAGAGATATTGACTTCAGAACAAGTGATATTAATTTTGCTCAATTACAGTCTTTACTCAAGATTGTAGCATTTGGGGGAGCATATAAGAGAGGAAGTTTCTCAAAAAGAGAAAGAATGAATTTGTGGACAACAAAGCCATAACTAATGAACACAGATTTCTGTTTTGCCTTTTTCTTAAAATCAAAACCACAAAACTTGCATGTTCATAGCATATTTATCTAGTAGTTTGGGGTTCAAGATTTTCAGATCTTTATAATTGGTCTTATAGTTTTATTTTTCCTTTATTTTTTCCTTGAAAGAACATAGATCCTTGTATAAGAACTATATCTGCCAACACCAAGTTATGGGATCTTTGAATTTAGGTGTTTATCTCTGTTAGGTTTTTCAGATAAATTTTAGAAGTACTAGACAGTCCTTGTTAAAGCTCTGTATTGTTTCAGAAATACTTTCCTTAGCACTTCTCTTTTGACCTGTTTTGAGTGCTATATTGCTCTGACACTCCAGGCAAATAAAAAATATCTTACTGACAGATTGGATTGTTTGTTGTCTTTTCTCTAACTATGAAGTTCATGTAAAATTTGGTACATAATTTAAGAACAGATGCATGATTGATGCAGGAACAATTTTCCATAGACATTTTGCATTTTGCTTCTTGTCAGTTTAGAAGCAGTCTACTCCATTCTCAGCTATACCCCTAAATAGATAATATAAGCAGTACAGGATCAAGCTTCAAACTAAATATAGAGTGTTATAAACTACAGTAGAGAATAAGTGGTGGTTTGGAAAAAAAATATTTTTTATGTTTTGCTCTTACGCCACATAGTATTATAGAAACTTCATAAGATTATTTCCTTTAAACTTCCTAGTAACTGTGAGTTAGGCACTATACATGTATTTAATGGGTGAGCGCACTGAGCTTGGAGAGTTAAAACTGTTCACTATAGAGCTCTCAACTAATAAGTAATATGTTCAAAACTCAAACCAATATTTCTTTAATTGCAAAGTGCATGAGTTTGCCTCTTTGATAAGAAAGTTAAGTAAATTTCAGTCTACATTTTTCTAACCGTGCCAATTTTGCAAGCATATTTTCTTAATGCGTATGTTTGTTAGACATCTAGTAGAGCCTGCAAGGACATATTTGATGCATAATATAATTTACTGGTTTTGATTTTTATTTAAATACTATAGATATTAAAATCAAATAAATAAAATGGATGTTATTTAAATGAAGGATAAAAATTAAAGCATGTCTGAGAAATGGTAATTACCAAGACTTCAAACTTTTTGATGCTATTGATAATTGGATTGCTTATCTCTCTGTTAAAAATGATGAGAAAATGCATACAATTATTATTAGTTTAGTAGTATTGCTCAAATTACTGTTGCTTTATCTCATTAGCAGAAAATTCTGTTAACCAAGCGTATTTCATTAATAGAGTGTTATAGAAATGTCTTTTTTTTATAGAAATGTCTTGATTGCTAGTCTTTAAAAGTATTAACTTCTAAACATATACCAATGACTATAGCTAAGTTATTTATTTTTGAGTAAATATTTTGGAACATTGATTAATACCTCTTTAAATATTATTAAAGAATCAGCTGCTCAGGATAAACCATATAATATTATCACTTAAAAATAATTATTGTATATCTACATTTTAGATTTATCCTTTCCTTCACTAATTTCTTCAAATATGTATATTGCATAGTTCCATTTTGAACTTTCTATGCTATATGCTAGAGTATAATGGAGAGTGAGATAAAGTGATGCAACCCCTGCCCTCAGGTGACTTATGTTCTAATAGGGTGAGATAAATTGAAGAAGTACTTTAAGTGGATATAGAGGATGCTGTTCAAGGGCATAACAAAGAGGAATCTGATCAAGATTTTAGAAGACATTCTTGAGTAAGTGGTGATTAATTTGAGGTCTAAAGGTTAGCTGTACAGTATATTTGTTAAGAAAAGGTTGTAGAAAGAGACCATTTGAGACGGAGGGAACACATATACAAGGAGAGAGTGTAGTGAGCCAGAGGAAGGGAAGGAAAGTGAGAGTGATGAAATACAGAGACAAGTGGTCCAGCTTCCCTATGAGGCTGGAGAAGACATTTTTCAGGCCAGTAGGCCTTGCAGGTCATGTGAAAGGTTTTATCCCACAAGCAGTGAGAAGTTCTTGAAGAGTATGCCATTATTAGACTAAATATTGACAAGATTCAACTAGCTGTATGTTAAAGAATGATTTATAAGACAGCTACATTGACAGAGGGAGACAATTAGCAGGCTGATACAGTAGACAAGGCCAAAGATGAAGGTAGTATTGACAAAGCTAATGGAAGTAGAGAAGGAGGGTTGTGGACAGATTTAAGAAATATTGAAAATCTAAAAGAACTTGATAGTGGATTTTTTGTTTATTAGAGCAAAGCATTTTACAAGCTACTGAGAAATACAAAAAAGAAAATAATATGTGGTTTTTGCACTTAAAATAACACGATACATTTTGGATCATAAGACATTTACTTAAGCATCAGTGTAGCTGTACAAAAGGCTAGTAGGTACATGAAAACATGGTCAACAGCATTAGTCATTTACTTCTCCTGATCCTGAGATACTTGGGTTCTGAAAGAAGAAAACTTCTTTTAATATAACTGCAAGGGAGAGCAAATATCCTCGTGGGAAATGCCCCACTTTAGAGAGAAAGAGGGAATATTTGAAGAAATATTTGAGAATACAGGTTAGGTTCTTAATCATGGAATAAGATTTCAGATTTTACAGTGAGAGAAATTTTACAAGTGAAAGAAAAAAAGACCATCGAAGTGAAAAATGGTATTGAAACAAGGATTGAGTATATGATTGATTATCCCAATGTTGCTTACATCAGGTGTTAAAAAGGAAATCAGTAATGTGGATTAAGTCCCATTAGTCACTTGGGTAAGGATGTGCATGTTCTTGAGCCTAACAGTACCCAGGGTACAGCTATATCCTGTAAGTAAAGCCCAAATTCTTTGGCCTAAGTAGTTAATCCATTATTTTGTTATCAGTTGTTGTTGGGAGGTGAAGCGAGTTCAGTAGTACCTTGAACCACAGAGCAAGCAAGTTGGAGCCCCATGACCTCACAGTAGGATATTTTCAATGATTTGAGGCACTTCTGTGTTATATATTATGTTGGAATGACCACTGATTATGTGGTTCCTCCATTTCATGACAATAGCCTTGGGGGGGATCTTCTTTTATACTCACCTCTTCTTATTCACAATCTAGAGGATTAATGAGAACATTCTATCAACAATTGGTTTATGAATCATGCCCTTGTGTTTCTCAAGCAATAACCCTAGCAAGAGAGTATAAATTCAGATATCGTCTCTTGAGGTGATTTCTTAAAGCAAAGACCAAGTTTTTGTTGCTTGTAGCATTGCTACATGGTTGTGAGCCATAAAATGGTGTCTTTTTGTTCCTTCTGGGACCCACTTTCTCAATTCAACTTCCTAATGGAATGCCACATTTGTCACAAGAACCAGAAATAAATTACTGAAATCACTCTTCTTTAATCGGATTTTTGAAAATTAGAAGATAAAATAAAAACGTAGCAGCCATTTATCACAAGTAGAAATATCTTCTTTGATTTTTTTCTTTTATGCACTTAAATATTTATATATTTTATAGAATATAAATATTATTATGGAGCAGAATGCAGAATTTATAAGACATGACACATAATGTACATTTTGTGCTTGAAATAGAGTGCTTTCATTATCCAATGCTATTGTGGATGTTTCAGTGGGGAATTATGTAGTAGGACTGTAGATGGAATTATTACAAATACAACTTCATGTCTTTTAGACTAGTCTGGTTAGGTAATAGTTGATATCTTTCATTCAGATTTCCCTAAATGGTGTTTTAATGATTTTTCTCCCGTATCTCATCTTCCTTATCTTCCTTTCCTGCTTCAGAATCTACATACATATCCAAGGGAAGTAAAGGCAAAGAAATGAAGAAGAAGATAGCAGACGTATAGATAAGACAGAAGAACAAAATTCATGTTGCAAGATAGCAAGTCCAAACAGGGATGTGATAAATCCATTCTGTTTCTAGGCAGGCAAAAAACACCAGGAGTATCTTTAGCTGGAGTATTCAGTACTATTACAATCTAATTATCTTTGATGTTCCACAGAACTCTGGAATATCTTGTAGAACTTAATTTAAAGCATGGTACTTGGGGGAAGGAGGAGATGTTTCCCATGCCAGAGGCTTGTCTTCACTCCACACTAAAGTCAGCCTATCTGCTCCTGTGCCCAGTGACGTTAGGTGACGCAGTGAACGGCTCAGCAGTCAATCTGTGGCATTGACTTGTTTCTTAATCTGGTCCCTGGTGTGCCTTTCTGAAATGTAACTCTGTTTTTATTCACATCCTACAGGTATTGTTCAAACAAAATACGTGGAATTTGACATGAGGACCCTTGCTGACCTGCTCTTTGGGCCATTCTGATGCCATACCAGGTCACAATTCCTGAGAGGTAGGAAAATGTCTCCAGTCCTCTTGTGTCTACACATAAAGACCACTGTTCTACTCTACAACTACCACCTAATGACAGCAGGAGTCTTCTTTATTCATCTTGCTTGTTTCCTGAACTTCACCTAGTGTCTGAGGCATGGGCTCTGACTACTGTAGTTCCTTAAAAATAAAAGTGGCATAAACTTTCTCCCCAGAACCTATGTCCAGGAAGTGGGAGAAGGGTGAAGTGTCCCCTGTAATACGAAATGGTCCTTTTTCTTTGATTTCCCAAGTCTTTGTTATTCGTAGTTCTGTGGGTCTTAATGCATTTAGGAAAAGAGAGAGCAGCAGTTATAGTAAGAGTTTTCACTATTTGGTTTATTTCTTAAATATATCAGACTTAAATCTAGATCCACGGCTTTTTCTACCCAAAAGTTAACTATTTCTCACCTATGTCCTCAGGTCCCTCTCCAACAGCTTCCATTGGCTCATTCTTCCTGACAAAAATGAAAAGTGATAGACAGATGGTGGGGTTGGAGAAAAGAATGCTTCAGTTAACACATCACCATATTATCCTACCATACTATATTTATTTTTCTTCTGTGTAAGATACAACATGTGGAAGGGCATGAATTCACAGGCCATGTTTTCTGAAAATGATTGATGCAACAACTAGAATTATTAATAGAACTTACCAAAAGACCAGCCCATTTTGAACGTTTTGTAGCTATGGGGAGCAGCATTTCAGTTTCTCTGATAAACTTTTCAATGACATTCTGCTAACTTCTCGTGGCAAAAGACTAGCTCTCGGCCGAAAAAGAAGATCCCAAGGGAAACAAGGGTTTGTGTGCCTGTGGGTACCCAGCAGGAAGTTCTGCAGAAGCAGTTTGAGGGATGGTCAGCATCTCTGCACACATATTGGGCTGGAGAGTAAGGTCAGAGAAGAAACGAATGGTTAGGATCTCTTTGCAGATCTCACAGAGGATTTCAAGCCAAGAGGACACTGCCAGGCCCCTCAGTGTCAAGAGCACAGTTTTGAATGGTGTCCGCTTAGCATGTTCAGTAATTTTAGCTCTAACCACACAAATGTATTGCACTTTAGAACTTGTAGTACTATTTTCTTTCTTTTATTCCAGTTAGCATTTTATGCCCTAGTTTATTCTCCTCTTATTATTTGAATTCATTAAAATTTTTTTTGCATATTTATCTTTTCCTTTTAATCTTTTAGTCCTTTTGTTTTTATAATCTCACAATTAATTGTTCTTAGTTGATTCATCTTTTCTCACTCTTTTGTTAAGACTTTTATCTCATGTTTACTTTGTTCTTATACTACTTATTTACCTAGTTTCTTCTTATCACCTTTAGGCTTTGTTTTAATTATTTCCTTTTTATGTTATCTATTTTTCATTGTAGTTTTATATTTTTTATCATCTTCTTTTCTCTTTCTTATCTTTATTTTAGTTTATCTTAATAAAACAAGCAGAGAGCACTAAAACATGTGGGGAGAGAAGTGAGCAGAGCCTGTCTCTGCCCCAAGACAAGGGAGATTGATTGCTCCCTTTTCCCCTGTCCATTTGGTTGGTCCTATCTCTTCCAGGGGATGAGCATCTATTCTCAAACTTCCCATCTTGAAAGCCTCATTTTAGCAAGGCAGTGCAGTACAGTAGTTAAGGTCACCGTCTTGGAAATAAAGCAAAACTTGATTCACATTAGAACTGTTCTCTCAAGAATGTTACCTATCCTGTACCATTTAAGGTTTTCTCTTCTATAGTCATAACAATAACTTTTGAATGGTGTGTAGATTAATCCACTTGAAGCATGTTTTCTAATTTCTAATTTCCCTACTCCACTAATAAAAGAACTAGGATATGAATAACACTTAGTCATGTTTCCAGAAGGGCAGCAACCACTGTTTGTTTCTGTATGACCCCTTAAAACCCAAAATCTATCCTGCATTAATCAACTGATGTTGATCTCCGTTTCCATCATTTCTGGGCCAAATAGACTATCATGGATGGTTTCATTCTTTCATTAACCTTCTGATTTTTTTTTCTGTGACTCCTGTAACTGTTTCCTCACTTTGTCAAGGGAGAGTCTTGTCCTTTAAACAAGGTCTGAAACTCTGAATTTCTGTTAAAATAGCCTAAAACAGCCAAAATGCTACCTAATGGCTGGTTCCTTTATTCTTGTAATACTTGTCCACTTAGATTGTTCACTGATTCCAACTGGTGTTCATTGAGAGCCATATTCCACTGACAGATTTTAACAGTATCCTACATTAACTGACTGTGCTTTCTACTTGGTCTCAAATTTCTTTGCTGGAAAGCTGTGGAATAAAATATTGAGGAAAGTCTCCAACCTATAATTTTAGAAGTTAATGTCCAGCTCTTACCTTTGGGCAACATAATTGTTAGGATAGTAGATAATATTGTGTGTGAGTTTAACTTGGTTTCTCATGGAAAATGGGGCTGGCATGGGTTCACTGGTGTCTATCTCAGTGTGCCAATTCTCAAAGTAAAAGTATGGATACTATAAGTATAGACTGAGCAAATTAATATAAATTATTTTTAGATCATTTAGTCCCAATATGAGTTTGTTTCAACATATGTTTCTTATCCCCATTAAAATAGAGGCTATATCTTAATGTCTTTTACTTCAAGACATATTCATATTATCTAAAATGTGATTCTCTGCAAAAGGCATTAAGCCATATTAATGTAGCTTGGGAAAGTATCTTTTACAACATTCAACAGATCATTTGCTTGTACAGGTCACATGCATTGTTAATTAACATATTCTAAATAGCACTGCTTTACTTTATTAATTTGAATCTTTTTTTCCCCTTTGCCAAACAATTCTTAAGAAACTTACAGATATTTTGCATACAATTATATTTGTAATTGTAAACTAGTATTTGGATTTTTCATATAAAGATGATATCCAGTTGGTTTTCCTCCAGATGCTGAGATATGAGAACAATAATATCTGAATATCAAGTAATCTGCTCCATAAATGATGCACATTCTTCAATGAATCATGATCAGGTTTCTTACATGAAGTGGAATTCAAGATTTTAGATGTCACAGTCAAATCCAGCTCTTGTATCTTAGTGCTTAATCTCAGATATTGAACAGAATTTCAAATAGTCAAGTGACATAGATACTCTCCACTAACTGCTTTCCAAAAGTATTTGTCATTCTTCATTAGATTTTTAAAAAATTATTTTAATATATTATCCTCTTTGTCTTTTGACTTCTCAACATTCAAAACAATTCAAAACAATTATTTCTGCATCTGTAGCACTATTCATCACATCAACTCTCTTGTCATTTACAACCTACTATATATGGCAACTTTTCAGGGATACATGCTAACACATATTTGAAACTTTAGAATTACAGCTTTCAAATTATTTTTTCTTTTGGAAAACATTGTTCTGTAACTACAATGTGAGAACATAGTTTTCCATTTTCATTAACTGAATTCCAGCTATAAATGATATTAAAATATCTTCTTTTAAGCACTTATAGTATACCTCTAGTACTATCATGATGAATTAACTTTCTTGAGCTATTTTTATTCTAAGTATATTTCTTAAACTTAATATGCTCCCTTCAACTGATTAAATGAAATGAGTATGAGGTACAAAAAGTAGAAAAAGCATTTCTAGGCACAATTCTGCTTATTGAGGTTGAGCACTATAATTGCCCAACATGTGAGCAACTTTGAAACTTTTGTATATTTTGGATCCTTATGGAATCTTTGGGATCTTTTTACACCAAGTGTAAAACCAAGATGGAATCAACCAAAAGATGTCTTTGTTCATTCTTGAATTATCCTAGCTTTGTAGGAGATAGATAAATAACACTCGGAAAATCCTGTATTACAGTGATGTTTTGAATTAATGGATAACATTGTTTTTTTGATATGTGAGTTTATAGTTGACTAAAAAGTAAGATTAATTTAGCTTACTTTCAATTTTGTAAACATGGCAAAACAGATCAGACTCATTAGCATTTCCAAATCACTCACAGCATTGTTCATACTTAGTAATTCAGACTTTAGTAGTACCCACATTTGAGAATGCAACTTGATTAAATAATTGTTTTTTCTTCACATGTAATTCCATATCAAAATTTGAAATGAGAAAGACACCATTCAGTGAGACACAATGCTCATTAAGCTTTATTTGTTCATAAAATCATTTACCTTTCTCATTTGCTTTGGGCTAGAAGGCTCATGTTTATTGTGTTGAACGTCATTAATTTACAAGTAATATGATCTCATTATCTTTATTTAGGCAGATCCTGACCATAGAACTAGTCAACAAAATTATTTCAATTTGAATGACAAAACTTTTCAGCTGCAATTCTTTTAGAAATTTTGAGACACATAAATAGAGCAGCTGATTATTGTTCTCTTTAAAAAAAGAAACTTTAGAGTAACAGAAGCGGGATCAACATGGTGGAATAGGAAGACCCTGA
Organism: Globicephala melas; assembly: GCF_963455315.2. Classification (NCBI taxonomy): domain Eukaryota; kingdom Metazoa; phylum Chordata; class Mammalia; order Artiodactyla; family Delphinidae; genus Globicephala; species Globicephala melas. The sequence goes on from NC_083318.1 coordinate 7,201,512, forward strand.
GCTCACCTCCTCCCATGAACACATCAAAACTACAGCTACATATAAAGCAATTCTTGCTGAGAATGACCTGACAACTGACAGCATGGCTCTTCTACAACCAAAGCTGTAAAAAAATTTAAAAAGAAAAGAACCACGCAGAGTCTGGGAGGAGGGGAGGAAAAGTGATCTAGTCCAGACCTGCACCCTTAGCAGGTGACCCAGAAGAAGAGTGGGATATCACTGGCTTGGGGATCTCCCTAAGGAGCAAGGGGTTCAAGCGTTATATCAGGCACCCCAGTCCTGGGGTCCAGCACCAGGAAGATCAGTCCCCTTTGATGGTTTGAAAACCAGTGGAGGCTCCCAGAAGGCTGTAAGAAACTGAGACTCTGCTCTTGAAGAGCATGCACACAGACTTGCTTGATCCCAATTCTAGAATAGAGGCAGCAGATTGAAAACTGCCTGCTGCTTTGGTCAGCCTGCCAGGACTGCCCTAGCACAGTTCCCAGCCCTTACCAAGCTCCTGTTCCAGCCCATTCTGTTCCAGGATTGCTTTTTGCTAAGGACTGCCATTGCAATCATGTGCACTCTCACACTGGGAAAAGTGGGACCAATTCAAAAGTTCAGTTCAAAGCCCTTGGGCCTTGGCCCTGCCTCCAACCAAATCTGAGATCACCATCGCCATCATGTACATGCACTGGGGAAAAGCAGAGCCAGCTCAGAAGTGCAGCTCCAAACCCTCAGGACACCAACCCTACCTCTGACCAATGTGGAGACGACTGCCACGGTTGCATGTACATAGTTGCAACAGGGAAAAAGTGGAGCCAGCTCAGTAATGCGAATCCAACCCCCCAGGCCACAACATCACCTCTGACCAAGGCAAAGACCAACATTGCCATTACACATGTGCTGCACTGGGGAAAAGTAAAGCCAGCTCAGAAGTGCTGCTCCAGCTCCTTGAACCCTGGCTATGCCCAAACCAAGGTGGAGATTTCCAGAGTCTGGGAGAAGCCCCAGCTTGCACTGGCTCTGGGTCTCATCCCTATGACACCAGCACTACCTTCCACCAAGGGGCAGCTGGCCAGGGCTCACATCGGATCCAGCTCTCCCACAAAAGCCATCAGGCACATACAGACTGCATAGGCATGCTCCCACACAATGACATGCCTTCAAGAGTGGGATAGGTAACCGTTTTGCCTACTTTCACAGAGACAGAGAAAGTAAAAGAAAATGTGAAGACAGAGGAATATGTTTCAAATGAAAGAGCAAGATAAAACCCCAGAAAAAAAAAGAAACAACTGATGAAATGAAGATAAATAATTTACCTGATAAAAAGTTCAAAGAAACAGTAATAAAAATGCTTACAGAACTCAGGAAAAGAATAGAGGAACAAAGTGAGAACTTTAAAAAAGAACTAGAAAATATAAAAAAGAACCAACTGGAGCTGAAGAACACAATAACTGCAATGAAAAATACACTGGAAGGAATTAACAGCAGATTGATACAGAAAAATGTATAAGTGACATGGAAGATAGAATAGTGGAAATCACCCAATCAGAACAGCAAAAAGAAAAACAAATTTTTTAAAATGAAGATAGTTTAAGAGACCTCTGGTACAACATCAAGTGTACTAACATTCACATCATAGGGGTCACAGAAGGAGACGAGAGAGAGAAAGGGACAAAAAATGTATTAGATGAAGTTGTGGCTGAAAACTTCCCTAACCTGAAGAAAGAAACATATCCAAGTCCAGGAAGCACAGAGATTTCCAAACAAGATAAACCCAAAATAGCCGCACCAAGATATATAATTAAAATGGCAAAATTTAAAGAGAGAATTTGAAAGGCAGCAAGAGAAAAACAATGAGTCACATACAAGGAAACTGCATAAGGCTATCAGCTGATTTTTCAGCAGAAACTTTGCAGGCCAGAAGGGAGTGGCACAATGTATTTAACGTGCTAAAAGAAAAAAAAAAAACCTACAACCTAGTATACTCTACCCAGCAAGGTTATCATTCAGAATTGAAGGAGAGAATTTCCCAGACAAGCAAGAACTAGATGTTCTTTACCACTGAACTGACCTTACAAAAAATGTTAAAGGGCCGTCTTTAAGTGAAAAAGAAAAGCTATTTCAAGAAACAAGAAAATATATGGAGGGAGAAAAATCACTCTTATAAAGGCAAATATTTAGTGAAGGCAGTGAATCAGCCACTTAAATAAGCTAGTACAAAGGTTAAAGACAAAAAAATGTAAAATCAACTGTAATTACAATAAAGAGTAAAAGGATAGATATAAAGATGTAAAATATGATATAAAAACAGAACATGGGGGGAGTGAAAAGTGTAGATCTTTTAGGATGAGTTTGAACTTAAATGACTATCAGTTTAAAACAAGTTGATAAGTTATTTGTCAGTATATATGAACTTCATGGTAAACACAAATCAAAAACCTACAATATGTTTTTTTTAAAAAAGGAAAGGAACCCAAACACAACACTAAAAAAATCATCAAACCACAAGGGAAGAGACTAAAAGAAGAAAACAACAGAGAAGAACTACAAAAACAGCCAGAAGACAAGTAACAATTACATACAATGTCAGTGGACTAACTGCTCCAATCAAAAGTAAGTCTTTTGTAGTCAGCATACATATGGGTCTTTTTCTGTTGTTGGATAAAAAAATTTAAAATACAAAGGCCCATATATATGCTGACTACAAGAGACTTACTTCAAAGCTAAAGACACAAACTGAAAACATGCAGCTAATGTAAGAGCACCTAAATATACAAAGCAAGTACTAACAGATATAAAGTGAGAAATTGACGGTAATACAATAATAGTATAGGACTTTAACACCCCATTTCCTTCAATGAATAGATCATCCAGACAGAAAATCAGTAAGGAAACAGTGGCCTTAAATGTCACATTAGACCAGATGAACTTAATAGATAGCCACAGGATATTCCTTCCCAAAACAGCAGAATATATGTTCTTTTCAAGTGCACATGGAACTTTCTCCAGAAGAAATCACATGCTAGGCCATAAAACAAGTCTCAGTAAATTAAGAAGATTGAAATTACATAAAACATCTTTTCAGACCACAACAGTATGAAACTAGAAATCAATTACTGGGAGAAAACTGGAAAAGACACAAATACGTGTAGACTAAACAACTTACTACTAAAAGACCAATGGGTCAATGAAAAAATTAAAAAAAACACACACATGAAAAGATGCTCAACATTACTAATCCTCAGGGAAATGCAAAGCAAAACCACAATGAGATATCACCTCACACCTATCAGAATGGCTACCATCGAAAGAAACACAAATAACAAATGTTGGTGAGGATGTGGAGAAAAGGGAACCTTATACACTGTTGGTGGGAATGTAAATTGGTACAGAGGTTATGGAAAAGAGTATGGAGGTTCCTATGATCCTGCAATTCCACTCCTGGGTATATATCCAAAATAAATGAAAACATTAATTCAAAAAACATATGCACCCTATTGTTCATAGCAACATTATTTATAATAGCCAAGATATGGAAGCAACCTAACTGTCCATCAACAGGTAAATTCGTTCAGAAGAATTGGTATACATAATACAATGGAATATTAGTCATAAAAAGAACGAAATTTTGCCATTGAAATGGACCTAGAAGTCCATTATGCTTAGTGAAATAATCTGGATAGAGAAAGACAAATTCTGCATGTGTTCACTTATATGTGAAATCTAAAAAATAAAACCAAAGAACAGGGCTTCCCTGGTGGCAGAGTGGTTGAGAATCTGCCTACTAATGCGGGGGACACGGGTTCGAGCCCTGGTCTGGGAGGATCCCACATGCTGCGGAGCAACTAGGCCCATGAGCCACAACTACTAAGCCTGCGCGTCTGGAGCCTGTGTTCCTCAATAAGAGAGGCCGCGATAGTGAGAGGCCCGCGCACCATGATGAAGAGGGTCAAACACTTGCCACAACTAGAGAAAGCCCTCACACAGAAATGAAGACCCAACACAGCAAAAATAAATGAATTAATAAACTCCTACCCCCAACATCTTAAAAAAAAAAAACCAAAAAACCCCCGAAGAACAAATATAGCAAAACAGACTTAGAGATACATAGAACAAACTAGTGACCACTAGAGAGGAAAGGGATGGAGAGAGGAACAAGATAGGGGAAAGGGATTAAGAGGTAAAAACGACTGAGTATAAAATAAAGATGTTACAAGGATATAATGTACAACACAGGGAATATAGCCAATATTTTAAAATAACTTTATATGGAGTATAATCTATAAAAATATCAAATCACTGTTGTATACTTGCTGCTAATATATTATTGTAAGTCAACTATACTTCAATTAAAAAAGATAAATATGGGCTTCCCTGGTGGCGCAGTGGTTGAGAGTCCACCTGCCGATGCAGGGGACGCGGGTTCGTGCCCCGGTCCGGGAAGATCCCACATGCCGTGGAGTGGCTGGGCCTGTGAGCCATGGCCGCTGAGCCTGCGCATCCGGAGCCTGTGCTCCACAACGGTAGAGGCCACAGCAGTGAGAGGCCTGCGTACCGCAAAAAAAAAAAAAAAAAAAAAAGATAAATATGAAACTTTATTTTTGCCTTTTTTGTGTAATACATACAAAATTTAATTTTAATTTTCATTTATATATATATTTTTTGAATTATATTTTATTTTTTTATACAGCACATTGTTATTAGTTATCTATTTTATACATATTAGTGTATATATGTCAATCCCAATCTCCCTATTCATCACACTACCCACCCCACCACCACTTTCCACACTTGGTGTCCATACGTTTGTTCCCTACATCTTTGTCTCTATTTCTGCCTTGCAAACTGGTTCATCTGTACCATTTTTCTCGGTTCCACATATGCACATTAATATACGATATTTGTTTTTCTCTTTCTGACTTACTTCACTCTGTATGACAGTCTCTAGATCCATCCATGTCTCTACAAATGACTCAATTTCGTTCCTTTTTATGGCTGAGTAATATTCCATTGTATATATGTACCACATCTTGTTTATCCATTTGTCTGTCAATGGGCACTTAGGTTGCTTCTGTGACCTGGCTATTGTAAACAGTGCTGCAATGAACATTGGGGTGCATGTGTCTTTTTGAATTATGGTTTTCTCAGGGTATATGCCCAGTAGTGGGATTAATGGGTCATATGGTAATTCTATTTTTAGTTTTTTGATACTGTTCTCAATAGTAGCTGTATCAATGTACATGCCACCAACAGTGCAAGAGGGTTCCCTTTTCTCCACACCCTCTCCAGCATTTGTTGTTTGTAGATTTTCTGATGATGTCCATTGTAACTGATGTGAGGTGATACCTCATTGTGGTTTTGATTTGCATTTCTCTACTAATTAGTGATGTTGAGCAGCTTTTCATGTGCTTCTCGGCCATCTGTATCTCTTCTTTGGAAAAATGTCTATTTAGGTCTTCTGCCCATTTTTGGATTGGGCTGTTTTTTTTTAATATTGAACTGCATGAACTGTTTACATATTTTGGAGATTAATCCTTTGTCCATTGATTGGTTTGCAAATATTTTCTCCCATTCTGAGGGTTGTCTTTTCATCTTGTTTGTAGTTTCCTTTGCTCTGCAAAAGGCTTTAACTTTCATTAGGTCCCATTTGTTTATTTTTGTTTTTATTTCCATTACTCTAGGAGGTGGATCAAAAAAGATCTTGCTGTGATTTATGTCAAACGGTGTTCTTCCTATGTTTTTCTCTAAGAGTTTTATAGTGTCCAGTTTTACATTTAGGTTTCTAATCCATTTTGAGTTTACTTTTGTGTATGGTGTTAGGGAGTGTTCTGATTTCATTCTTTTACATGTAACTGTCCAGTTTTCCCAGCACCACTTACTGAAGAGGCTGTCTTTTCTCCATTGTATATCCTTGCCTCCTTTGTCATAGATTAGTTGACCATAGGTGCGTGGGTTTATCTCTGGGCTTTCGATCCTCTTCCATTGATTTATATTTCTTTTTTAGTGCCAGTACCATACTGTCTTGATTACTGTAGCTTTGTAGTGGAGCCTGAAGTCAGGGAGTCTGATTACTCCAGCTCCGTTTTTTTCCCTCAAAACTTCTTTGGCTATTCAGGGTCTTTTGTGTATCCAAATAAATTTTAAGATATTTTGTTCTAATTCTGTAAAAAATGCCATTGGTAATTTGATAGGGATTGCATTGAATGTGTAGATTGCTTTGGGTGGTATAGTCTTTTTCACAGTATTGATTCTTCCAATCCAGGAACATGGTATATCTCTCCATCTGTGTGTATCATCTTTAATTTATTTCATCAGTGTCTTATAGTTTTCTGCATACAGGTCTTTTGTCTCCCTAGGTCGGTTTATTCCTAGGTATTTTATTCTTTTTGTTGTAATGGTAAATGAGAGTGTTTCCTTAATTTCTCTTTCAGATTTTTCATCATTAGTGTATAGGAATGCAAGAGATTTCTGTGCATTAATTTTGTATCCTGCAACTTTACCAAATTCACTGATTAGCTCTATTAGTTTTCTGGTGGCATCTTTAGGATTCTCTATGTATAGTATCATGTCATCTGCAAACAGTGACAGTTTTACTTCTTCGTTTCCAGTTTGCATTCCTTTTATTTCTTTTTCTTCTCTGATTATTGTGGCTAGGACTTCCAAAACTATGTTGAATAATCGTGAGAGTGGACATCCTTGTCTTGTTCCTGATCTTAGAGGAAATGCTTTCAGTTTTTCACCATTGAGAATGATGTTTGCTGTGGGTTTTTTGTATATGGTCTTTATTGTTTTGAGGTAGGTTGCCTCTATACCCACTTTCTGGAGAATTTTTATCATAATTCGGTGTTGAATTTTGTCAAAAGCTTTTTTGCCTCTATTGAGATGATCGTATGGTTTTTGTTCTTTAATTTGTCAATATGGTGTATCACATTGATTGATTTGCATATATTGAAGAATCCTTGCATCTGTGGATAAATCCCACTTGATCATAGTGTATGATCCTTTTAATGTGTTGTTGGATTCTGTTTGCTAGTATTATGTTGAGGATTTTTGCATCTTTATTCATCAGTGATATTGGTCTGTAATTTTTTTTTTTGTAGTATCTTTGTCTGGTTTTGGTATCAGGGTGATGGTGGCCTCATAGAATGAGTTTGGGAGTGTTCCTTCCTCTGCAATTTTTTGGAAGAGTTTGAGAAGGATGGGTGTTAGCTCTTCTCTAAATGTTTGATAGAATTCACCTGTGAAGCCATCTGGTCCTGGAGTTGTTTGTTGGAAGATTTTTAATCACAGTTTCAATTTCATTACTTATGATTGGTCTGTTCATATTTTCTATTTCTTCCTGGTCCAGTCTTGGAACATTATACCTTTCAGAGAATTTGTCCATTTCTTCCAGGTTGTCCATTTTATTGGCATAGAGTTGCTTGTAGTACTCTCTTAGGATGCTTTGTATTTCTGTGGTGTCTTGTAACTTCTCCTTTTTCATTTCTAATTTTATTGAGTTGAGTCCTCTCCCTCTTTTTCTTGATGAGTCTGGCTAGTGGTTTATCAATTTTGTTTATCTTTTCAAAGAACCAGATTTTAGTTTTATTGATCTTTGCTGTTGTTTTCTTTGTTTCTATTTCATTTATTTCTGCTCTGATCTTTATGATTTCTTTCCTTTTCCTAACTTTGGCTTTTGTTTGTTCTTCTTTCTCTAGTTCCTTCAAGTGTAAGGTTAGGTTGTTTACTTGAGTTTTTTCTTGTTCCTTGACGTAGGCTTGTATAGCTCTAAACTTCCCTCTTAGAACTGCTTTTGCTGCATCCCATAGGTTTTGGATCATTGTGTTTTCATTGTAATTTTTCTGTATGTATTTTTTGATTTCCTTTTGATTTCTTCAGTGATCTGTTGGTTATTTAGTAACGTATTGTTTTCCCTCCATATGTTTTTGCTCTTTACTTTATTTTCCCTGTAATTCATTTCTAATCTCCTAGTGTTGTGGTCAGGAAAGATGCTTGATATGATTTCAATTTCCTTAAATTCACTGAGGCCTGATTTGTGACCCAAGATGTGATCTATCCTGGAGAATGTTCCATGTGCACTTGAGAAGAAAGTGCAACCTGCTGTTTTGGGGTGGAATGTCCTATAAATATCAATTTAATCTCTCTGGTCCATTGTGTCATTTAAAGCTTGTATTTCCTTATTAATTTTCTGTTTGGATGATCTGTCCATTGGTGTAAGTGAGGTGTTAAAGTCCCCCACTATTATTGTGTTACTGTTGGTTTCCTCTTTTATAGCTGTTAGGAGTTGCCTTATGTATTGAGGTGCTCCTGTGTTGGGTGCATATATATTTATAATTATTATATCTTCTTCTAGGATTGATCCCTTGATCATTATGTAGTGTCCTTCCTTGTCTCTTGTAACATTCTTTATTTTAAAGTCTATTTTATCTGATATGAGTATTGCTACTCCAGCTTTCTTTTGGTTTCCATTTTCATGGAGTATCTTTTTCCATCCCCTTGCTTTCAGTCTGTATGTGTCCCTAGGTCTGAAGTTGGTCTCTTGTAGACAGCATATATATGGGTCTTGTTTTTGGATCCATTCAGCGAGCCTGTGTCTTTTGGTTGGAGCCTTTAATCAATTCACGTTTAAGGTAATTATTGATATATATGTTCCTATTACCATTTTCTTAATTGTTATCGGTTTGTTTCTGTAGGTCCTTTTTTTCTCTTGTGTTTCCCACTTTCAGAAGTTCCTTTAGCATTTGTTGTAGAGCTGGTTTGTTAGTGCTGAATTCTCTTAGCTTTTGTTTGTCTGTAAAGCTTTTGATTTCTCTGTCAAATCTGAATGATATCCTTGCCAGTTCAAGTAATCTTGGTTGTATATTCTTCCCTTTCATCACTTTAAATATGTCCTGCCACTCCCTTCTGGCTTGTAGAGTTTCTGCTGAGAAATCAGCTGTTAACCTCATGGGAGTTCCCTTGTATGTTATTTGTCGTTTTTCCCTTGTTGCTTTCAATAATTTTTCTTTGTCTTTAATTTTTGTCAATTTGATTACTATGTGTCTTGACATATTTCTCCTTGGGTTTATCCTGTATGGGACTCTCTGCACTTCCTGGACTTGGGTGACTATTTCCTTTCCCATGTTAGGGAAGTTTTCAACTATAATCTCTTCAAATATTTTCTCTGGTCCTTTCTGTCTCTCTTCTCCTTCTGGGACCCCTATAATGCGAATGTTGTTGCATTTAATGTTGTCCCAGAGGTCTCTTAGGCTGTTTTCATTTCCTTTCATTATTTTTTCTTTATTCTGTTCTGTGGCAGTGAATTCACCATTTTGTCTTCCAGGTTACTTATCCGTTCTTCTGCTTCAGTTATTCTGCTATTGATTCCTTGTAGTGTAGTTTACATTTCAGTTTTTGTATTGTTCATCTCTGTTTGTTTGTTCTTTAATTCTTCTAGGTCTTTGTTAAGCATTTCTTGCATCTTTTCAATCTTTGCCTCCATTCTTTTTCCAAGGTCCTGGATCATCTTCACTATCATAATTCTGAATTCTTTTTCTGGAAGGTTGCCTATCTCCACTTCATTTACTTGTTTTTGTGGGGTTTTATCTTGTTCCTTCATCTGGTACAAAGTCCTCTGCTTTTTTCATTCTGTCTATCTTTTGGTGAATGTGGTTTTCCTTCCACAGGCTGCAGAATTGTAGTTCTTCTTTATATTTTTATTTTTGATTATGCATTAGTTTTCTTCCTCCCTTTGTATTTTTTTTTTTTTGTAGGCATTTGGAAAGCTCATGTAAAGTGGCTCACACTGTTGTTAAAAAGAAAAAAATATTATACTTCTATATCAAAGTGAAGATTTTTTATTTTCTTCCATCATCTCAATTTCCTTGTATCACATCAGGTAACATCTGTCCCATTTTCCTTCAGTCTGAGCCTTTTTTCTCCTTCACTTTTTTTTTCCTGTTTTCATCTACCCAGTCTTTCTAGTATTAGAAGCAAAGAATTTCTTATTTTGTTGTTGCTATGGCAACTGGTTCTATTTCATAAGACTAAATTTGGCTGTGAGTAAATAGAAATGATAGTTTTAAACCAATAACTAATTTTATTATTTACACATTATAAGAAGGCTAGAGATATTCAGACTGGGTCTGGAATAACAGCACCAAATTATCATTGAGAATGCAGACTGTCCCTATCTTTCCACTTAGCCATTGAAGCATATGGCTTTGACCTCATGCTCAACACTTCATGGTAACTGGTTGGTTGTTTCACTTATGGTATCCAATCCGAATTTTAGGTAAGAAGACATAAGGTAAAGAAGATCCAAGTTTCTTTGTTTATAGAGCTTTATGGGTAAATTCTGTTTATATCTGCTCGGCCCAAACTTGTTCAGATGACCACTCCTAACTGCAGTAGAATCAGGGAAATACAATTTCTTAAATGAGCACATTGACATCAGAAACAGCATCTAGTTTCTGCTAAGAAGGAAGGACAAAAATGCCCACAGTGGAGCATTTTTTAGTAATTTGGCTCTTTTAAATGTATAACTTTGCTTAAAGTGCTTTAAATGTCTCCCTGCCAAGAAGCAATACATTTTGTTTGTTTCAGTTATTCTAAGATTAAATAGGCTCATAATTTGCATAAAACTTCTGTAAATATGTTCACCCTGGATTTTTTTTTAAACCAAAACACCAACATTAAAAAAAGAATGTAAATCTCTATATTTGTAGGTTTTCATCATGGAATGACTCTTTACAGAAAGTAAAAATAACTATATACAGTCGTCACAATATAATTTCCACCAGCCTCTCACAAGAAGCAGACCTTCCCTAAAATTTTCATTATCATCAGACTAAAAAACATTTTAATTTAATACAATAAAGGAATTTACATATGTCTAAAATTAAAGACCAAAAATACAAAGGAAACAAAACATAATTTTAAAAAATGAAGAAGAAAAAAAATCTATTGCTGTGTCCAACCCCTCTAGGTGGACACAAAGCATCGAGCTGATCTCCCTGTGCTATGCGGCTGCTTCCCACTGGCTATCTATTTTACATTTGTTAGTGTATATATGCCCATGCCACTCTCTATGGTTAAAATGTAAATTATGTCTTTGGAATCATTAGCAAAAGTTATATTAGGCACCTCTAAGTTTTCAAAAATCTCTTCAAGGATCTTCCGCTTTGATATCACATTATTTTTGAGTAAGCATTACTCTCCTGGGGGTTGTGGGCACATTTTATTGATGAAAGAAAACAAATTTCTTTCTACATAAACAGCAGATACATATTTGCCAATAATCTTTCTGTTTCCTTTGCTATATTTCTCATGTCATCTCCTATGTGGCCAAGAAAGTAGAGTACTACATAGGAGATTTTTTAAAAGCGACAACAGGCCCCAAATAGAGTCACTTGTCCTAAGGCCCATGTCATGAAACCAAGCCTTAATACTTAAACTAATTACATTTAGCCTCTCTCAAGAAAGTAATCTTGCCCAGTCAGTCTGGAATTTCCTGGTCAAGACTAGCAAGGAAATCTGCTTGATAGACCCCCACCGTCCCCCAAAGGAAGGTGACCTAGTCTGAAACCATCCATTCTTTGCTAGAATAACTTCCTTGATCTGCCTCCTTTTGCCTAAAAGAGTCTTTCATTTTGTTTGGCTCCTTGGAGCTCCTTTCTGTTTGCTAGATGGAATACTGCCTGATTCATGAATCATTGAATAAAGCCAATTAGGTCTTTAAATTTACTCAGTTGAGTTTTGTTTTTTTAAGGTAAGGCCTCTCTTTGTTTCTGGATTAATTTACTTCAAAATTTTGGCTAAATGACACATAATTGTTCAAAGTTATGTCCTGCTAGAAGTTCCCTTTTGCAGTCATTTTGGGATTCAAGTTCCTTCCATTTCTGTAGCTCGTTTATCACCTAGTGCCTTGGAGTGCTCTGAATTTAGCCAGAAAAAGAAAAAAGAAAAAGAGAAAGAAAGAAAAAGAGAGAGTATAGAGGAGCCACAGCTAGCTAAAATAAGCTAACTAAGGTGTGATATAGATCACTTCTACTCCCATGGGGTAACCTGACACAGAATGGGAGAATAGATTGAGAAGACAGGCATGTGCCCAAGGAGTCCTTGGAGAAGAAGCATTGCTTGACATGGGTATCAAATAATCATGAAGTATCCTGAGGTGGTGGCTCTGATGGTGACCAAGAGCAACAGTTAATTGTTGGAATCATAGTATCTGCCGTCTCAATCTTGAATAAAAAAAAAAAATCTTTTAAAGTAAATAATCAAACACATAAATGAGAGGATTACATAAATAATATCAACTGCATCAGTGTTGTGTTCATAGAAACAGCTCCTTTCCTAGTTTAATCATGGACTTGGGGGGATTAGATTTCTTGTGATTTTTACAATAAACAACAGAGCAGCACAGAGTATTGAAGTCTGGGTCCCATAATAGACCCAGACTAATATCTTCAATATTTGCAAAACTGACTAATAAAGTGGTATTTTCACACATATGAAGACTGTATAATGCATCAGTTTTTGTTACTCTTAAGCTGTTTTTACCAAATTAGATTTTTAGCTTAGATTATAATAAAATTGCCTTTGATAAACTATGCTGTTTTATCTCTCACAGGCTGTTCTAAGAAATTGTCTTACATAATCACCTTCTGTTGATCGTCCCTTAAAGACAATTAAGGTACTAGAATTGAAACCTTTTTAGGATTCCCAGAGTCTTGAGTGAATTCAGTATCGAGAAGGAGTTGTTTCCAGATTTTGTACAGTTGAACAAAGGGAAATCAAAAAGGCAACATCTAGGGCTGAAAGTCCACCAAGAATCAAGAGACAGTTTCAAAAAAGTATCCATCCAAATGGGTCAGGCCAAAAGGCAAAGTCCAGGTATGATGGATGGACCTATAAGATGAAAGAATCTGGTTTAGGAGAAAAATAAGTTAGATTTCATAAAATACTAGAATTTGAAGGGAGACGTGATTTTATAAGTAAATTGAGGTCTCCCTTATGAGAGAAATGATGCAATTGTGAGTCACAGGCCAGCTTGGAAAATTACTGAGTTATATGTAAAAAATATTGTTGAGGCTTATGACAACTACTATTTGACTAAAAAGCAAAATTTATCAATAAGTGTTTCCTTATAACTGGGTAAAGAAAACCACAGCATTACTTCTAAAGTCAGTTTATCAAGGTGGAAGTCAAGGTGGCAATTGCTCCTCTGACAATCCACAGTATTTTGATATTAACTTAAAATTTTGACAAAAACAAATTTTTAATAAACTTAAGTAGTGTACCATTTCACTAGTGAAAAAGCACAACATTTGAAATTGATGAAATGGCTAAATTACTCCAACAAAATGAAATAACTGAGAAATAATGTTTATACTAAATTAATTCTTCAGTAAATTGGAGAAGTATAAGTAATGAATTATCCTTTTTCTCATTAGATTTTGATCACCATCAGATATCCTGACAATAAAATTTTATTTACTCATGCTTTTCTTGTTTCATTAATGGAAATGTTAACTATTAAAAAGAAAATATGAGATAAAATAGGAATAGAAAATCAAGACCAGAGAAAAGTGAATCTCATTTATGTTCCTGAGAAAGGCTCTCATGATATATTTGAGGTTTAAATTGCTCTCAAATGAACAGCAAGCCTTTAGAGACTAATAATCTCTTCCCTATTTCAAAGTTTCTGAAGTAAGGAGACATATCTATTCTCTGTGGGGAAGAAGAAGCTTTTCTCAAAACTACATTTTTTTATTTTTATTTTTTATAAATTTGTTTGTTTATATTTGGCTGTTTTGGGTCTTCGTTGCTGTGTGCGGGCTTTAGTTGCGGTGAGCACGGGCTACTCTTCGCTGTGGTGCACGGGCTTCTCATTGCAGTGGCTTCTCTTGTTGAAGAGCACGGGCTCTAGGCACACGGGCTTCAGTAGTTGTGGCATGCAGGCTCAGTAGTTGTGGCGCATGGGCTTAGTTGCTCCGCGGCATGTGGGATCTTCCTGGACCAGGGCACGAACCTGTGTCCCCTGCATTGGCAGGCAGATTTCCAATGAGTGTGCCACCAGGGAAGTCCCCAAAACTACATTTTAAAATAAACATATTCTTAGTTAAATATGTGTGTACTGTGTAATGTGCAATGTCCTCAACATTTGTATAGTAAAAAAAGAAAATATAAAAATGAACCAGAAGTAGAAATTTCATTTAATCAGAACATTATTGTGGGGGCTATAGGATGTTAAGGTGGGTATAAGGTGTTTGACAAGTTGAGGAAGGACTGTCTCTCCTAGATTTTTCATTCATGAATGGTCTTATGAAATTTAAATCATTGTTATAATTGTCTAAATAAAAATAACAATAAAATTGTATAAATTGTTATTACTAAGTATAAACATTACAAATTTCTACTTTTTAAAACCCTATTTTACAATTTTAAAAGATTGTGGGCCATAATCTCCACCTAGACTATAGAGCTCTAGATTCAAATATGCACTAAGTAATATTGCTCTGTTCTAGGTGTACAAATTGTTTTATTTGATTCAAAGTAGATCTAGAAAGAATTAAGCTTAATAGATGTTAATGAGTAACTATTGCAAGAAAAGTCACCTGAAGTATTTTACCTTCTTGTGATGAGTCAAAATAATGTCATATTCAAATATCCATGTAGTCTATTACAAGAGTACAGAGTATAAAAAATTCCAGAGGTCTTGGGAATCTATGGAAGTAAACATACCTTACTGATTTTCAGCATTCAAGGACTAACATCAGACAAAACTTTCAAAATTCTTCTGTGATATTATACATATCTGTTAGGAACTCTGTTTCCTTTTTCCATTAAAGCTTTCTAAGCACATCATAATTTACAAATCCAATGGACTCTTTTCTAATATATCTTAAACCCACTGCAGTATTTAAAATGTTCATGATACCTTTATTATTCCAATACTTTTTTCTTTGTATTTGTCTTAAATGACAATTGCATCTCCTAATTATCCTTATTTTACTTAGACTACATTTTCTATACTATTGTCTGTCTTTTTTGCCTGTCTCCACTGCAGATACAATTCAAATTTCTGTTCTGGGCCCAGTTCCTTCTATTTCTACAGTTAATTGTATCTTTTCTGTATTTACACAGATTATCCTTCTTATAAAGTGTTAAAATCCTTCCATTGCCTACAAGTTCCTCAAAGACCTGGCACCTGCCTTCTCCTCTGGCCACATCCCTACTACTGTGCCCCCCCTCTCTCATTGTGTATGTCCCAGCTACCCTGGCTTCATTCTCTCCGAAACTATCAAGATTATTCCTATCATAGAACGTCTGAATTAGTTTCCTCTGCCTGGATTTCTCTACCCCCAGAACCTGTTAGAACCACAGTGTTTTTTTGTTTTTTAAAGGTGCCATCTGGCTTTATTTTTAAATTAATTTGTATTGAACTGTAATTGATTTACAATGTTGTGTTAGTTTCTGCTGTACCGAAAAGTGAATCAGTTACACATATACATATATCCACTCTTTTTAAGATTCTTTTCCTATATAGATCATTACAGAGGATTGAGTAGAGTTCCCAGTGCTATACAGTAGGGTCTTACTAGTTATCTATTTTATATATATATTTTATATATAGTAATGAGTCTGTGTCAATCCCAATCTCCCAATTTATCACTCTCCCCCTTTTCCCTGTGGTAACCATAAGTTTGTTTTCTACATCTGTGACTCTGTTTTGTAAATAAGTTCATTTGTACAATTTTTTTAAGATTCCACATATAAGTGATATCATATCATATTTGTCATTCTCTTTTGACTTAGTTCATGTAGTATGATAATCTCAGGTCCATCCATGTTGCTGCAAATGTATTATTTAATTCTTTTTAATGGCTGAGTAATATTCCATTGTATATATGTACCACATCTTTTTTTTTTTAACATCTTTATTGGAGTATAATTGCTTTACAATGGTGTGTTAGTTTCTGCTTTATAACAAAGTGAATCAGTTATACATATACCTATGTTCCCATATCTCTTCCCTCTTGTGTCTCCCTCCCTCCCACCCTCCCTATCCCACCCATCCAGGCGGTCACAAAGCACCGAGCCGATATCCCTGTGCCATGTGGCTGCTTCCCACTAGCTATCTACCTTACGTTTGTTAGTGTGTATATGTCCATGACTCTCTCTCGCCCTGTCACAGCTCATTCGTCTGTCTATGAACATTTAGGTTACTTCCATGTCCTGGCTATTGTAAATAGTGCTGCAATGATCATTGGGGTGCATGTATCTTTTCGTATTATGGTTTCCTCCAGATATATGCCCAGGAGTGGGATTGCTGGATCATATGGTAGCTCTCTTTTTAGTTTTTTAAGGAACCTCCATACTGTTCTCCATAATGGTTGTACCAATTTACATTCCCACCAGCAGTGTATGTGGAGAACCACAGTGTTTTAATTGTCAAAGATATTTAATAATTGAATGTGTGATATGAGGAGTCCCTTATCATTTCTTTTCCAAAGGGTCTGGGTTAATGTCATTGCTTATTTAACATATGAGTTATAGAATCACCTTGTCTACTTCCAAGCAGTAACAATAAGAACAAGTTATAGCGATTATTTTATTAGGTTCATATAAATGTTGTGAAATACATATATTAATCTAGGAAGCAATGATAACTTTACGGAGTTTAGAGGTCTTTCCATTGGTTCAGGTTATCTGGAATGTGTGTGTGTGTGTGTGTGTGTGTGTCTTCCTCAACGGTATTTAACATTTTCTCTAAGTAGATTGCATGTATTTCTAAAGGTAATTTCTAGGTTATTTATCTTTTCTTCTTATGTGGTTGCTGCTGCTGTTGTAATTTTTTCACTATGTAATATAAATGTCTTGACTTTATAAAGAATATTTTCTTGTTTACATGGAATTGTTTAAAAGTTACACTTCTCCCTAAAATAGCACTCTTACCAACGAACTGAGTTGGTCTAACTTATTTTGGTATTCTCTTCCACGATGTTGCTTTCTTCCTACAATACTTCAATGCCTCAACTTCTTTAATTCTCACAAACTCTATGAGATAGGCAATAGTACTCTCCATTATTTGTAGGTGAAGTGAAGAAACGCCTCAGAGGCAGATAAAGGGTGCATACACAGCTATACAGGATTCCAATTTGGTCAGTCTGATGCTGGAAACAATTCTGCAATTCTAGATAGTATTTCATATGTATTTCTGTGTTTTTCAAGTAGCTTCCTCCCATATACTGTGAAGTTGATAAGGTATCTTAAGTATCTGGGTAGAGCATTTCAGTGAACTGTTTCTTTTATGCTCTATCTAGTACAAAATCAGCAATGAGTATTTAGAGTTGGAGAAATCCACAATCAAAATATAAAGGACTTTTTTTCCCCACTTTTGAAATTTTTAAATTTTTTTCATGGAAAGGCATTTTATTTTAAATATAGCCATGTGTACATGTCAATCCCAAACTCCCAGTCTATCCCTCCCTCCAGCCCTTTCCCCTGGTAACCATAAGTTTGTTCTCTAAGTCTGTGAGTCTGTTTCTGTTTTGTAAATAAGTTCAGTTGTATCATTTTTTTTTTTAGATTCCACATGTAAGTGATACCATATGATATTTGTCTTTCTCTGTCTGATTTGCTTCACTTAGTGTGATCATCTCCAAGTCCATCCGTATTGCTGCAAATGGCATTATTTAATTCTTTGTAATGGCTGAGTAATATTCCATTGTGTATATGTACGAATATTCTTTATCCATTCATCTGTTGATGGACACTTAGGTCATATCCATGTCCTGGTCATTGTGAAGAGTGCTGCTATGAACACTGTGGTACATGTCTCTTTTTGAATTATGGTTTTCTTAGGATATATGCCCAGTAGTGGGATTGCTGTGTCATATGGTAGTTCTATTTTTAGTTTTTTAAGGAACCTCCATACTGTTCTCCATAGTGGCTGTTTCAGTTGAAATTCCCACCAACAGTACAAGAGGGTTCCCTTTTCTCCACACCCTCTCCAGCATTTATTGTTTGTAGATTTTTTTGATGATGGCCATTCTGACCTGTGTGAGGTGATACCTCATTGTGGTTTTGATTTGCATATCTCTAATGATTAGTGATGTTGAGCAACCTTTCATATGTTTGTTGGCAATCTGTGTATCTTCCTTGGAGAAATGTCTATTTAGGTCTTCTTCCCATTTTTTGGATTGGGTTGTTTGTTTTTTTGATATTGAGCTGTATGAGCTGCTTGTATGTTTTAGAGATTAATCCTTTGTCAGTTGCTTGAAACTAACTGATACTTTCAGTCATGTCTTTTTGAGTTTCCTTCCTCAAATGTTTCAAACTCTCATCAGAAGCTCTTTCTGACATACAGGTTGATTATATATATTCCTTTCTGCATTTCTTCAGTATTCTCTGTCACATCTAGAAAGAAAGTCCAATCCTGCTAGAATGGCATAGGTGTTCTTTGTGTCCAAATATGTGCTTACCTTTATTTACAGTCTCACTGGTTGCCATCTCTGCGTAGCTCCTGCCTGCAATACACAATCTGTATTCCAGCCGCCTTCAGTCATGCTGTTCCACACTTTTATGCCTTCCTATATATTCTCTTGCCTAGGGTGGTGGAATGTGGATTGCCCTTAAAGCCTGAAGACCCTGGATTTAATTCCCTATCCTTTAACATATATAAATTTTAATTTCTTTTAAATATTTTAGTCACATAAAGATAATAACATCTTTCAGTCTTATTATAGTCTAGATGAAATTGCAATTAAATAACACCAAGTGCGTTTACTAACTCATAATAGTATTTTTTGGTATGTATTCTTCTCCTGTCTCTTCTACATGGTAAGCATTGCCTGTTAAGTGAAGAAAGTCCTTTGTTTATCACCCCCATCCCTTTGACACAGTCATTGCAATCCGTGTGCTTCCATTTCCTTTGGGCATATCATGTTGCATCTCTTTCTCAGAATTATAATTATTTGATTAAGGATTTGTCTCTCTCATTAGGTTGTGACTTCTCCAAATAAAATTTTTGCTTTTCAACTTGTTTTCTTTCTATATCGTGTAGTAAAATGCCTGGCACTCAACAAAATTTTGTTTTTTTTCCCTGAAAAAAATCATATTAAGAAAATAAGTATATATTTTTATGTTTGTTACATAATCTTTAAATTATTGGCTGAGATCACTGTTAGTAGTGTTTACTTACATATTTGAGTGGTGTTGTCTTGCTGACATTTGATAAATCATTTATTAACAATTATTCAGAAATACAGGAATGGTGTTGAATGATTCATTTTGCCCTATTCACCTCTCAAAAGCTAATTACCTAATTTCCATGACCTTTGTGTATTTTTCTATTTGATTTCATAGTCAATTCAGCAAATTCTTTGTGAGAGGCCACTATATGTAAGGTAATGTGGTTATTTAATTAAAATTAATTTTTAGCTTACATTCGTTTATTTTCAATATGATGGCAGCAAAAAAGGAAGTCTTTGTGCCAGGTTATTATGTACAGGTTCGATCCAACAAATACTAAGCACCCACAATCTGGCTGTAAATGTGCTAAGTGATGGAAATAAAATAATTGAATGTAACTTTATCTTTGCTCTTACAGAAATTACAGTATTTTATGGAGGCTGTTTTTTCATTTACTTAAGTATTTTTTAAAATATTCAGTTATAACACCAGTCATGTTGTTTATGTCATATGTCAAGTTTAATGTTAAATTTCAATTCATTAAAAAATTATTTTATAATTATACAGAAACACTTTATAAATTGTTTCAAAAGAATAGGAAAATAAGAATAATAACTAGAATATATTTAGCACTTACCATGTGCTAACTACTGCTGCTCTGCAGTTTGATATATTTTCACATTTAAGTCTTAAAACAACCTTTATGAGATAGATACTATTGCTAGCCACTGTCCTCATTCTCATGACAAGAAGTCTTGGGCTTAAACAAGTTTGGTAACTTGTCCAACATTTTAAGAAGTATTTGGGAGAATACAGCTTCAAACACCTTTTGTGTGACCATGGTCCGAAATAGCTGTTTTTGTCACACTGAACACCCTCAATAGAAACATCTTGCATTAATTATTTGTTACATAATAATGCTGGTAACAACCACAAAACCTTAGTGGCAAACAACAGTCAACATATATTTTTGGCCCTTTTAAAATTTCCTTTCAATTCTGCTTATCAGCATTGGGCCAAGTATTTTTTCAGCTCATATCTTTCTTGTAGTAACTCATTCAAAAATAAATAAGAACTGCTGAAACTTTCATCATTCTGCCTGAAAAAATCTCATAACTTAAGGTCTAATTTAACAATTATTTCTCTTTTTGCCTCTGAATTATATCATGTTGACATAGGTCTTTCCCACTCTTGGCTTATTAGGAAATGCTTCTATGTCTTCTTCTAGTATTGGTAAGGTCTTATTATCTGCATTAAAATATTTGATCAATTTGGCAATTTTTTAGTTATCTTTTTTTTCCCAGATGACTGCAGTAGTCAGAACAGCATTTCCTGGATAGTCCATTTTTTCTCCCTGATTTGAGGTGGCTCCTTTACACCTAAAAACTCATACCTGGTCTATTTCTGACTTTCTCTTATATTCTATTCATCTGTCTTTTTATGCAGTTAATGTAGTAAACTGCTTTATTGTTGACACTTTATGATATGTTTAGTGTCTAGCAGTGCTAGTGTCTATTCTGAATTGGAGTTTTCTTCTTTATACTTGTTTGCTCATTTTTCATGCAAACTTTTTGAAAATGGTATTATAATAATAAGTTCACCTGGCAGAAAATTAAAGTCATTGTAATATCCAAGAATGTGATATAATTTTCATTTGTAAGAGCATCAATTTGTTTCCTTCAGTAGCTTATTAAATTTTTCTTCCTATGGATTTTAGGTATTTCCTATTTAATGTAACTCGTAGGTATATTTGATTTTCGTGCTATTTTAAATGGCTTCCCTTACATAGTTAGAAATTCTAAATTGTAATTGACTGTATAAGGACCACTGGTTATTTCTGTTCATACATTTGATTGCTTAAAATATTACTGATTTATCTTAGTGTTGGGGATTCATTTCAGTTGATTCTGTTACATTTTACACACATGCAGTTATATTTACAAACACATAATTCTATTTTCCTTGTTTTTTCTACTTTTTATACTTCATGCAATTTATTTACCTTTTTAAATTGTTTCAATTGAAACACAAGTACAAATCTTACCCTTTTAAGAGGGGAATTGAGGTTGCGATAGATCTCTTTTACCATGCCAAGAAAATATTCATTATTTCTTATTTTCTTGAATTCTTATTTTCAAAAACTGTTTAATTTAGTCAAATAATTTTTGTTACATATGAAAAATTTATCTGATATTTTTCTAGCAGTATTGATTTAATAAATATCTATCAATTTAACAATATTGAAACATCCTTGAATTCCTGGAATAAACCCCATTAGGTCATGTTGCATTTATTTCTTTGTGTTGTTAAAATCTGTTTATTTCTGATTTTTAGGTCAATATTCATAAGTGGTATTCTTTGTGATTTTATTTTATGTAAAATTATTGTCATACATTAGTATTAATATGTACTTAATTCATAATATGAATTTGGAAGCTCTCTTCTTTTTATGTACCCTGGAAATATTTTCATAACATTTCAGTTATCTGCTTTTTAGAGGTTTACTAAAATTACCCCAGAAAACTGTCTGATCCCCTGAGGTTTGATTCAGTTTGTTTCATTTAGTTTTTGCATTATTTCATTGTTTGGGGTCAATATTCTCTATAGGAATCATTATGTATACACTTTATTTTCTTCTTGGGTGAGTTTTAGAAAATTTATTTTCTTAGAATTTATCTATCTTAAACAGGTTTTCAACTTTATTTGCACATTTTAAGGCAAATGTTTTATTTGATTCTTATAATTTCTTGTTTCTGTGACCATTTCCCTATTATTTCATATTTAGTTCCCATTTTTTCTTTTTTCTTGATTAGGTGAGTTAGGAGTTTTTCTGACTGATTGATGTTTGTCAAAGAACAATTTTTGACATTGATATATTAATTAAAATATTACATGTTTCAACTCATTGCTGTATGTTTAGGATGTTTCTATGTTCATCTGTGCTTTCTGCTTTACTAATATTGCTGCTGTGTTACACTGTATAAAGATATGCATGGAGACCTTCAAGAAGGCGGAAGAGTAAGACATGGAGATCATCTTCCTCCCCATAAATACATCAGAAATACATCTACATGTGGAACAACTCCTACAGAACACCTACTGAACACTGGCAGAAGGCCTCAGACCTCCCAAAAGCAAGAAACTCCCCACGTACCTGGATAGGGCAAAAGAAAAAAGAAAAGACAGAGACAAAAGAATAGGGGCGGGACCTGCACCAGTGGGAGGGAGCTGTGAAGGAGGAAATGTTTCCACACACTAGGAAGCCCCTTCACTGGTGGAGACGGGGCGGGGTGGGGGTGGGCGGGCACGAAGCTTCGGAGCCACAGAGGAGAGCACAGCAACAGGGGTGCGGAGGGCAAAGTGGAGACATTCCCACACAGAGAGAGGATCGGTGCCGACCAGCACTCACCAGCCTGAGAGGCTTGTCTGCTTACCCGCTGGGGCGGGTGGGGGCTGGGAGCTGAGGCTCCGGCTTCTGTCGGATCCCAGGGAGAGGACTGGGGTTGGCTGCGTGAACACAGCCTGAAGGGGGCTAGTGCACCACAGCTAGCCGGGAGGGAGTCCAGGAAAAGTCTGGAGCTGCTGAAGAGGCAAGTGGTGCGCGAGGAGAGGGGATTCAGTGCCGCTTAAAGGAGCTCTAGAGACAGGCGCGAGCTGCGGCTATCGGTGTGGACACCAGAGACGGGCATGAAATGCTAAGACTGCTACTGCAGCCACAAGAAGCCTGTGTGCAAGCACCGGTCACTATCCACACCTCCCCTCCTGGTAGCCTGTGCAGCCCAATACTGCCAGGGTCCCATGATCCAGGGATAACTTCCCTGGGAGAACATACGGCGCACCTCAGGCTGGTGCAGTCTCATGTTGGCCTCTGCTGCTGCAGGCTCACCCCACATCCGTAACCCTCTCTCCCCCTGGCCTGAGAGAGCCAGAGCCCCCGAATCAGCTGCTCCTTTAACCCCGTCCTGTCTGAGCGAAGAACAGACGCCCTCAGGTGACCTACACACAGTGGCGGGGCCAAATCCAAAGCTGAACCCCAGGAGCTGTGTGAACAAAGAAGAGAAAGGGAAATCTCTCCCAGCAGCCTCAGGAGCAGCAGATTAAACCTCCACAGTCAACTTGATGTACCCTGCATCTGTGGAATACCTGAATAGACAAAGAATCATCCCAAAATTGAGGCAGTGGGCTTGGGAGCAAAGATATATATATTTTTTACTTTTTCTCTTTTTGTGAGTGTGTATGTGTATGCTTCTGTGTGTGATTTTGTCTGTATAGCTTTGCTTTTACCATTTGTAGTAGGGTTCTGTCTGTCCTTTTTTTTGGTATAGTTTTTAGTGCTTGTTATCATTGGTGGATTTGATTTTTGGTTGCTCTCTTCTTTTATTTCTTTTTTTATTACTTTTTAATTTTTAATAATTATTCTTTATTTTTCATTTTAACAACTTTACTTCATTTTATTTCTTTTTTTCTCTTTGTTTCTCCCTTTTCTTCTGAGCCGTGTGGCTGACAGGATCTTGATTCTCCAGCTGGGTGTCAGGCCTGTGCCTCTGAGGTGGGAGAGCCGAGTTCAGGACATTGGTCCACCGGAGACCTCTCAGCTCCATGTAATATCAAACAGCAAAAGCTCTCACAGAGATCTCCGCATCAATGCTAAGACCCAGCTCCACTCAATGACCAGCAAGCTACAGTGCAGCACACCACATGCCAAACAACTAGAAAGACAGGAACACAATCCCACGCATTAGAAGAGAGGCTGCCTAAAATCATAATAAGGTCACAGACACCCCCAAAACACAGCACTGGACATGGTCCTGCCCACCAGAAAGACAAGATCCAGCCTCATCCACCAGTCCCCTCCACCAGGCAGCCTACAAAACCCACTGAACCAACCTTAGCCACTGGGGGCAGACACCAAAAACAATAGGAACTACAAACATGCAGCCTGCGAAAAGGAGACCCCAAACACAGTAAGTTAAGCAAAATGAGAAGGCAGAGAAATACACAGCAGATGAAGGAGCAAGGTAAAAACCCACTAGACCAATCAAATGAAGAGGAAATAGGCAGCCTACCTGAAAAAGAATTCAGAATAATCATAGTAAAGATGATCCAAAATCTTGGAAATAGAATGGAGAAAAAACAATAAACGTTTAACAAGGACCTAGAAGAAATAAAGAGTAAACAAACAATGATGAAAAACACAATAAATGAAATGAAAAATTCTCTTGAAGTAATCAATAGCAGAATAACTGAGGCAGAGAACGGATAAGTGACCTGGAAGATAAAATAGTGGAAATAAATACCGCAGTGCAGAATAAAGAAAAAAGTATGAAAAGAATTGAGGACCGCCTCAGAGACCTCTGGGACCACATTGAATGCACCAACATTCGAATTATAGGGGTCCCAGAAGAAGAAGAAGAAAAGAAAGGGACTGAGAAAATATTTGAAGAGATTATAATTGAAAACTTCCCTAATATGGGAAAGGAAATAGTCAATCAAGTCCAGGAAGCACAGAATCCCATACAGGATAAATCCAAGGAGAAATATGCCAAGACACATATTAATTCAACTATCAAAAATTAAATTCAAAGGAAAAACATTAAAAGCAGCAAGGGAAAAACAACAAATAACATATAAGGGAATCCCCATAAGGTTAACAGCTGATCTTTCAGCAGAAACTCTGCAAGCCAAAAGGGAATGGCAGGACATATTTAAAGTGATGAAACTGAAGAACCTACAACCAAGACTACTCTACCCAGCAAGGATCTCATTCAGATTTGATGGAGAAATTAAAACCTTTACAGACAAACAAAAGCTAAGAGAATTCAGCACCACCAAACCAGCTTTACAACAAATGCTAAAGGAACTTCTCTAGGCAGGAAACACAAGAGAAAGAAAAGACCTACAAGAACGAACCCAAAACAATTAAGAAAATGGTAAAAGGGACATACATATCGATAATTACCTTAAATATAAATGGATAAAATGCTCCAACCAAAGGACATAGACTGGCTGAATGGATACAAAAACAAAACCAGTATATATGCTGTCTACAGGAGACCGACTTCAGACCGAGGGACACATACAGACTGAAAGTGAGGGGATGGAAAAAGATATTCCATGCAAATGGAAATCAAAAGAAAGCTGGAGTAGCAATTCTCATATCAGACAAAATAGACTTTAAAATAAAGACTATTACAAGAGACAAAGAAGGATACTACATAATGATCAGGGGATCAATCCAGGAAGAATATATAACAATTGTAAATATTTATGCACCCAACATAGGAGCATCTCAATACATAAGGCAAATGCTAACAGCCATAAGAGGGGAAATTGACAGTAACACAATCATAGTAGGGGACTTTCACCACTTTCACCAATGGACAGCTCATCCAAAGTGAAAATAAAGAAGGAAGCACAAGTTTTAAATGATTAAACAAGATGGACTTAATTAATATTTATAGGACATTCCATCCAAAAACAACAGAATACAGTTTCTTCTCAAGTGCTCATGGAACATTTCCAGGATAGATCATATCTTGTGTCTCGAATCAAGCCTTGGTAAATTTAAGAAAATTGAAATCATATCAAGTATCTATTCTGACCACAACGCTATGAGACGAGGTATCAATTACAGGAAAAAATCTGTAAAAAATACAATACATGGAGGCTAAACAATACGCTACATAATAACCAAGAGATCACTGAAGAAATCAAAGAAGAAATTTAAAAATACCTAGAAACAAATGACAATGAATACACAATGACCCAAAACCTATGGGATGCAGGTAAAGAAGTTCTAAGAGGGAATTTTATAGCAATAGAATCCTACCTCAAGAAACAAGAAACATCTCAAATAAACAACTTAAACTTACACCTAAAGCAATTAAGTAAAGCAAAACAAAAAACCCCCAAAGTTAGCAGAAGGAAAGAAATCATAAAGATCAGATCAGAACTAAATGAAAAAGAAATGAAGGAAACAAGAGCAAAGATCAATAAAACTAAAAGCTTGTTCTTTGAGAAAATACACAAAATTGATAAACCATTAGCCAGACTCATGAAGAAAAAAAGAGAGAAGACTCAAATCAATACAATTAGAAATGAAAAAGGAGAAGTCACAACTGTCCCTGCAGAAATACAATGGATCATGAGATATTTCTACAAGCAACTATATGCCAATAAAATGGACAACCTGGAAGAAATGGAAAAATTCTTGGAAAGCACAACTTTCCGAGACTGAATCAGGAGGAAAGAGAAAATATAAACAGACCAATCATAAGCACTGAAATGAGACTTTGATTAAAAATATTCCAACAAACACAAGCCCAGGACCAGATGACTTCACAGGCAAATTCTATCAAACATTTAGAGAAGAGCTAACACCTATCCTTCTCAAACTCTTCCAAAACCTAGCAGAGGGAGGAACACTCCCAAACTCATTCTGCAAGGCCACCATCACCCTGATACCAAAACCAGGCAAAGATGTCACAAAGAAAGAAAACTACAGGCCAATATCACTGATGAACATAGATGCAAAAATCCCCAACAAAATACTAGCAAACAGAATCCAACAGCACGTTAAAAGGATCACACACCATGATCAAGTGGGGTTTATCCCAGGAATGCAAGGATTCTTCAATATATGCAAATCAATCCATGTGATACACCATATTAACAAATTGAAGGAGAAAAACCATATGGTCTTCTCAATAGATGCAGAAAAGCTTTTGACAAAATTCAACACCCATTTATGATAAAAACTCTCGAGAAAGTAGGCACAGAGGGAACTTATCTCAACATAATAAAGGCCATATATGACAAACCCACAGCCAACATCGTTCTCAATGGTGAAAAACTGAAACCTTTTTGTCTAAGATCAGGAACAAGACAAGGTTTCCCACTCCCATCACTATAATTCAAAATAGTTTTGGAAGTTTTACCCACAGCAGTCAGAGAAGAAATAGAAATAAAAGGAATCCAAATCAGAAAAGAAGTAAAGCTGTCACTCTTTGCCGATGACATGATATTATACATAGAGAATCCTAAAGATGCTACCAGAAAACTACTAGAGCTAATCAATGGATTTGGTAAAGTAGTAGGATACAAAATTAAGGCACAGAAATCTCTTGCATTCCTATACACTAATGATGAAAAATCTGAAAGAGAAATTAATGAAACACTCCCGTTTACCATTGCAACATAAAGAATAAAATACCTAGGAATAAACCTACCTAAGGAGACAAAAGATCTGTATGCAGAAAACTATGGGACACTGATGAAAGAAATTGAAGATGATACAAACAGATGGAGAGATATACCATCTTCTTGGATTGGAAGAATCAACACTGTGAAAATGACTGTACTATCCAAAGCAATCTCCAGATTCAATGTCATCCCTATCAAAGTAACAATGGCATTTTTCACAGAACTACAACAAAAAATTTCACAATTTGTATGGAAACACAGAAGACCCCGAATAGCCAAAGCAATCTTGAGAAAGAAAAATGGAGCTGGAAGAATCTGCCTCCTGGACTTCAGACTATACTCCAAAGCTACAGTAATCAAGACAGTGTGGTACTGGTACAAAAACAGAAATATAGGTCAATGGAACAGGATAGAAAGTCTAGACGTAAACCCACGCATATATGGTCACCTTATTTTTTATAAAGAAGCAAGAATATGCATCGGAGATAAGACAGACTATTCAATAAATGGTGCTGGGAAAACTGGACAGCTACATGTAAAAGAATGAATTAGGACACTCCTTAATACATACACAAAAATGAACTCAAAATGGATTAAAGGCCTAAATGTAAGAGCAGACACTATAAAACTCTTAGAGGACAATATAAGCAGAACACTCTATGACATAAATCACAGCAAAATCTTTTTTGACCCACCTCCTAGTGAAATGGAAGTAAAAACAAAATAAACAAATGGGACCTAAAGAAACTTAAAAGCTTTTGCACAACAAAGGAAAACATAAACAAGACAAAAAGACAATGCTCAGAATGGGAGAAAATATTTGTAAATGAAGTAACTGACAAAGGATTAATCTCCAAAATATACAAGCAGCTCATGCAGCTCAATATCAGAAAAACACACAACCCAATCCAAAAATGGGCAGAAGACCTAAATAGACATTTCTCCAAAGAATATATACAGACTGCCAACAAACACATGAAAGGATGTTCAACATCACTAATCATTAGAGACATGCGAATCAAAACTGCAATGAGGTATCAGCTCGCACCTGTCAGAATGGCCATCATCAAAAAATCTACAAACAATAAATGTTGGAGAGGGTGTGGAGAAAAGGGAACCCTCCTGCACTGTTGGTGGGAATGTTAATTGATACAGCCATTATGGAGAACAGTATGGAGCTTCCTTAAAAAACTAAAAACAGAACTACCATACAACCCAGCAATCCTACTACTGGTCATATACTGTGAGAAAACCATAATTCAAAAGGAGTCATTTACCACAATGTTCACTGCAGCTCTATTTACAGTAGCCAGGACATGGAAGCAACCTAAGTGTCCATCGACAGATGAATGGATAAAGAAGATGTGGCACATATATACAATGGAATATTACTCAGCCATAAAAAGAAACGGAATTGAGTTATTTGTAGTGCAGTGTATGGACAGTGTGAAGTAAGTCAGAAAGAAAAACAAATACTGTATGCTAATACATATATATGGAATCTAAAAAAAGAAAAAAAATGGTTATGAAGATCCTAGTGGCAGGACAGGAATAAAGACGGACGTGGAGAATGGTCTTGAGGATGCGGGGAGGGGGAAGGGTAAGCTGGGACGAAGTGAGAGAGTGGCGTGGACTTACATATGCTACCATTTGTAAAATAGATAGCTAGTGGGAATCAGCCACATAGCACAGGGAGATCAGCTTGGTGCTTTGTGACCACCAAGCAGGGTGGGATAGGGAAGGTGAGAGGGAGACGCAAGAGGGAAGATATATGGGGATATATATATATATATGTATAGCTGATTCACTTGTTATAAAGCAGAAAGTAACACACCATTTTAAAGCAATTGTACTCTAAGATGTTAAAAAAGATTTTTTAAATAAAATTTATTTGAATAACAAACAATAGATGGGTCAGTGTTTTGTATAAAGATATGCATAACTGTTTGTCTTCTGTGTGAACTTCGGACTTCAGCACCATGAGGCACTCTTTTACCTCATGCCATTGGCCTGATTCCTACCTTATTTGATATTAAGGTTATAGTCCTACTTCGTTTTTGCTTGCACTTATGCCCGTGTTTCAGCTTTATGAATCACTTTTTACACATGTCTCTTCTATAAAACATAGGCTTGATATTAAGGTTAAAATCCTACTTCTTTTTAGCTTGCACTAACATGATTCCCATTTTTCATCTTTATGAATCACTTTATACATATGTCTTTTCTATAAAGCATAGGTTTGTGTTTGCTTAGATCTCAAGTCAAGCTATTTTTTTAAAGATGGGTTAACTCTATTAGCCTTTATTGATATTACATTTTGTTATGAAGTTTTGTCCTAATTTTGTTATTTTTCTGTTAACATGCTTTACTCTCTCCTATATGATCTGTTTTCATTGATCCTTTGCTGGTTTTTTCTGGCATCTCAGGCTCTGCACTGCCTGCCTCTCTTCATTTAGTGAATTAAATGTTTCCTTCTCTCATTCAAAATGGAGTATACCTGTGTGATTTCAGAATGAGGAATGGAAAGTGATTCTTGCCGGAATTCCCCAATAATTCTTGAAAGCACACAGGTCAAGTTTTTTTATCTTATTATTACAGTGAAGGATCAGATAAAAATATATGCTGGCCAGGTTTTCAGGGCCACCACACTAGAGAGCTAGAACTGGAACCAGTGCTTTTTCTCTTTTTCCTAAGAAGTTGTTATGAAAGGTGCTTCAATTAAATAAGATTATCTCGCAGCTGTGCCTGTACAAGCTTATGTTCTTTTTTATTCATAACAAAATAAGTATTTGTAACAACAAACAATTACCAATAATATGACGTCTAACCATGTCTATGATGTAACTCTCTAATACTAAGATTTTCTTGATTGAGTTAACTTGTCTAAAACTTGGGTACATCCATAATTTTTTCCTGTTTTTCATTAGTTTAGGGAAAACCAAAGCTCTGCTTAGTTACGTTGCACATATATTCAATTGATGATCTCTTAAACACCTATTTATAATAATGTGTTAATTGTACACCACATTGTACATGGAATGTGAAATCCTCTTCCCCATTTTGAGCAGCCATGATTATCTTCCAGGGTTTTGCTGGAAAAGATGGTCCAAAAATGAAAGAGGCATGCTCAAAAATGTGGCATAGTTTGGTGCTTAGGTATAGTGGTGCAGGTGTTCTGATAACCTTCTGATGGGGTTAGCAAAACAGATCTCACATGGAAGACATTTGGGGAATGCAGAATTCAGGCAGGCAGAACACCTATAGAGAGACAAGTTTCTGCTTTGAGAAGCTCATATCTCCACAGTTGATAAGTGATAATCTGTTTGGAGGAACAACTCCAAAGCCAAACAGGCCAGGGATGGGCACATTCTATGCTTATGTGCCATATGTCTCCTCTATGCGTTTCTATGTTTTGACATAGGAAAAAAATTTAAATATAAACACTTTTAACTTTCTCAAAAGTTTTCCTCTTGGAATGAAATCACACATATGGCAGATTTTTTTTGAAGACTCTGGAATAGAGCTATTAACATTTTGACTTTGAATCAGTAGACTGCATAAAGGCACCTGAGAATGTACACAATTAATTTCTAGAATGATATTAACAAGGGATTGAATTTAAGTAGCATTATATATTTTTAAAAAATCAAAGAGATTGTGCTCGTTTGTCCACAGGCTGATTAATAACTTTGGGGTTCATATTTTCACATAAATTATTTAATTTCTGTCTAAAATTCATATATTGTCCATTATCCTAAGTTGCAGATCACTGACTTAAAATTAGAATGTGACATTTTAAATAACGTCCCAAAAGTGTTATAGTAAGTAAACTAATATGTCTTTATTAGTCCTTGAGAATCAATTTCAAAAGCTTTTAGATTCTGATGAATATTATGCAAATTCCAGCATACTATCATCCTTACAGTTTATGTTAATTTGACATTAATGTTAGCTGCCTATCTCACTAACAATAATCCATCTGAACTAGCAGTCTGGAATACCAATTACCGAAATGAGTGGAGCTCATCCTTGAAGTTTCTTTTCTCTGTTGCAAGTAGACATATGTCAGCACACAGGGAACAGCACAGATGTATCAAAGTCTTTCAAGTAACCAGGCATCTTTGTGTAATGGAGCAGGCTGTGGTTGACATACTAAACCTTAAAAAGAAGAAGTCACTTTGTATTGAGAACAAAAAGAGCTGAAAGAGAGAAAAATTGATGTGAAGATACCTATATATTTAGAGTCATTATCAGAGGATGTTGACCAAGTAGGATCTCTATTTTATAGTGGATTAGTATATATTTTGTTGAATTTGTTTGTGAAGAGTTCAGGATACTAATTGATGTTTTAAATGAGGGTTTTTTCCTGCCTCTTGATTCTGGCTACTGAGCATGAATTACCTCAATTTGGCTTATAATGAAAGTAAAAGTTTTTTAAAAGGAAAATGACTTTTGCTAATAAAAAGACATTGTTATTTGTCTTCAAAGGAAGAGTTAGCTGTAATCTATGAATTTTTGTGCATGTCTTTTCTTATAGTGATGGTATTTTTTTTTTATGTTAGACTAAATCGAATGACTTGGAAACTCCTTGAATAATTCCCCCAATTTTTCTTCCTCCATGTAATTGGGGAATACTAATGCAAATGATTCAAATAATATATGCCAAATATGAAGTCTCTTTGTAATCACTATGCTACCTGTTTTATGAGAGTTAAGAGGTTATTGGAACATTATCCATTTGATATATTTACACATTGCACTGAATCATTAGCTAAGTTTTTATGTGCATGTTTCTTTATTTTTCCAAATTGATTATAAGATTCTTAAGATTTAAGTCAAAGTTTAATTCTTTTTGTTCCTTCCACTGTGCTTGCGGCAATAAAAATTTAAATATTTCCTATACTAATGTGTCACATTATATAAGAGGGCAAGTAACAGTTCAATACACCCACCACAAAAATGCAGTAACACTTAGACAACTATTCTCACAACTGTATATAAATAGTAGATGATTGTGACAGAGAAAAGAAAGAGTATAATGACAATTTAGAGGATACAGTTCAAATATCTGGGCTGGAAAATTGATCTTGCTATAATTAAAGGTTAGAAAGTAGCTACCAATAAGGAACAGATCTACCAAATGGTAAAAAGGCCCCTGGTATAAGGAATATTCTTGCCAACACACACATTTTTCTCTCCAGTGACTGAATTTTACAGAGACGCTCAGTGATTGCACTAGAATGGGGATTAATTTCAAATTTATGTTGTGAATTATTTTGAACATAGAGAACATAGAGAATCATATAGTGAATATGCATATACCTTCCACCTAGCTACACAACTGTTTGCATTTGCCAACTTGCTTTAGGTATTTTTCGGTGAAGTATTTTAACATAATTACAGACATCATGATAATTTATTCCTAAATACTTCAGTATGCATCACTAAAATTAAGGACATTTTCTGGTATAACAACAAGGCCATTTGCACAGTAGCAAAATTAATAATGATTCTCCATATTATCTAATATTCCACCTATATCCAAATTTCAGAATGGAGATTTTAGTGCAATTGCATCTTGATGTGTACCATGGAAAGTCGTGTCCAACCAGGTTTCTTTCTGTTTATGAGGAGAGCAAGCCTGTGTTTCTGATGGATGGCCCTGATAGTACTTTCTTAAAGAGCTGACCTGATGTATCATATACTTGAAAGCTGCCGAGAGAGCAGATCATACATGTTCTTACCATAAAAAAGAGGTAGTAATTATGTGACATGATAGAGGTGTCAGCCAGCTCTGGTGGTAACCATATTGCTCTCTATCTTTGTGTGTGTGTGTGTGTGTGTGTGTGTGTATCATATTAACAGTATACCTTAAACTTACACAATATTACATGTCAAGTGTATTTCAATAGGCTGGGGAAAAAAGAGCTGACTTGGCAGGGAGGGTTGAAAGGCCTTAAGATGAAACCAATGATGACATGAATGCACCTGTCCCCTCAGTAAGTGATGCCGGAAAACAGGCTGTAGCCTCTACTGCCCAGTTCTGGGGCTTCCAACATGATCGGGTGATCCCTGCTGACATTCATTTCCCCTATAAATTTACAAAGTGGCAGAAAATTAAGTTCCTCTTCCTGAAGATAAAGACAAGCTACCTCTCCATAGGATAATGACAGATGGGAGACTAGGGACAACTTGCCCTTACCAAACTTCTGCCTGTAAGTTTCCCCAATATATCTGCTTTGAACATGCATCTTCTGATATTTTTTTTTGATATTTACACATGACTTTTGCTCAAAAATTAAATAGAGATGGGAAGAGGGAGTATAGAGAATAACACACCAGCTGTTATTAAAGGTATTTCTAGGGGTTATGCCAGTAACTGAAGAAATGGGAAAGTTATTGTTATTCCTACAGATAGTCTTAAAGATAAAACAGAGATTCACAGATTCTTTCCATTTTAAAATTAATTCCACATGAAAATACAAGAAAAAGCAGAATTTACAAGTTCTGAGATATACTAGGTACAGTCAAAGTGGGTACTGAAATATATAACAAAAAAACATTACAAAAGGAATGTATAGGAATTAAAGTGTAATTGGTTGTCATTGCTCCCTTGTGAAACAAAGAATATTTTAAGGAAAGTATTTGCCTTTGTTCTCCCTGAGTAAATGTAAATTTCTTAAAGGAAAGCTCAGCTATAACTCCAATGAACACATTATCCTTTGCTCTTTGTATAAGCTAATGTCATCCTCCAAGTTCCTGAAAGGGATGCATGGGGAAGGGAAAGAATATGAACATCAATCTTCTACAAAGCATTATTTAAATGGCATCCTTTCTGGGGAAGAAAGATGAAAGTGTTGAAAACTGTCTGAAGATTTGTTAGTTGTCCTATTTGAGTTAAGATCATACTTGCTGGGCTTCCCTGGTGGCGCAGTGGTTGAGAGTCCGCCTGCCGATGCAGGGAACACGGGTTCGTGCCCCGGTCCGGGAAGATCCCACATGCCACGGAGCGACTGGGCCCGTGAGCCATGGCCGTTGACCCTGTGGAGCCTGTGCTCCACAACGGGAGAGGCCACAACAGTGAGAGGCCCGCCTACCGCAAAAAAAAAAAAAAAAAAAAAAAAAAGATCATACTTGCTTCTTCCTATCTGAGGTGCAGTGAAATGTGCTTAAGAGGAACATTACAGTATATCCAAATTGTTCAGATAGAATTAGAATTAGGAACATTTTCTTATATTGCTCTAATTCTCGCCATCTGGCTATTTAGCACTCACCAACCCCCTCCACCACAACCACTTTTATTTTTTCAGCTCTTAGGAAGGTTGGTGGCTGATGGTTCAAAGTCAATAGACTGAATGTTTGTGTCCCATTCCAAAATTCCCACATTGAAACCCAACTCCCCAGTGTGATGGTATTATGAGGTGGGGCCTTTGAGAAGCAATTAGGATTAGATGAGGATGGCTCTCATGAGATTAGTGCCCTTTTAAGAGTCGTGAGAGAGCTTGCTTTCCCTCTCTGCTGTCCACCATGGGAGGATGGTGGCACTCTCAACCACAAATAGGACCCTCACCCTGATGTCATATTTCCAACCTCTAGAACTGTAAGAAATAAATTTCTGCTCTTCATAAGCTACCCAGTCTATGGTACTTTGTTAGATTTGCCCATAGTGACTAAGACACACTTTATAGAAATTAATTTTCCCCACAGGGAGCTGACTTGGCCATGGTATGCATCTCCCTGGGGGATTACCCACATGCAATGTTTGGTTGATATGGGGTTCAAAAGTGCAGCCCCCTGTCTCAGGTAAGAAAACTCTGTAGGACCATCTTAGTTTCAGAGCTTCCAATGGGCTTGGCTTCCTATGGCACCACATCACAGGTCAATTTTTTTTTTTTTAGCATCTTTATTGGAGTATAATTGCTTTACAATGGTGTGTTAGTTTCTGCTGTATAACAAAGTGAATCAGATATATGCATACATATATCCCCTCCCTCTTGCATCTCCCTCCCACCCTCCTTATCCCACCCCTCTAGGTGGTCGCAAAGCACCGAGCTAAATCTCCCTGTGCTATGCAGCTGCTTCCCACTAGCTATCTCTTTTACATTTGGTAGTATGTCAATGTTACTCTGTCTCTTCGTCCCAGTTTACCCTTCCCCCTCCCCACGCGCTTAAATCCATTCTCTACGTCTGTGTCTTTATTCCTGTCCTGCCGCTAGGTTCTTCAGAACCTTATTATTATTATTATTTTTTAGATCCATATATATGTGTTAGCATACAGTATTTGTTTTTCTCTTTCTGACTTATTTTACTCTGTATGACAGTCTCTAGGTCCATCCACCTCACTACAAATAACTCAATTTCGTTTCTTTTTATGGCTGAGTAATATTCCACTGTATATATGTGCCACATCTTCTTTATCCATTCATCTGTCGACGGACACTTAGGTTGCTTCCATGTCCTGGCTATTGTAAATAGTGCTGCAATGAACACTGTGGTACATGACTCTTTCTGAATTATGGTTTTCTCAGGGTATATGCCCAGTAGTGGGATTGCTAAGTCATATGGTAGTTCTATTTTTAGTTTTTTAAGGAACCTCCATACTGTTCTCCATAGTGACTATATCAATTTATAATCCTACCAACAGTGCAGGAGGGTTCCCTTTTCTCCACACCCTCTCCAACATTTATTGTTTGTAGATTTTTTAATGATGGCCATTCTGACCAGTGTGAGATGATACCTCATTGTAGTTTTGATTTGCATTTCTCTAATGATAGTGATGTTGAGCATCTTTTCATATGTTTGTTGGCAATCTGTGTATCTTCTTTGGAGAAATGTCTATTTAGGTCTTCTGCCCATTTTTGGATTGGGTTGTTTGTTTTTTTGATATTGAGCTGCATGAGCTGCTTGTATATTTTGGAGATTAATCCTTTGTCAGTTGCTTAATTTGCAAATATTTTCTCCCATTCTGAGAGCTGTCTTTTCGTCTTGTTTATGGTTTCCTTTGCTGTGCAAAAGCTTTTAATTTTCATTAGGTCCCATTTGTTTATTTTTGTTTTTATTTCCATTTCTCTAGGA
Organism: Globicephala melas; assembly: GCF_963455315.2. Lineage (NCBI taxonomy): Eukaryota > Metazoa > Chordata > Mammalia > Artiodactyla > Delphinidae > Globicephala > Globicephala melas. Next base: position 7,237,950 of record NC_083318.1, read on the forward strand.
GGTGGGTCAAAAAGGATCTTGCTGTGATTTATGTCGTAGAGTGTTCTGCCTATATTTTCCTCTAAGAGTTTTATAGTGTCTGGCCTTACATTTAGGTCTGTAATCCACTTTGAGTTTATTTTTGTGTGTGGTGTTAGGGAGTGTTCTCATTTCATTCTTTTACATGTAGCTGTCCAGTTTTCCCAGCACCACTTATTTATTTATTTATTTATTGTTTTTGCGGCACGCGGGCCTCTCACCATTGTGGCCTCTCCCATTGCAGAGCACAGGCTCCGGACGCGCAAGCTCAGCGGCCATGGCTCACGGGCCCAGCCGCTCCACGGCATGTGGGATCTTCCCAGACCGGGGCACGAACCCGTGTCCCCTGCATCGGCAGGCGGACCCTCAACCACTGCGCCACCAGGGAAGCCCCCCAGCACCACTTATTGAAGAGGCTGGCTTTTCTCCATTGTATAGTCTTGCCTCCTTTTTCAAAGATAAGGTGACACAGGTCAATTTTATTTCTGCCCAATCCTTCCTCTCTCCCGTACAGTGGTTGTTTCTGAGGGCACTTCCCAATAACCTCCTCTACCCAAACACCTTTTTCAGAATTTGTTTCCAGGGAACACAGACTAAGTCATCTCATATTATGTAGAGAGAGAAATGAAGATATGATTTTTTTCAATTTATTACATTTAGGGTCAAGTCTATAATAAAGATAATAGAAACTCTCACATACATAGAGATGCACATGTGTACCACACATGCATAAACAAACATATATATACTTTTTCTAAACTCTGAGAGCAAGTAGTGTGTCTCAGTATGGTGAGTATTTCAGAGAAAGCTAAATATCCTCTGTATCATTTCATGCCTTCCTTCTTTTGGAAGCAGAACCCCTATGTGTTAGCATAGCACACAGCCATACAAATATGGTTTACATTTCCCTTCCTCCCATGCAGCTGGATGCAGCCATGTGGCTAATTTGTCAAAAAAGGAATATGAGCAGAAGTGATGTATGTTGTTAACATGCCACATACTTGAAAGGAAATTGCTTATTCTTCATTTACTTTCTTTGCCCCTTCTATTACCTGGAAACAGTGATGGATGGGATATACTCAGAAGTTATATATAGAGGACAGCCATGCCACTCTGCCAACCTGGACCACTCATTGAGCCTGTTACCTAAGAGAATAATACATTGCCATCATATTAAAGCCACTGTGTTTTGGGTTCTCTTTTGACAGCAAGTTTCCTTGAACTTTTTACAATGGTATAGATTTTGGGGGTTGGAGCTTGTGTCCTTTATGCTTTATTTATTATTTTTTTTTGCGGTACACGGGCCTCTCACTGTTGTGGCCTCTCCCATTGCGGAGCAACAGGCTCCAGACACGCAGGCTCAGTGGCCATGGTGCGCAGGCTCAGTGGCCATGGCTCACAGGCCCAGCCGCTGCGCGGCATGTGGGATCCTCCCAGACCGGGGCACGAACCCATGTCCCCTGCATTGGCAGGCGGACTCTCAACCACTGCGCCACCAGGGAAGCCCCCTATGCTTTATTTTTAATAGGTCTTAATGAATGGAATTCTGCCAAGTATGTAATTTTCCTGGATATAATTCCTATCCTGAACAAGTGGTCTAAAATTAGGGCCCTTGAACTTACCAAGTCAATATTTTCTAGTTATCTACAAAAATTTCAGTATTTCTCTGCAAAGTAAATGTAAAAGAAACAAGGATCTACTAGTATACATGTACTGACACACATTTAGGCATGTTTACAGGATGGTACCACCTTCTTGCTATGCTACTGTGCTGTTTATTAACGTATACTCCTTTCCATGTCCACGGGTTATATTAAGACTATTGGGGGAATGATTGTGGAGGCCAGGCCTGTCTTGAAATGTTTGTGGAGAAAGAAAAGACTTCATTAAAATGGGGAGCCTAATAATATGAAGAGCAGATAAGAGATTGGTAGCTTGACCCAACAATCAGAAAGGTGTCAGAAACTTTAGAAGGTGATATTAGCAGGGAGTTTTTATGCAATTCTGGAACATTTTCAAATGGCAGAGTTCCTGTGTTTTGTTGTATTTTTTTTTTCTGTAATAAAAACGTCTGTGATGTATTTGATGGTGTATGCTTTCGAATTCCATGGTTGTGTGTGTGTGTGTGTGTGTGTGTGTGTGTGTGTGTGTGTTTAGAGTGAGGATCAGAAAACTCTCTTTTATTCCACAGCTGCAATTTCTAATACAGGTATTCCCAACAAACAAACAAACCCAGCATCATTGTAGAGGAAAATACAGTGAGTCATTGGACATTCTAAAATAAATGTAAACAGGTTAATCATATATCCAGCCTAGGAAGGTGCAGTGATTCTGGGATTTAGATGGTAGGAATTTACTTCCTTCATACCTACATGATATTAAATATGATTCTGCTGCAAAGTTTTATGGTTATTGCTTGTTTCAAGTGATCCAGTAGGAATTCAGTAGTAAATGCAAGATCTTTTTACCTAGTGTGATAATGATATTTTCATTTGATTTGAAGTTTCCAGAAGAGACCTCCTGCTCATATTATGAGAAAACCATCTCAGTTAGTTCAAGGGTGTCAAGCAGTAAACGGGAAAAGGGGAAAGCAAGGATAACATTCATGGCTGGACCAATCCTAGCTAACAAAAGTGGACGTGATCCTAGATGACCATTTAATTCACTTAATATTGGTGATTTTCACTTTTCTCTTTTCTTCTTCCTCTTGGAAAAAGTAAGACCCTAAGAACAATATGATGAGAGAAAGCATTTTATTCCTATCTAGACTCTATTGCTGACAATTGTCTTCCACAGGCCAGAATTTGTTTCAGATGAAATCATTTGTTTTGGATTGAAATCATCTGATGGCTGATTAAAATTTAAGCATAAAGAGTTTAAACCGATTGCTGAAATTTGCATAATTGAAAAGTGCCAAAGATGGATCTTAAAACCAAATCTTCCAGACTCCAACACCTTACCTTTCATTTGTTACAATAGCATCTTGCCTCATAAATAATTTCTGATTGGATAATTGATTAATTATGACTAGGCATTAATGTTATGTCATGCTAAAACTGAATTGGAGAAAATATTCCACACTCTTCTCTGGGAAAATTCCAATTATGCTTTTATTTTAATTTTAGTTTCAGGTGTATAACATAATGATTCAATATTTATATACATTATAAAATAATCACCATGGTATTCTAGTTACCATCTGTCATTGCACAAAGTTATTACAATATTATTGATTGTATTCCCTATGCTATGCATTACACCCCCATGACTTATTCACTTAAAAAAAATTTTTTAACATCTTTATTAGAGTATAATTGCTTTACAATGGTGTGTTAGTTTCTGCTTTATAACAAAGTGAATCACCTATACATATACACATATCCCCATATCTACTCCCTCTTGCATCTCCCTCCTACCCTCCCTATCCCATCCCTCTAGGTGGTCACAAAGCACCAAGCTGATTTCCCTGTGCTATGCAGCTGCTTCCCACTAGCTATCTATTATACATTTGGTAGTATATATAAATCCATGAAACTCTCACTTTGTCCCAGCTTACCCTTCCCCCTCCCTGTGTCCTCAAGTCCATTCTCTACGTCTGCATCTTTATTCCTCTCTTGCCTGTAGGTTCTTCAGAACCTTTTTTTTTTTTTTCAGATTCCATATATATGAGTTAGCAGACTATGTTTGTTTTTCTCTTTCTGACTTACTTCACTCTGTATGACAGTCTCTAGGTCCATCCACCTCACTACAAGTAACTCAATTTCGTTTCTTTTTATGGCTGAGTAATATTCCATTTTATATATGTACCACATCTTCTTTATCCAGTCATCTGTCGATGGACACTTAGGTTGCTTCCATATCCTGGCTATTGTAGATACAGCTGCAATGAATAGTGTGGTACATGACTATTTTTGAACTATGGTTTTCTCAGGGTATATGCCCAGTAGTGGGGTGCTGGGTCATCTGGTAGTTCCATTTTTAGTTTTTTAAGGAACCTCCATACTGTTCTCCATAGTGGCTGAATCAATTTACATTCCAACCAACAGTGCAAGAGGGTTTCCTTTTCTCCACGCCCTCTCCAACATTTATTGTTTGTACATTTTTTAATGATGGCCATTCTGACCGGTGTGAGGTGATACCTCATTGTAGTTTTGATTTGCATTTCTCTAATGATAATGATGTCGAGCATCTTTTCATGTGTTTGTTGGCAATCTGTATATCTTATTTGGAGAAATGTCTGTTTAGGTCTTCTGCCTATTTTTGGATTGGGTTGTTTGTATTTTTGATATTGAGCTGCATGAGCTGCTTGTAAAATTTGGAGATTAATCCTTTGTCAGTTGCTTAATTTGCAAATATTTTCTCCCATTCTGAGAGCTGTCTTTTCGTCTTGTTTATGGTTTCCTTTGCTGTGCAAAAGCTTTTAAGCTTCATTAGGTTCCATTTGTTTATTTTTGTTTTTATTTCCATTTCTCTAGGAGGTGGGTCAAAAAGGATCTTGCTGTGATTTATGTCATAGTGTGTTCTGCCTATGTTTTCCTCTAAGAGTTTTATAGTGTCTGGCTTTACATTTAGGTCTGTAATCCATTTTGAGTTTATTTTTGTGTGTGGTGTTAGGGAGTGTTCTAATTTCATTCTTTTACATGTAGCTGTCCAGTTTTCCCAGCACCACTTATTGAAGAGGCTGTCTTTTCTCCATTGTCTATTCTTGCCCCCTTTATCAAATATAACGTGACCATATGTGCGTGGGTTTATCTCTGGACTTTTTATCCTGTTCCATTGATCTATATTTCTGTTTTTGTGCCAGTACCATACTGTCTTGATTACTGTAGCTTTGGAGTATAGTCTGAAGTCCAGGAACCAGATTCCTCCAACTCCATTTTTCTTTCCCAAGATTACTTTGGCTATTTGGGATCTTCCGTGTTTCCATACAAATTGTGAAATTTTTTGTTGTAGTTCTGTGAAAAACGCCATTGGTAGTTTGATAGGAATTGCATTGAATCTGTAGATTGCTTTGGGTAGTATAGTCATTTTCACATTGTTGATTCTTCCAATCCAAGAAGATGATATATCTCTCCATCTGTATCATCTTAAATTTCTTTTATCAGTGTCTTATAGTTTCTGATACAGGTTTCTTGTCTCCTTAGGTAGGTTTATTCCTAGGTATTTTATTCTTTTTGTTGCAGTGGTAAATGGGAGTGTTTCATTAATTTCTCTTTCAGATTTTTCATCATTAGTGTATAGGAATGCAAGAGATTTCTGGGCATTAATTTTAAATCCTACTATTTTACCAAATTCATTGATTAGCTCTAGTAGTTTTCTGGTAGCATCTTTAGGATTCTCTACGTATAGTATCATGTCATCTGCAAAGACAGCTTTACTTCTTTTCTGATTTGGATTCCTTTTATTTCTTTTTCTTCTCTGATTGCTGTGGCTAAAATTCCAAAACTATGTTGAATAATCATGGTGAGAGTGGACAACCTTGTCTTGTTCCTGAACTTAGTGGAAATTGTTTCAGTTTTTCACAATTGAGGACGATGTTGGCTGTAGGTTTGTCATATATGGCCTTTATTACGTTGAGGTAAGTTCCCTCTATGCCTATTTTCTGGAGAGTTTTTATCTTAAATAGGTGTTGAATTTGGTAGAAAGCTTTTTCTGCATCCATTGAAATGATCATATAGTTTTTCTCCTTCATTTTGTTAATATGGTTTATCACATGGATTGATTTACATATATTGAATAATCCTTACATTCCTGGGATAAACCCCACTTGATTATGGTGTATGATCCTTTTAATGTGCTGTTGGATTCTGTTTGCTAGTATTTTGCTGTGGATTTTGCACCTATGTTCATCAGTGATATTGGCCTCTAGTTTTCTTTCTTTGTGACATCTTTGTCTGGTTTTGGTATCAGCGTGATAGTGGCCTTGTAGAATGAGTTTGGGAGTGTTCCTCCCTCTGCTATATTTTGGAAGATTTTGAGAAGGATAGGTGTTAGCTGTTCTCTAAATGTTTGATAGAATTCGCCTGTGAAGCCATCTGGTCCTGAGCTTTGTTGGTTGGAAGATTCTTAATCACAGTCTCAATTTCAGTGCTTGTGATTGGTCTGTTTATATTTTCTATTTCTTCCTTGTTCAATCTCAGAAGGTTGTGCTTTTCTAAGAATTTTTCCATTTCTTCCAGGTTGTCCATTTTATTGGCATATAGTTGCTTGTAGTAATGTCTCATCATCCATTGTATTTCTGCAGCGTCAGTTTTGACTTCTCCTTTTCCATTTCTAATTGTATTGATTTTAGTTTTCTCTCTTTTTTTCTTGCTGAGTCTGGCTAATGGTTATCAATTTTGTGTATGTTCTCAAAGAACCAGCTTTTAGTTTTATTCATCTTTGCTATTGTTTCCTTCATTTCTTTTTCATTTATTTCTGATCTGACCTTTAATTTCTTTCCTTCTGTAACTTTGGGGTTTTTTTTTCTTCTTTCTCTAGTTGCTTTAGGTGTAAGTTTAAGTTGTTTATTTGAGATGTTTCTTGTTTTTTGAGGTAGGATTGTATTGCTATAAACTTCCCTCTTAAACCTGCTTTTGCTGCATCCCATAGGTTTTGGGTTGTGTTTTCATTGTCATTTGTTTCTAGATATTTCTTGATTTCCTTTTTGATTTCTTCAGTGATCTCTTGATTATTTAGTAGTGTATTGTTTAGCCTCCATGTGTTTTTATTTTTCACAGATTTTTTCCTGTAATTTATATCTAGTCTCATAGTGTTGTGGTTGGAAAAGATACTTGATACAATGTCAGTTTTCTTAAATTTACCAAGGCTTGATTTGTGATCCAAGATATGATCTTTCCTGGAGAATGTTCCGTGAGCACTTGAGAAGAAAGTGTATTCTGTTGTTTTGGGATGGAATGTCCTATAAATATTAATTAAGTCCATCTTGCTTAATGTATCATTTAAAGCTTGTGTTTCCTTATTTATTTTCATTTTGGATGATCTGTCCATTGGTGAAAGTGGGGTGTTAAAATCCCCTACTATGATTGTTACTGTCAACTTCCACTTTTATGGCTGTTAGCATTTGCCTTATGAATTGAGCTGCTCTTATGTTGGGTGCATATATATTTACAGTTGTTATATATTCTTCTTGGATTGATCCCCTGATCATAATGTAGTGTCTTTTTTTGACACTTGTAATAGTCTTTATTTTAAATTCTATTTTGTCTGATATGAGAATTGCTCCTCCGGCTTTCTTTTGATTTCCATTTGTATGTAATATCTTTTTCCATCCCCTCACTTTCAGTCTGTATGTGTCCCTAGGTCTGAAGTGGGTCTCTTTTAGACAGCATATATATGGCTGTTGTTTTTTTATCCATTCAGCCAGTCTGTGTCTTTTGGTTGGAGCATATAATCCATTTACATTTAAGGTAGTTGTCAGTATGTATGTTCCTATTACCATTTTCTTAATTGTTTTTGGTTTGTTATGGTAGGTCTTTTCCTTCTCCTGTGTTTCCTGCCTAGAGAAGTTCCTTTAACATTTGTTGTAAAGCTGATTTGGTGGCACTGAATTCTCTTAGATTTTGTTTGTCTGTAAAGGTTTTAATTTCTCCCTCAAAGCTGAATAAGATCCTTGCTGAGTAGAGTAATCTTGGTTGTAGGTTTTTCCATTTCATCACTTTAAATATGTCCTGCCACTCCCTTCTGGTTTGCAGATTTTCTGCTGAAAGTTCAGCTGTTTACCTTATGGGCATTCCCTTGTATGTTATTTGTTGTTTCTCCCTTGCTGCTTTTAGTTTTTTTCTTTGTGTTTAATTTTTGATAGTTCTATTAATATGTATTTTGTCATGTTTCTCCTTGGATTTCTCCTTTATGGGACTCTGTGTTTCCTGGACTTGACTATTTCCTTTCCCATATTAGGGAAGTTTTCAACTATAACCTCTTCAAATATTTTCTCATTCCCTTCTTCTCTTCTTCTTCTGCAACCCCTATAATTCGAATGTTGGTGCGTTTAATGTCCCATTCGTCTCTGAAACCATCGTCAGTTCTTTTCATTCCTTTTTCTTTATTCTGCTCTGTGGTAGTTATTTCCCCTGTTTTATCTTCGAGTTCACTTATCCGTTCTTCTGCCTCAGTTATTCTGCTATTGATTCCTTCTAGAGACTTTTAAATTTCATTTATTGTGTTGTTCATCATTGTTTGTTTGCTCTTTAGTTCTTCTAGGTCGTTGTTAAACGTTTCTTGTATTCTCTCCATTCTAGTTCCAAGATTTTGCATCATGTTTACTATCATTACTCTGAATTGTTTTTCAGGTAGACTGCCTATTTCCTCTTCATTTGTTTGGTCTGGTGAGTTTTTACCTTGCTCCTTCATCTGCTGTATTTTTTCTCTTTCTTCTCATTTTGCTTAACTGACTGTGTTGGGGGCTGCTTTTCGCAGGCTGCAGTTTCATAGTTCCTGTTGTTGTTGGTGTCTGCCTCAGTGGCTAAGGTTGATTCAGTGGGTTTTGTAGGCTTCCTGGTGGAGGGGACTGGTGCATCTCTTCTGTTGGATGAGGCTGGATCTTGTCTTTCTGGTGGGCAGGACTGCATCTGGTGGTGTGTTTTGGGGGTGTCTGTGGACTTATTATGATTTTAGGCAGCCTCTCTGCTAATGCATGGGGTTGTGTTCCTGTCTTGCTAGCTGTTTGGCATATGGTGTGCTGCACTGTAGCTTGCTGGTCATTGAGTGGAGCTGAGTCTTAGCCTTGAGATAGAGATCTCTGGGAGAGCTTTTGCTGTTTGATATTACATGGAGCTGGGAAGTTCTCTGGTGGACCAATGTCCTGAACTCGGCTCTCCCACCTCAGAGGCACAAGCCTGACAACCATCCAGAGCACCAAGACCCTGTCAGCCACGTGGCTTTGGGAAGTCTGAGGTCTTCTGCCAGTGTTCAGTAGGTGTTCTGTAGGAGTTGTTCCACATGTAGATGTATTTCTGATGTATTTGTGGGGAGGAGGTTGATCTCCATGTCTTGCTCCTCTGCCATCTTGAAGGTCTCCCCACTTATTTATTTTATAACTGGACGTTTGTGCCTCTTAATCTCCTTCACCTATTCCGTCCATCCCGACACTTCTCTCAACTCTGGCAACCGCTAGGTTGTTGTCTGTATCTATATGTCTATTTCTGTTTTATCTGTTCATTTGTTTTGTCTTTCAGATTCCACATATAAGTGAAAACACATGGTATTTATCTTTCTCTGTCTGAGTTATTTCACTTAGCATAATATCCTCTAGATCCATCCATGTTGTCACAAATGGCAAGATTTTATTCTTTTTCATATTCATATATATATATATATATATATATGTCATTTCTTTATCTATTCATCTATCAATGGACCCTTAGGTTGCTTCCATATCTTGCCTATAGTTAATAATGTTGCTGCAATGAACATAGGAGTCCATATATCTTTTAAAATTAGTGTTTTTGTTTTCTTTGGATCAATAATGCTGCTTTTTAGACTCTTTCTTTATCCTTATTGCTTACCATTTTAATTATAATGTGTCTTAGTGTTTTTCTCTTTGGGTTCATCTTATTTGGAACTTTCTGGGCTTCCTGGTCTTGTGTGTCTATTTCTTCCCCAGAGTATTGAAGATTTCAGCCATTATTTTTTCAAATAATTTTCCTGGCCCTTTTCTCTCTCTCTTCTCCTTTTGGGACACCTACAATCCTAATGGTATTGCACTTGATGTTGTCACGAAGGTCCCTCAAGGTATCTTCATTTCTTTTAATTCTTTTTTATTTAGCTTCTCTCCCTGGGCGTTCTCCATCGCTTTGTCTTCCTGCTCTCTGATTCATGCTTCCATTTCATTCACTCTGTTGTTGAACCCCTCTAGTATATTTTTCAGTTTAGTTATAACTTCTGTTTGCTACTTATATTTTCTACCTCTTTGCTGAAGTTCTTGGTGTGTTCATCCGTTCTCCTCCCCAGATTGGTGAGCGTCTTTATGACCATTACTTTGAACTTTTTATTGGGTACGTTACTTATCTCCATTTCATTAAGGTCTTTTTCTGAAGGTTTGCCACATTCTTTGGTTTGGAATGTATTTGTCTTCTTTTTTTTTTTTTTTGCGGTACATTGGCCTGGACCTCTCACTGTTGTGGCCTCTCCCTTTGCAGAGCACAGGCTCCGAACGTGCAGGCTCAGCGGCCATGGCTCACAGGCCCAGCCGCTCCGCGGCATGTGGGATCTTCCCGGACTGGGGCACGAACCCGTGTCCCCTGCATCGGCAGGCGGACTCTCAACCACTGCACCACCAGGGAAGCCCCTCGTCTTCATTTTATCTATCTCTCCACGTGTCTGTCTACATGTATTAGGTAATGGCTCTTTCCCCCATTCTTGAATAAGCATTCTTGTGTAGGTGCTGTTCCTTGTGGCCCAGAAGTGCAATTTCCCCTGACCACCAGAGCCAGGCACTCTATGGGTGTCCTTTATGTGGGATGCGGGCACCTGCCAGATGTAATAGGGCTGCAGCTGCTGCACAGGGAGGCCGAGACTCAGGGTACTGGCCTATTTCAGTTGCAGCTTGTCCATGATGCAGGGAGGGTAGGGCTTGGAGCACTGCCTGGACCAGTTGCAGCTCCAGTGATGCTTGGGGTGGGTGTGGCCCAGTAATAGTATTGGATGGGCAGAGGCTGACTGCCAGTGCTAGCAAACTAGAGAAAGGACACCAAAAATGGCACCCCCCTCAGCTCTGTCACCAGCAGCTTAAGATGAGACTGCAAAAATATCATCGCCATCACTTCCGTCTCCAGATAAAGTCCCTGAAGATTCCTGCCTCCCCAGCAGCTGCTTTAAAATTAAAAGGTCACTTATTGTCGTGGCATTTTTCAATCTGTTGCTTTTGTGCTAGATCTCAGGGCAGGTAGTTTTGCCTACAAGCTCTTTAATAGCAGCTTCTCTATTTCCTCCGTTTCTGTGATTCTCCTGGTCTTAATCCCCATTGATTTTCAACATCAGAAGGTTTGGGATCTTGTCTTTCTGGTTCCAGCTCCCAGTGGTGTGGTACCTGATGTGAGGCTCAACCCACTCACTCCTCAAGTGGGAGCTCTGTATTTTTGGACTCCCTCCCAGTTGTGGGGGTCATCCTTGTCTCGGTGGGGTCCTGGGTGAGGCCATATCTCTGCCTCTCCCACCTTTCTCAATGCATCTCTTCTGTTTTTTTGGTGTAGAGGTCCTGTTCATCTAGTTCTCAGGTCCTTTTCAGAAGAAAAGTATTCCACATATAGCTGTAACTTTGTTGTGTCCGTGGGAGGAGGTGAGTTCAGGGTCTCCCTTTGCTGCCATCTTGAACCCCTCTCTGCAGTTATGCTCTTTTAATGGCCTTTACATTAGATAGTAATTGTTTCTCAAAGTTTAAACTCATGATTTTTGGAGCATATCTATTTCAATGACAGTTAACTGCTCCAAAATTAGCAATGTATGTGATATGACCAGAGTTTCTATTCCCATGACAAAGTCACTTAGTTTTAAAAGAATTAATACATTTATGGAAGTTGTTCATGAAAAGTCAGTTTCATCCAAAACAAAGTATGGGGAAATGGCTGAAACAATTCTATTAGGTTATAAATGTTCTCACTCAGCTCTAATTCACAATTATTAAAAGAAAAAACAATAATTTCTGAAAAGAAAGCTAATTCCAGTTCTACTGGTAGAAGAGTGGTACCTGGTTGTTAAAAAAGCTGAGATTTTCAGCATCTAAAATTTCACATCTCATATTATACATCTCTCTGCCCTTACATCAAGTTCAAACAAGTTTTATTTTTAAAATATCCTCTACTTTTTCCCTCCCACAGCTCTTCTCACATGTCAGCCCACTCCTTATCTCACCCCCTCTGCTTTATGAAAGTATATTTCTTTTCACTGTGTTTTCCCACGATTAAAAGTGAGCATTCAAAAAAAAAAAAAAAAAGTGAGCATTCTCACTTCATTAACTTATCTTCACAAACACTTCATTTACATGTCTGCCCTGGTAACTACTTTTTTCCATAAACCTCTCCTCAAATATCTGAATTATTGTGACGTTTTGGACTAGTCCCAAACATTAGGATGTATCAGAGTGACCCTCAATTGCACTTAATATTAAACTTCTTTTTAAAATTGGATATGATAGTATGGTCTTAATACCAATGTTTAGTGAGTCAATAATTATAAAAAGTGTGATCAGTGTTTATTAGAGTCTTGTAATTTGCTTATGTAAAATGCAGGTTAAGTCATTAACCTTGGTGTTGACTTCAGGATTGTAAATGGACTTGCTTAGGTTGTGAAGAGAATCAAATGAGATAATGTAGATAAAGGTTATTTGTATAATTTTGTATGTATGGTATTAATAATAATCTAAAGTATTTAATCAGGTTTTCTAAATGAAAAATAGCTCTCTAGATAGTAAAGAATGCAAAGAAGAAAGCCAATACCAGTCTCAGCATAGCTGTGAATTTGCTTGTTTATTCTGAGTAGCCTTTTTTTTTTAACTTCTAAGGACTTCCTTTTCCAGTCATGGACTCAAGGAACACTCTTGTTCAATTCTCCAGTATGATTTTGCTACTTACTAGCTGCACAGATGATTCCTGCTTCAGTACCTAGTTACAGCTTTCTTGCAATTTACCTGGACTTAACATATAAATGAAAGGTAGTTGAACCTAACTGCAAGATTGTAACTTTGTATCATTTACATTCCACTAACTAAAAACCTAATCATGATTTTATATAGTGATCTTTTAAAATTTACATTTTGATTATAGAAGAATTTTGTTAGCTAATCTTTAAGTCAGATGCATTCAGAAAGCACCTTGCCTAGATACATAAAATCATCAGCTTGGCATCATTTTAATCAAACCTGGCTTTCTCACAAGTGTCCAATCTTTGATAGAGAACAAATGTAATTTTGTTAAATGGATATATAATCATTTTGAAAGAAAAAGTGTAACAAAGTGGTTTATAAAGGATATATTCTAAGGTAAGAATTGTGTGACAACTCTTCCATGGAAAATATTTTTTTAAATTATCTTAACTAACTGACATTTTGGTAAGAACCTTAAACATTTTTATCAGACTATCATTTGAGTCTTTTTACTGCTTTCCTTGAAATTGAAAGTAGAATGGTGATATATCAACTTAAACTTCATATAAATGCTTATTTTTCATTTGGTATTGTTTGTTTTACAAACATATTATAGCAGTTATAATTAAATTTGCCTAGTATTTGCACAATATTTTAAAACCAGATTTGGACAGTAGTAAAAATGGCTGAATTGTTTTCATTCTCTGGTTTTGACTGGTTTACTGGTGGGAAACCAAGAGTATTTTAATTTGACTAAGATGCCCTTTCACGGTGCTCTACCAGCTAAGTTAAAAAACCTCAAACACAGTATAAATAAGTTACACTACCCAATATCACAATTCTTTGAGGAATGCATATGATTTATTCGTGCAATGAAGATTCCTTAGTAACTCTTATTTATAAGGGATTGTGCTAGACAATGATAAAATGGTGGCTGCATAATAGTCGTCTCTTTATTCCTCATATTTGTTGTAGTCTCTAACATTCAATAAATGCATAAATGAAAAAATACAATTTAATAAATGAAACAATAAATAAAATGTTAATTATTAAAATGTACTCTAATTTCTCATCATATTTTTGGCATATAGACTAGAAGAGAGTCATATAAACAAATAACTGCCATCCAGGGAGGTAATAAGTCAATGCATAACTGGAAGGAGGGATGTTGATTAGATCAATGCAACAATTGAGAAGTGAATCCTAACATTAAATTCAGTTGCAAGTAACAGAAGCCCCAAATTATTAGTGTGTTTCATGAGACAGATATATTTTTTTGGTCTCACATTCATAAAGGTCTGGAGGTAGATAGCCTGGGGCTAGCATGTTGGCTCTGTCTCTCTCAGAGCCCTGGGCTCATTCCATCTCTTCATTGCAAGGCGCAACACTGTCTTTCATCCCAGGTCTTTGCTAGGGTTACCAGTAATCCCATTCTTGTTGCCAACATCATACTGATGTTCTAGCTATCAAGAAGGCAGAAGGGTCAATGAGAGTACATCAATCATCTTTTAAGAAAGTCTCCCTAAGCTTCCAAATGACACTTTAGCTTATAGCTCATTCCCCAAACTTCATCTACAAACTACTAGCTTCAAATATATCTGGTAGGAAATATAGGGTCTGTATCAGGCTGGCATGTGCCTGGCTTTAAAAAAGAAAAAAAGATTGCACTTCTATGAAAGAGGGAAATGACTGCAAGTCACTGCCAAACAAATAAACAACAACAAAAAAAAAATCAAATTTTTCTGGAGCATGTAACATCTGACCTGCATTTTCAAGCAATACAAACTCGAGTAGTCCATCGCTGGGATGGTACAAGAGAGAAGACAGAATAATCTAAACACGGAATTTGCAGAGGTATAGTGGTCAGACACCGTGTGCTATGCTACATTACCTTAAATTCTCCAGTACTATTAATTTGAACTTTTAGTGAAAATTTGGAAATACTGATGGATTTTGCAACTGAGTTACATTTGTTTTAAGCAGGCAAGTAATAAAGACACAGAATGGTGAACTAGCATGAGGAGATGGAAGGTGAGATCATTGAGATACTATTGTAATAATCCAGTTATAAAAAATATTGCCAATTATAATGAGATAAAATATCTGAAAACTATATATATATATAGTTTATATATGTATAGTTTATATATATATATATATAGAGAGAGAGAGAAAGGATTTGATAACAGATTGGGTGTGGGACTGAAAGGGGAGAAGAGTCAAGCATTAGGAGATTCTAACTTGGGTACTCAGGAAGAATAATGGAGATCAGAAATGCAATGCAATATGATAAGTAGGTTTCACATAATAAATACATCAATTTTGGACTTTTAAGTATAAACTATCTATGAAGCACATGTATTTGTGAATAAGTGTAAAGTTTAAGAGAAATACATGAACTGATGATACTGTTTATGTAAATATGAAGAATCAAAATAGTCCAATACTATTAAAAATCTCATTTGTACTGTGGTTCTCTTAAAAATTACATACTTCACTACATCAAATATAGCTAGAAACCTAGATATAAAATTCTTCTTCTGTGTGACGGGTGGGTACTCTGCCTTTCATAGGAATGAGTGGTGTATGAAATAAAAGGTATCTGATAACATTCAAATGAAATACTGTGTACCCTAATGTTAGAAGTCCACAGGTATTTTTAGTTACCGTTATTGAATATTTTAAATAGTAAAGGGAGAAAAAATTCAATTATGGTATTATCTAGGGTTAATGATGAATGAATATACTCACATATCTAAAATACAGCAATTAGAAACACTCTCATAGATTTAGACTGGTTCTCTTCAGGGTAGTAATAGCTGGTTTAAGAAAAAAAATATTGAAACCCTCTCTGTGAACTACGACTTCTTAGTTGTGTACTTTTATAGTTTTATATTTGGGGAACTTTGCAACCTATAAAATTACTTATTTGGTATGCAGACATATAAGAGCTTGCTTCAGTATTAAAATCTTCATTTTTTACTCTTCTTAGGACACTTTCACTTCATTCCCGTAAGAGAGAAAAATGAAGATTTTAATATACAGGTATATTTTGTTTTATTGCTCTTGGCTTTATGGTGCTTCACAAATATTGCGTTTTTTTACAAATTAAAGGTTTGTGACAACCCTTCATCAAGCAAGTCTACCGCACCATTTTTTCTAACAGCGTTTGCTCACACTATGTCAAATTTTGATAATTCTCACAATATTTCAGGCTTTTTCATTATTATTGTATTTGTCATGGTGATCTGTAATCCGTGATCCTTGATGTTACTATCGAAATTGCTTTGGCATTTTTTAGCAATGAAGTATTTTTAAATTAACGTATGTACATTATTTTTTTAGACATAATGCTACTGCTAATAAACTACATTATAGTGTGAACATAACTTTTATATTCACTAAGAAACTGAAAAACTTGTGTGACTCACTTTATTTTGACTTTATTGTGTTGCTCTGGAACCAAACCTGCAGTATCTTCAAGGTATGCCTGTATTGGCAAATGCTTGTTCTTTTTCCAAGAAGTGGCAAAATGCAAATTGTACAAACAAAAGTTATCTCCTGGGCAGTTTCCTCTTATCAGTAATAAATAAATCAGTATAAGGACTGACTAATCTCTTACGAAGTTATCAGTTTACTTAAAAAAAGCAGATTAGTCCAAGTTTTGTTTTGCTGTTATTTTTGTGACTATGTATGTAAATGTGTCTTATTTTTACTCAATGATACCTGTGAAATCAGCTCAATAGACTTCTTTATAGACCTGCAAACTTACTAATAGCTTTAATAGGAATAACTTCTGAAGATATCCCCATAAATGAAAGACACATTTTAAGAAATATACTAAGCTTTATGTTCAGCTGTTTTCAGGTTAATGTTCATGATAAAACTGGAAGAAGATAATATGGATGTCCTTGAACATACAGATTGTGGCAATATTCCCATAATGTTAATAATTTTTTAATTAAATTAATAAAATGACATATAATGAGTAAGGGGAAACCTTAAGAAATCTATTAAAATTAAAATTCCAGTTTTTTAAAAATGGGTTCTGTCTTAAAATTTAAGATATCTGTCTCTTAAAGACTATTAAAACTTTCTCTTCTGCTATTCAAGTTATAGACACACATAAAGTTGTTTTTTGGCTTTCTGCTCAAACTGAATCCATTTGTATACATCTCCTCCTTCCAAAATATTATATTGATATGATTAAAAATAATATTCAAATAAAAATAGCTCCCTGACAGCTTTAGGAAACAGAAAAGTTTCAAAAACTAGAAACGTTTAGGAAGTTTTGCAAGATGGAGCAGGTAGGTGGAGGGGACTGGGGTGTGGAATTCAGCATCCGTGTCTGCAATTCCATACCTACCATTCACTATCAACTTTTCAAAGTAACTCTGTTCGTTAACTTTGTGGTAGTTTCTTTTGATTTTTCTTTTTAATAAATTTATTTGTTTTATTTATTTAATTTTGGCTGCGTTGGGTCTTCGTTGCTGCGTGTGGGCTTTCTCTAGTTGTGGTGAGCAGGGGCTACTCTTGTTGCGGTGCACGCGCTTCTCATTACGGTGGTCTCTCTTGTTGCGGAGTATGGGCTCTAAGCACACGTAGGCTCAGCTGTTGTAGCACGCGGGCTTCAGCAGTTGTAGCACGTGGGCTGTAGAGCACAGGCTCAGTAGTTGTAGTGCACGGGCCCAGTAGCATGTGGGCTCTTCCTGGACCAGGGCTCAAACCTGTGTCCCCTGCATTGGCAGGCGGATTCTTAACCACTGTGCCACCAGGGAAGCCCTCTTTTGATCTTTCAACCTTGTTCATGTTCTGCTTTTGGAAGCTGCTGGCATTTCCCAGTATTATTTTCTCCTCTTAAAGTGGTGCCTGCTTTGTTTCCTTAGATTAGTAACTATAAAATATTTGTTAATTTTAGTGGCCTTGACAAGTACAGGTTCTGGGGAGCTAATATAAAAGGCAGGTAATGGGTGTGGCATTGGGGACAAATACACTGGATCAGTTAACATTAGCATATCATTTCCTATTCTAAAAAAAACCTGGAAAACAAAAACAAATCTATACACATACACAAAAACTATCACCTCATTCATGCAGCTCTAATTCATTCCTATAACTGCTAAGGCTATTCTAGCTTTTAAGAAATGAGAACTCTTATAGATCTTAGTAACATTTTAATCTATTCCTTAAAGATTTCATAGATTTTTGCCATTAAGACTTTGTATCCATTATTCTTTAGATATAGTTGAAAACACTTTCAGGATTTTCTCCAAGGCTATTGTCCTAATCATAATTTCTACTCTTCCTTAGTTACTTTGTTAACTCATACATTTTTAGACATCTACTTTATCAAATATTCAGTTGAATTTATTATATATTTCCTTATTAATTCAACAAATGCTTTGGAGATTATTTTATTTTTTCTGGCTTTTTGAAAAAGAAAGTGCTTCATTTGTTTATAAATATTTATTAAAAAGTACACTTCTGTTGATTCCTTTCTTCCTCTTGTGATTTGGAAAGCTTATATCCTATTTCTAATATATCACTAGTTACACACACACAACATGTAGAGTAAAATTATAGCTATGGCTTTATCTTTGTGCAAAATATTACTTTAATGATTATTTAGACCTACTATTAATTTGCAGCTTCCTAGCTTCTAAATATTTCTTTGGTACCTTGAGGTCCCCAATCTTAAAATCTTTACTTCCGATCATTTTTCCCTGTCTGTCTTAGCTACTTCTACAAGTAATTGTTTTCAGAGGGTTATATGCTCAGCATATATTTTTAGAGTTTTGAGTCTGAAGATAACCATGTAATTGAATGGTAGTTTGGCTGATGGAGATTTCTAGAACCATGGTCCTTTTCTATTTCAAACATATACATCTTTTAGCACTTAGTTGTTTTTTTTTTAACATCTTTATTGGAGTATAATTGCTTTACAATGGTGTGCTAGTTTCTGCTGTATAACAAAGTGAATCAGCTATACATATACATACATCCCCATATCTCCTCCCTCTTGCGTCTCCCTCCTACCCTCCCTATCCCACCCCTCAAGGTGGACACAAAGCACCGAGCTGATCTCCCTGTGCTATGCAGCTATTTCCCACTAACTATCTATTTTACATTTGGTAACAGCACTTAGTTTCGATCAGTGTGATTTTTATTCCATTTTCTGGTGGTTAAAAAAATTCTGTCCAGAAACCTGCAGAATTTAAAATTTAACTTTGAAATAAAACTCTTCATCTGAATTTGTTTCATTGTGATTTTTGATTCATAAATTCTTTTTTTATTCTACTGTCTTTATTTTTTTAATTTTTATTTCATATTGGAGTATAGTTGATTAACAATGTTGTGTTAGTTTCAGGTGTACAGCAAAGTGTTCAGTTATACATATACTTATATCTATTCTTTTTGAAATGCTTTTCCCATTTAGGTTATTACAGAATTTTGAACCCAGTTCCCTGTGCTATACAGTAGATCCTTGCTGATTATATATTTTAAATATAGCAGAGCGCACATGTCAGTCCCAGACTCCCTAACTATCCCTCCCTCCCTTCTCCCTGGTAACCATAAGTTCATTCTCTAAGTCTGTGAGTCTGTTTCTGTCTTGTAAATAAGTTCATTTGTATAATTTTTTAAGATTCTGCATATCATATGATATTTGTCTTTCTCTGTCTGACTTACCTCACTTAGTATGATAATCTCCAGGTCCATCCATGTTGCTGCAATTGGCATTATTTTGTTCCTTTTTATGGCTGAGTAATATTCCATTTTATATATGTACCACATCTTCTTTATCCATTGCTCTGTTGATGGACATTAAGGTTGCTTCCATGTCCTGGCTATTGTAAATAGTGCTGCAGTGAACACTGGGGTGCATGTATCTTTTCAAATTATGGTTTTCTCCAGGTATATGCCCAGGAGTAGGATTGCTGGATCATATGGTAGCTCTGTTTTTAGTTTTTTAAGGAACCTCCATACTGTTCTCCATAGTGGCTGTACCGATTTACATTCCCACCAACAGTGTAAGAGTGTTCCCTTTTCTCCACACCCTCTCCAGCATTTATTGTTTGTAGATTTTTGATGATGGCCATTCTGACTGACTTTGTTTCGTTGTGAGTTTTCATTCATAAATTCTTTTTGAAAATCAGTGGTCCCATTTAATATGCATATTCTAGTCCCTTCCTTAATTCAGTGAAAATTTCTAGTGTTACTTCTTAGATTATTGCTTCTCCTTCATCCACTTTGTTGTCACTTTCTGGAGTTCTTAACATATGACTTATACCAAATCACTGGAAGTGTTCTGATCTCCATAACTTTCCTTTCATAAGTATTTATCCCTTTTAAATGTCTGCTTTGCTTGGCAAAAATTCTTTGACTTAGTTTTCCAAAATGGGTTATTTAAATGTTTGTTTCATTTGCCTGGAATCTTGATAAACCAGATACTTGCTTTGGACTGAATATTAGAGCATTTTCATATCCTCTGTAACTACTTTTCCTTCATGCTCGTCCCAGATCCGTCAGATTAAAATGTTGAACAAACTGTATTTCTCTCCATTCACAGGATTGCAGGGCAATTGATTGGAGGGGAGTACATGAGAGAAAACATTTTTTTTTTCTCTTTCAAGCTGCCCTATGCAAATACTGCACAATGGACCCGTGCGTAGTCTCACTGTACTTGTACCTGCAACCTTTACAGCCAAAAGTCTTCACTGTACCAAATGTGTGGGTTGGGCTCATTCTCTAGTGTCCAATGCTATTACAGACTTTTTTCCTAATATATATATAATTATATATATAATATACTATATATCACATATATTATATATGGTATATAATATATAAGTATATGTATTTAGTAAAAAATGGAGTGTTCAAATATCTGTTCTTAAGTTATTTTTTGTTGAAACAAACTTCCAGACAAAAGAAAATATTGGAATATTAGTCTTCCCTAAATTATTTTCACTTATTTTTTTCCTGTGGTAAATTAAATACCCTGCTTTGGGCAAGTAGCCCTTCCCATATCTTTGTGAGGGATATCTTACAAAGATCGAATGGACCTCTATTCAAAATTTGTTTGAATATTGAGACTGATGACAGCACACATGCTAAGAAGGCATAAAAAAGTTATCACTTACACAAAGGGCCTTCTCTGGGACAGGTAGGAAAGCCCTCTAAACTGGGCTAAAATTGGCTTGAAAGAGTAGGAAAGGGAGACTGGCTTGGGGTTTTTATTGTGGATAAGGTGTGGAACTGGTATGAGAGCTCTCAAACTTCATGAATTTAAGGGCGCGTGCATGCAGGGTCTTATATACTTTGAATCTTCCATTGGCACCAAAGTAGGAAGACCTGAGTTTTCTTTCAGCTTGTCCAGACGTGAGGCAGAAAGCAAAGATAGAGGGACGTCCCTTCAAAGCTGTCAGCAAGAATCAAAATATTAAGTGAGACTCCTTATTACATCCTTCCTGTGGCTGTTTCTACGTTATTCTTTAACAGTGCATCTGCCATGCAATACTGTTACTACCTACTTGTTTATTTGCCCCGAACTCTCTATATATTCTAGGTCCCTTGATAGAAAGCGCTCTGCCTTGTTCACCATTTTAAACCCTGGACCTATCACAGTTCTCCACATCTGACCTTACTGAAAAAAATAGGGGACATTAAGTATACTTTTAACGCTTATTGCAATTGGCTAATTTATCTTTTGCTAAAACAGCAAATGGTGAATGCAGAAGAATTTTGTTGTACTCCTTATTTAAATTGTCCTTCTTTGATTTTGTCTTAACATTCTGGAACATTTTATGAATTGACAATGAAATAATGTTTTGGGGAGAATTGACAAAGTTGGGTCAACCTGAATTTTCAGGAAGGCAAATCATATCATTTTTATAGGTATTAACAAACAACTTGACCCTTTTTTCCTTTCTTCCTTCCGTCCTTCCTCCCTTCCTTCCTTCCTTCTTGTATTCATCATCATTTCCTTTACTTCCCTATGACATTTATTTATTTTTCTGTTGTAGGCATTTTGAGAGTGACATTTCAGTAACCTACACAGCAATATTTTGTACCCCAATAATTTCACTTATCATGTGTTATAGCAAACTAAACAGAGAGTGCAATATAATAGTAATAATAACAGTAATAACAACAGAGAGTTATAGTCAGACAGCCTTGGGATTAAATACTGTCAGTGCTACCCTTAGCCATATGAATCTGGGTAGGTAGGCCATGGTTTCGTAATTGTCAAATGAAAAAAACACTGTCCTATAGGGTGGTAGAATTAATTAAATAAAATACTATACATAGACCAACCGATATTATGTTGGAATAATGTATGACGTATAAAGATGTATACTTTTAGGAGAGCATAGCTGTTCTCTTATTTCTTTAGTATATTTGGACTCAGTATTTTTGAAATGAAAGATACTTCGGGTATCATCTAGCCTCCTGGTTATCAAATGTGGGTGCATAGAAAACATTTGTGGGTCTTGTGGTCCGTAATGGTGATATGGGATATATCCAGGAATCTGTATTTTTGTGAAGCTTTTCGAGTAATACGGAAGCATAGCTGATTTGGGGAACCACTGATGTTTGTACAGCCTGATCATTTTATACCTGAGGAACTGAGGACCAGGAGGCTATTTTCTCGGTGCTGTAGAGCTGATTTATGGCTGACCTCATCTTTGCCAGTTCAGGTCTTCGTCCACGGTGACACTTCCGCACGCACTGTTTACGAACGAGGGCCAGGAGGCTTCGTGCATTTAAAGGAGTATATCTGTGGAGAAGCGGTTCCTAAGACAGCCTTGATGACTGGATGGTAGCTGTGTATCCATGGCTAAGGGGGAGTCTCTAAAACAAGAATAATGTGCTTGGGCCTGGGTAGCAGAGCCCTGTGGCCTTGAGGCTTTAACCCATTTTTTTAGTCTGGTCATTTTTCAAAGACGATGATATTTAGGGGAAGGAAACGGATTGTTGTCTTGGATTCATCACTAAGAAATATAACCGCCCTATGCTTAATTTTAAAGGCAAGATCATACTGAGAAGAGCAAATGGAATATAGATCTTTGTTTGAACTACAGAGCAGTTATTGATTGTTAGCATTTTATTCTGGAGACATCTTGATACATTTTTTGATGAGCGAAAAATAAGATCACTATTTGATAAGCCTTATAATTTCATATATGATCATCTTAATCTTATCCTCGCTCTTAGAATTGACCTTACTCTTATTGTTTAAGTGCACTGAGTGCATTTGCCTGAAAGTTATTACCACACCTTAGGAATCTTTTTTTTTCTCATATCTTCCCTTGATGTCAGAGTCTGGGATGCTCTGGGGCTTCTCATTGCTGATCTTGCTGTAAAATGACAGCTTGGTCACTTAAAATTGAAGGAAGATTTCAGTGAAAAAATTAAGGAATTATAAACCTAGAAATCTGATGACTAAAACATAAAATAATCTGCATTTAATTTTCCCATCAATGCCTTCACCAGAAACTTATACAGTGGGCTTCTTTGATCAAGAGATAATCTTAGCAGTTAAAAGTGCTATTTTAATTTTGAAATAAGTATACCATTTTCAGAACAAAAACATGACAACTGAATCAAGAGTATAGATAAAATAAGAGTTCATTGAAGTCAAAGACGTTTTGGATCCAATTTGAGTGGTAACCTTTTGATAGAAAAACACTCACATATCATACATAATATCTCCAGAAAGTAAGCCACAGTTTTCATAAATTCTAAGGCAGCTCATGTTCTTTTATAAATCTTAAAAGAAACCTTCTTGTCAGGTTCCTTTTTTTGATAGCCTGTCCAGCATTCAAGTACAAAACTACACAAACTACCATTTGTACCGAACGTTTCTAGTTTTTCATTTTCATTTTAAGTAGTAGAGAATTTTAAAAAATTGGGGGATGTTTACAGAAGCTTTTGTAAATGGTCCTATGCTAATAGATACTATTAATACTTAATAGCTATATAATGCTTTCATCTGCAAATCCCAAAGGGATTTTTGAGTGTTACAATCTCCATTTTCTAAAAGACAAGAAAGAAAATTCTGAGATGACAAAAGTGTAGTTACCCCAAAGCTTTCCGAGCATGTAACTAATGATATACTGGAATTAGAATGGTTGGAAAGAAGACTGTCTACTTATGTCAACAATTTGTTTTCATGAGAAGAATTGCCGCCTTTGGTTCCAGAGGGAGGAGAAGCTTGTCTCAGTGAGATTATTCGGTGTTGGTTTGATTTTATTCTTCTCTTTACATCTCCTCTTTCAGGCAAACTGTATCTGCATTTTTTTTTCACTCATGGTTCCCCTTAACCCACTATTGGATATTGGAGCTCACTTTCCAAAAAAGGTGGATGAGAAATGATTGTATCTATTATTTACTAGCAAAACAGACAAAAAACTCCACTTATGTCACCTGTAGTCATTGTGCTATGGATGTTAATGGTTATATCCCAGGTTTAAACAATTTCAAGAGTTGAAACAATTTCAAGCAGCAGACACTGGATAAGAAAACACTTTTGAGCTGAAAGCTTTTTCCTTCATCTCTGAATTGTCTTTATCTTTCTGTTGAAAGCAACATTGATTAAGAAAATTGTCCATACAAGTCAATCCAGAGACTATATTTTCTTTATTTCTCTCCATTATATTGAAACAGTTCTACCGTTATCTGTACTATTTACTATACTATTCTTTTTAAAGGACAACATGATTTAAGACAAATAAAAGGTAGATGGCAAGACAAGTTATTCAGTTATTAACTATTTTTACTGTGTCCTTACTGTTGTAGGAGACTTGCAAAATGGAGAGTTATTTTTACTTCTGCAATCTCTACGATTCTGATTTGGGGTCCACTTTCTTCAGGCAGCCTTTAACATCTGTCATGTTTCAGGGCAGAAAATGAGATGTCAAAAGGCACTTCAGAGACACTCTATCCCCCTGAGGCCTCTCTTGGGTTAGAAGATAAAGACACTAGAGAGAAAGGGCAGAGAGGGTGGTTAAGAGCAGGAGGTTGCAGAGGGCTAATCCGAAATGATAGAATTTACGGAGACCGAGAGGTAAGTGGGTTTTAGGACTGTTTTCTCTGTTTGTGTCCTTATTTGTTTGAGAGTAGCAAATGGATGTCCAGCTCACCTGGTTGTGCTTATGTGCCTGAAGCATGTCTGTGCATATAAGAACCAGAGAAATTAACTGAGAGAGTCTGTGGCGGGAGTCTCCCCTCTGTCAAGAGCCCTGTTGTGAGGGCCTCTCAGCTCATCCAGGGCGCCTGCGGGCCCCAGATAGAAAAGGACTCCACTAGGTGGACTCCACCGTGTAGAAGAAGGAGCAACATGGATGTGAACCACAATGCAAGAGGGCTTGGGTCTACTACTATGCTTTGGCAATACATAAACTCTCCAAATTTTCATCTGATCCTGAGATGGGGAGGAGACCCTAATACATAAAGGAAATTGAATTTTCACTAGTAGCAAGTTGAGTTGGACCAAACTGAGAACCTGAATTAGGAAAACGAATATGAAGTTTATCTTTGCAGAAAAGGCATGTGGGAAAAGGTGTAATTAGTAAAAAATATAGGCATTTTTGGAATTAAGATGCATTTGAAATCCAAACTTAAAGTTCTGAGAAAGAATGGCTTATCTAAATTATTTATTTAAATGGAAAAAGAATTTATTTTAGCATGGTTTCCTGCCCTTAATTTACCTTTCATATTCCAGAGATTAATCATTTCTTACAACAAATTTATTTTTAAAGAGGTACACTTGAGATTTTCTTTTGAGTTAAGTAATAACAAGAACTCCAGCTACATAAAAATCAGTAATATTTCTGGACTTCTGTAACCAGAACGTTTGCAATAATCAAACACATGGTGTTTTTAGTTTTGCTGGAGAAGGTCCAGGTCTCCAAAATAAATGATAAATAAATAAATAATTTTTACTAATGCCTGAAATGCTTTTTTTTAAATTTATTTTATTTATTTATTATTTTTGGCTGCGTTGGGCCTTCGTTGCTGCACATGGGCTTTTCTCTAGTTGCGGTGAGTGGGGGCTACTCTTTGTTGCAGTGAGAGGGCTTCTCATTGCGGTGTCTTCTCGTTGCGGAGCACAGGCTCTAGGCGCCTGGGCTTCAGTAGTTGTGGCATGCAGGCTCAGTAGTTGTGGCGCATGGGCCCAGTTGCTCCGCAGCATGTGGGATCCTCCCGGACCAGGTCTCGAACCCATGTCCCTTGCATTGGCAGGCGGACTCCCAACCACAGTGCCACCAGGGAAGCCCCTGAAATGCTTTTAATGAAATAGAAATGTCATTTTATTTTACATCCAAAAAAATAAAATTATACATACATTAAACACAGATACATTAAATATATATATACAAATATATGTGTGTGTGTCTGTGTGTGTGTATAAAGGATATTTAACTTAATCCACAAAATCCTGAAAATCACAGAGCCATTTAACCTCGAGAGCACAGTTAATTGGGGGAAAGGAGTTGGGGGGGAAAAGCTGAATTTAACATGAAAAAATAGAACTACTTGTTAATTTATCTTAAATCATTCTATTACATTAAAATATGTCTTCCTTAAGGCTCTGACATCAATGTTGTCATTTAAAATTGTATTTTAATAGTGGAGTCCCCAAATCATATTCAGCAATTCTTACTTGCCTGCAGATACAGGCCACTCTGTTGCATAATAGTGGCTTTGTTTTATCCATATACAACAGTATGGACTTACAGCAGCATTTTGCCTGGGTAGGGTGTAGTGAAAAGGAAATAATCTTTTAAAAATTAATTAAAAGTTGTTTTCTTTGTGACTACTGCTTACCAATCTATTTTATGTTAATGAGGAAGCTACCAATCAAAAACAGAGTAGAAAATTATGTTATGCTACTGGTAATTTCTAATAAGTAATAATATTTATTCAGTGTTTACTATAAGCCAGACTTCCTCCTAGAGACTTACAATCTCATGTAATACAGACAAGAACTCTTAGATGGAAATGCTATGGTTATTCCAGTTTTTCCATCTGAAGAAACAGAGTTACAGAGAGCTCAAGTAACTGGCTGAAGATCGCACAGCTGGTACAGTGTAGATCAGGAATCAAACTCAAGGCAACTTGCCTCCAGAGCACATTCCCTCGAGACTACGCCACAAGGCTCTGCTAAGGTAGACATAGCTTACATTTAATGAGGCCTCTTGATGTACCAGACGTTTTGCTGTGCCCTTTAAATCATTACACCATTTACTACTGAAAACACAACTGTGAGACAGAACCATTATTATTCACATTTCAAATATTAGAAAAAATTAAAGACAGTAAGTAACTTGTCTAAGTAAGCATGAAAATAAATGTGGATGAAGAATGTAAACTCAGTTTTTTCTCAGAATCTGAAGCGTGGGAAGTGCTGTCCCACAGACGTGTGCACATAACATTTTAATCACTGTTTTATTGCCAAGGACTTTGGGTAATAACTTTGTACTTCTGTCTCATTTTGAACGGCCTGAGTCATTAAAAATGTCTATTTTTGTAACTAGGGAAAAATAACATCCTTAGTTAGCATCAAGAATCTTTTAAATAGGTGATGTCTTTAAAATGTTGGTATCCACTGACCTAGTTATTTTTGAATTGGAAATCTGATTGTAAACACAGAAGTGGTTTTATAAATGAAATCTATTTATTGCATAACTATATAGCCATACCAGCAAAAATTAATAACAACCTAAATACTAAGCAATAAAGAAAGAGTTGAGTAAACTGCAATATTTATTCTTGGTGGAAAATCATGCATTCATTAAAATATTTCCTAAGAATAGGCAATAACATGGGAAACACTTAGGGAGATACATTCAGAATAAAATTTGGATATAAACTCTTTCATATGGTAATGTTAAAATTATGTTTAGTGATTTTTCTTGCTCTCTCACTCCTTTTTTACTCTTGTGATTTTTTTTTTTTTTCCTTTTCAAGTATTTTTGTGGGAAGTCGGAAAAGATCTGAGGAACTGAGCTGGTGTGATAATAGCGTCAGAATGCACAGTTATTCATTTCATTGTGCTCAGGAACTGACCTGAAATTAGAAGTATGTGCTTTTTCTGGCTTATGTGGTATCCAAATAGTTAATTTCCAAGGTTGTACCATTTAAGGTCATTTAGTAAAGATGGTCGAGGCCATCAGCAGAGAGCAGTGATGTTATTTGTGTTAGAATGGGATTGCCTGAGAACAGGATGAATAGGATACTTAACTTCGATCATCAGTGCTGAAGTGCACTTTTCTCAGCTGGCTGTAGAGAAAGCAGAAGAAACCTACTCTGATTGCTTTAATTTGATTAATCGGGGTATTCCAACGGATACACTGGGCCCCTAATCCATTTGCTTTGGGTATCAGTATGATAGCTTCCCATGGAGAGTATGATAGCAGGCTATAAACTAAGAATGCGTAAGAGCATGTCGGGCAAGCCAAGCCCAGATGGCACGCTCAGGGATAAGTGGAATTTGGACTCTAGGTGTAAGTTTCCAGATCTAGGTTTGCATATGCCTTTTTCAGGATAATTAGCCTTCAGCACACAAAACGCTATTTGCAGTGTTTAGAATAAACAATTAGTGTCTTCAGTGGCCTGTATAAGGAGTTGGGGGGGGGGGGAAGCAGAGGAACCTGCAAACGTGAAATTGAGCCAGATTGGTGTGGGATCAAATCCTGAGTGCCCTACTTATTATCTGTGCCGTCTTGAGGAATTTACTCAACTACCCTAAATTCCAGTTCCTCATCTATAAAATTGAGTTAATCATAGAGCCTGGCTCATGAGATTGCTGGGAGGGTGAATTAGGTGTGGACTTTTCTGCACAGTGTTCCACACGCAATATATTATTGCCATTACCATTATTAGTAGCAATGTTACAGCCAAAACTCCATGGGGCAAGACATGAGTGCTAAGCAATGACTCCATACACTTACCAGATACGGAAAAAAGTTTGGGTCATCTCCAGAGTAGGAACTTTCTGTTTTGAAAGAGTAAAGCTGAGAGTAGGAAACTAGAGTACAGAGCGAAGAATTAAGTACAACTCTGGGAGAAGTCAGAAAAAGAAGGACATTTCTTGACACCTTGAGTCTTCTGTTAGGGTGAAAGCTTGCTCATAGGGGGAAAAAAAATAAAAGAAAATCCCAAATTGCACTTCAGCTTCTCTATCTTGAGGGTGAATGGTTTGGAGGACTGCTTTAGGCTGTAGCAAACACCAAGGAAACTAATTTAGAGGAAGAACTTGAATCAGAAGAGAATTATGGACTGTAAAGTTCAAATTTGGAGATAAAGGAGATGAAGTGAATTGTAGTTTAGAAGATAAATTGAAAATTAAAGTGCCAGGGGTGATGATAAATATTTAAGAAGCAAAGAGACCTGAAAAGGTACCACATACCAGAAGCCTGTGAACTGACTTCTTTGATGTACTGTTGTTTCAGTTAATATACTTGTGGATATTTTTTCCTTTAAGATCCTTAGAATTACTTAACAATTTTGAGTAAAGTTTCCTCCCTTGCACAAACTTTTTTTCATCTAAATGAGTTAAGCAAACATTAGCCAAAGCTAGACTGTAGTTTATTTGTTTGAGAAATTGATGATTAATTTAAACAAATAGATGAAGTGGTCTATGCTTCATGTTCCATACGAGACAAAGGGCTTCCCAATGAGGCTTGCAGAGCCCTGAGCTACCACCTGGCAAGAAGGCAACTCTACCTTTGCTTTTATCACCCATGCCTCCACCCCACCCCCAAATATTTGTTCTTATATTGACTTTAGGGGTACAGGTTGGACATCCTCTCCTCACGCATGACAATGGCATCCAAGTTCTCATTTTATCATGTTGTTCTGTACTTGCCTTCCTCTGGTAACATTTCATTTTATTGTGATATTAGGGTCAGTCATGATGTCAGTCTATTCATTATTAGAAAGTCCATCATCAAAAATTTTTTTTTTTTTTGCGGTACGCGGGCCTCTCACTGTTGGGGCCTCTTCTGTTGCGGAGCACAGGCTCCAGACGCGCAGGCTCAGCGGCCATGGCTCACGGGCCCAGCCGCTCCGTGACATGTGGGATCCTCCTGGACCGGGGCACGAACCCGTGTCCCCTGCATTGGCAGGTGGACTCTCAACCACTGTGCCACCAGGGAAGCCCCATCATCAAAATTTTGCTTAATGATTTTACTAGCTGTTGAAGGCCATTACCTAGATCCATTATTTCATTGTATTATAAGAGTTTTGATAACAGTAAAAACATATTATATTTCCTTTTACCTGGGAGGTTTGTACTCCTTTTATTTTCTTCTTTTTATTTTTGATTTCCCTGTGATACTATATTTAAGTGCTAGAGTCCATAAAGATAGCTTTTACTTTTCTATTCTGGGGCCATTTTGCCTACTACAAAACCTTGAATTTGTATATTGCTATAATTTCTTGGTCCCCTAAACCATGTATTCAGGGGTATAGACATTATCATTTGTATTTAGAAAATTTATTTAATGAGCATGTACTACTAATAGACTAAGGGGGAAAAAAAGTATTTTTAGAAACTGGGTAACAGAAACAGAGTAGATCTAGTGCAAACTACTACTGGTAAATAATTAAATATGCCTCCCGTATAAAATCCAAGGAGACCCTTTACTTATAATGATAGTTTGGGGACACATTGATGTATTTTATATAAGTTAGCCTACTTACTAGTACTCTTATGATGAAAGGTTTTTTATGCTATCTTAAAACAAATAAAAGAGATGGCCCTCAAGAGAAGTACACTATAATTCCTATGGCCCAAAATATAGCATAATAAAATATTATCATCCCTGCTTCAATTATGATAAAGGTTTTCAATAAACTTTTGACAGTTTTTAAGGCCTGACTCTCTATAACATCATTATCGAGCAATTGGAATTATGAATCCTCTGTGAGAGCTTTGTCTCTAACCTCCAAACCCAAATTGCTATTTTGCAGATTATTTTTAGAGGGCATATTTTACTTAACTGGAATACTCACAGTGCAGACTTCTAACAGCCTCTTCTAGGGAACTACTATCGAGGACCCATGGAAGGGTAACACCGTGATTATATTATGTTACGGAAAGTAAAGCATGGTTTCCAACACAAATGCTAACTTGACACAAGTGAGCGTTCTTGGCATTGGTTTTCAAAAAAGAGGAAATCTCCATGTTAGATTACCTTCTGATAAATGCAGACTATAAATATCTGCTGCAGAGAGTTAATTTCATGGTTTGCAATTTTTAAGTACAGGTTATATTTATTCCACAACAGGAAAAAAGGTTTAAGTTCCCTTAGAATTAAATGTAAGAATTGCCACAGCAGTGCAAATTGACTAAAATCAAATGATCCTAAATATATCATCTTTAAAAATTTCAAACCTAGATGCCCCAGGATGGAGCAGTATTTGAAATATTGTTTTCACCATGCCATAACTAAAAAGTTCAATTCAGTTCTGCAAATATCTACTTAGTAAATTCTATGTGCAAAAAAAATGGGAAAGCATGAATGACACAGATTGTGATTTTATTAATAATAAATAAAACCACTTGTGCTCTGTTACAAGTGAAAATTTCAAACATACACTAAGCATAAGCCAGTGAAAGAAAGCCACAAAGCTCTCTGAAGATAAGAGGTGGGATTGTTTAGAAGGGGCATTGTGGCAACCTAGGAAGGCATTGATCATTTCTAATGGGTTGGAGGGAGAGGGGCAATTGTTTGTCCACTCTGTTGAACTGTTGACTACAACCAAGTTTGGCCTGCAGCCCCAGCATGACAAGATCTAATTGTTCAATGGTATTGAAATCCCTATTTTTAGATAAATTATTGGCTCCCTTAAGAAACCTTCTATTCTAGCCAAACAAAATACTTTTTTAGAACCTCTGCACTAAACTCTTAGACACATATGTGATAGCTACTTCATATTCTTTGATACACCAGTTTCCCCAATGACATTAGTGGAAAAAGGAAGCAAATGCCTATTATTATTAATTTAAACAATTGTATTTAAATGTAAATTCCTTGTCTAGGAAACAAAAATATAAGACGGTCAGTATCCCTGACCGTCCCCTTCGCCTCCACATATTGGGCACCCTGAGGTCTTCAGCACATTTTGACATTCATCCTTCCTCAATCCACTTTGGCTTTTGTTAAAAGTGTATGGAATTTTACTTTCAGATTTTTATTTTCATTGCTCTGAATATTGGCTTTTTATATTTCAAAAATTAATTTTAACGACAGCATTAAATCTCAGTAAGCAATATCAAAACCTGTTACAATTAAAAAGTTGTGTCATATTTCTTACCATTCTTTCCTGAATACCACAACTTTCCCTTTCTATGTCCCTGCCTTTTCAAATAATACAGTTCTTTCCTTTTCCTTAAAGGAGAAAAACATTAATAATTTGAATTATTCAAAAATCCTGTTAACTCCAGCCATCGTGAGCTTTCATTAGAGTGACTGGTTGAAATGGCGATGCAAATCCACAACCCAAATAGTATCAGTGTGTTAACAATTATAACTTTTAGTTTCAGTTCTGTGTTTAGATCTGATGTACTTGGGTCTTTTTCTTAACCCTTTGGCTAATATGAGCCAACAATGGAAGGTATTGAGAAATAGTTCCACTTGCTAGAAGACTTTTACTCACTGTTGAATTTTGAGTTCAAATTTCCTCTCTGCAGAATAGAAGCCTTCCACATGAAAAACAAACCCATCAAAAGACTGGATGATTGAACATCATTCCCTTCCCTGCTTTGCAATGAATATAAACTGACTCTGTTTCAGTTTATGCACCTACTCATTTTCTACTTTAGAGCAGCTTTTATGCTAAGAAAATGTCTGAAGAACTCCTTTCTCCTGGGAAGAAAAATGTGTTATATGTCAAAGCTGCAATTGTTAAAAGACTGTAATATTTTCAAAGGCTGGGAATCAAGGTCAAATCAAAAGGCTAAGTCCCTTTAGTTTCTTGCATATATTGTTTCTATTTCTCTTTTCTCTATTATAATCATGTCTGTTTGCTAAAAGGTTATGCAAAATAAATTAGGCTTTTAGAGCACTGACAGCTCAGCCATAGAGAAATTCTTTCCTCAATTTTTTTTTTTTTGCACTTTATACGTGAACACCTGCTACACTTCTAATGAGCTTTAAATTATACTTTACCCCATGTAACAAGAATGGATATTGCTCTTTAGTTATAATCAAAGAAAATATCAGGATGACTTGTTTCTAAGAGCAACAGCTTGACAAAAAAATGATACTTCCTCTAGTAACAATATAGATAGATAGGTCCAGCACTGATAGATGGAAAATATGATTCATACTACATTGAGAGTTATCAATCTTTTAAATTTTCTTGTCTTCTGTAATTTAGGAGGAATTTGTCATTGCTCTGTGGCTATGCCTAGATTATTTTCTTTTGTTCTTATCTTTGTTCTTTCAGTCTCCTTGCTTCTTATAGGCCAAAGGAAAAACAAAATTTCCATTATGCTTTTATTTCCCTCTGACACATTAAAATGGATAGACTTTAAATAAGATTCCAAGAGCTTCTTGAAATACCAAAATATGATGTGATACATATTTCTTTTTCGAATTCTATTTTCCCCTATAATTTGGTTCACTTTTAAATACTTAACCCTATTTAAGTGAGCTTTAGTCATTGTCAGATTTTCTTTTAAAGGAGTTTAATGTACAACAGAAAAGCAAAGCATTAACGATGAACGTTAGCAGTTTGGCTCTGTACCATACTCACATGAGAGGTCTTAGACATCATGGCCAACCAGAATTAATTTCTTTTCCCCAGTGGTACCAATTTAATGCCACCGACAGAGAAGTGAGGTGGTTGAGTGGAAGAGAGGACTATTGTGGAAGTAAATAAGATATAATATAGTGGAGACAGAAAACGGGGCCATGGCAGAGAGACCCTGGCATGAAGATTTTGTCCGATGTCCCAGTCAAGCACTGAGAAAAGCAGGATAATACAATGGAAGAGTTGTGGCCACAGGGGTCACCACCAGAGTCCGCAAAGCACAAGGAGGTTCTCTGTTGGGAAGAATGCCTACCTGTTTCTTGCCATTAGGTGGAGTCATGGGGTGAAGATGTGTCCATAACATTTCCTTGATAGGTACATTTGGATTCATTGTTTTGTAAGTTTTTCCCTCTACACTGAGAAGTAGGGCTGACCTCCGTGTGACTACTCTGTTTTTAAAACGCCTTTTTCATATGGAGTTGAAATGTAACACAAAAGGAAAGATGAGGAGAAAACAATAGAATGGAACAGGAAAGAGACTATGGAGATTAGAGAAGAAAGATGAAGAAGAGAAAATAAAGAAGCAAGGTAGGAATATTTTAGCATATTTTCCCATGCCGTTTTAATCCCCATAAGATTTGGAGAGCAATGCACTGCTTAATTGGAAAAATAGTCAACATAGAAAATTCCATAACTTCAACTTTCAAATTGTTCTTTTTTTTTTTGTGGTATATGGGCCTCTCACTGCTGTGGCCTTTCCCGCCGCGGAGCACAGGCTCCGGACGCACAGGCTCAGCGGCCATGACTCACGGGCCCAGCCGCTCCGCGGCATGTGGGATCTTCCTGGACCGGGGCACGAACCCGTGTCCCTTGCATTGGCAGGCGGACTGTCAACCACTGCGCCACCAGGGAAGTCCAAATTTTTCATTTTTATAAATATTCTTTTAAAGTTTTTGAACTAAAACAAATACAATAAATATCTTTTCTTTCTTCATGTGTTCCCTAAAATAATATGCCTTTGTCTGTATGAGCACACATTACTATACTCTCCTTTTCAAAAAAAGAAATTTAAATGTCTCATTAAAAAGCAGCAGAAGAAATGTACTTTTCCTCTTATCACCAGTAACAAAAAACTTCAAAAACTGTTTGGTTCCAAAGCTCCTCAATGTGAAAGCTATCTATTTATACTAATTATTCAAGCCTTGAGAGACTGAAAACTAGAGATAAAATTCTCATGAGAATAAACAAACTCTGTACATTACATATGATATTTCCTAAAATTCACTGCTTCCATTCAGAGTAGCTTCAGAAAGAATATCGTGTTGGCATTTTAATTTAGCTAATAACAATAACTGTTTGCAATACAATAATAGTATATTTACAGAGATATTTTTCTTTAAATAGGCTATAATTACATTATTAAGTATGCAAAAAATGTCCTTCAAGCATCCTTGCTCATTTTCTCTGAAAGTAACAGAATAGAATACAAAATACTGGAACTAGTATTTGGTTTTTCATGTGACTTTGAAAAAGCCCAGAGATAAAATGTATTAAATCCAGTGAACGTGTTCTGCTATATTCTGTAAGACATTTTCCAATTCCGGGAAGTTTTTATGATGTTATCTTACCTTGCTTCTTTCCATTATATCTGTCTCCATGTTCATTAAGTGGCACTCAGTGTTCCCAAAGTGCTAAAGCAGAAGATCAAACACAAGTCTTTATCAAGTATCCACTTATATTTAACTGTGTCTATATAAAACTTAAAATCCCACATAATTTGACTCTAGGTCTTGTCTTAATTAAAATATAATAATGTTAGACTTCACTCAGTTATTTAATTGAATCTTTACTATGTACCAACTTAAAAAAGATTCTTTACTATTTAAGTGTAAGCTTGGGAAGTCATCAAACAATTAAATTTGGAAAACAATCTTTTGTGTAATTAGAAATATCTCCTTTCATGTCATGCATGAAGAACTCGTTTATTTAAAAAGTTTATTAAACATTGGATATGACTTGTGTGTCTGAGTGTTAGGAGAGGGCATTTTAAGTGGAGGTAGAAGTAAACGGCAACTAGAAAGTAAGAGGCCATCATTTGATATTATTGGAACTTATTGAACAAATGGCAGAATTACAAGATTAAGCAGATTTAGTGGACATAAAGATTGAAAATGAGAGAAAAGAATGCCTGTTTTGATCAGTATTGAACCCTGAGTTCCAGAAGACTTCCTAAACATTGGCTATGACTGACTCATATTTGTTGAATTACTAAATGGAGGTAGATGATTAGAAAGAGCAGTATCCATTATTCTACCTAATTTCTCTGTTAATTCTAAGCTGTACAGGCCTGCTTGAGTTATGCTTTATTAAAGTTTTCATGTTTCTAAGTTATTTTTGCAAAAAAGTGCTGACAACGTTCCAACTGTAGTCTTTCTCACTCCTTTTAATATTATACAAACTAATCTCAGTCCCCATATTGGAGAAACCAACTTCTAACAACAGCTTCTCTCTCCTTTCCCACCCTCCCACCCAACTTACCTCCGTAACTGCATCTTGATTGGTAACATATATAGACCCACAAAATAATAACTTTGAATCTTAGCTCCAGTATCCCTGTAGTTTTCTGAGCAGTACTCATTAATAGAGTTAACAGGTATACATGAAACTCTCCTAGACTCTGAGGCCTAGATGGTGTTGCAGAAAAAGAGGGACAAAAGCTACCCCAGGCTGATTTATGGTGGATCACCTTAAAACCTCCTGCACCTGACATTAGTCTGAACTAATGAACCCAAATTAGTGATTGTTTAGTTAACAAATGGACCCTGGCAGAAATAGCCATGTAGGTAGGTTTAGGGACCCCAGAAATGTATATAATGATTTGTAAGACAAAAGGAACAAAGTGAAGACACATTGGAAGAGACCCTTCATCGAAGTGTTTAACTTTTTAGATGCTTCTTCTTAAGAAGAAGGAAATGTCATATTAGATACACAATTTTATTTATTCTTTAATTACCTTCAACCTTTTTACACAATCAGGTAAACTCATATATGTCTGTATGGTTTGAAAATTACAGAGATGGGGTTAACATAAGAGTTATTATCCCTCATTCATTCCCTCAACTTGCCCCTGTGCCACATGATAATATTTTAGCATGCAAACAGATTCACATTATCATATTTTCTTTTGCCCAATAGTTGTCATGTTGCTCCCACATTCCTCTCTTGTTTCTTAACACATTTCAGTCAGTAGATAGAGACTTCCACGCTCTTTGTGTCAAGTGTAGAACATTCCAGGAGAATGGGGGGAAAATGAGAAGTATTTTCTTCGCTTTTGGACTTCGATGGTATAGAGCCTCTGTGAGAAACAAAGTTTTCATCTCCACAGAAAACAAAGATTCAGGAGAATTCAAGTGAGGTGTGAGCAGAGTTTCTCACTTCTAACCCCTCCCTATGTGGGGGATTAGAGGCTCAGAGAGGAATAAGAAAGAGCTAAGATGCTGGCTGGAGCCCTGAACCCTGACTTCAAATGCATCATCATGGGAAAGAGAATGGATACAAAAATCCCACATGGATTCGGCGGAGTCTGAATTCAGAGAGACCTTTAACTCCTTTTCTTTTTAAATTTCAAGGAAGCCCAGAACAGATTCCAAACAGAAAATTTTGCAAGATGAGATGACAGGTTGTAGGACCCTTGGAGAACTACCCCATGCCCTGCATGATCAAGGGCAGTAGGACAATTCTGATGGCACCTAGAACAGCCTGGAAGTGGTGAAGTACCATAGGTGTCGCCAGGAATTTCTCATGTCTCCATCATGATGGAGAGGCGACAGAATGATCACATGCACTAGAGAGGACAATACAGTTTGGCTCAATGAGAGTCAAACAGAGAGGCAAAAATGATGACTATTGTGCAAAATTAATGACTGCCGGCTTCCTTAGCAGATTGCAGATTACCACTAGAAGCAAAAGATCTCATCAGATATCAGGGTGTATTGTTAATGGCTTAGATCAGATGGCAACCCCTAATTCCTTCAGGGGAACACTAGTCCTACAGGAATGGGGGAAACTTAAATCATCTGAGATTAATTTTCCTTCACCCTGTAGAATGGATGCTCATACTAGAAAGCCCGTTGAGTTATAGAAAATATAAAATTACCTTTATTGCACTCCTGAATTGTGTGATTAAATTCAGACTCAGAATCCACGGCTCTCCAGAATCAGCTTCATGTTCCCCAAGATGGCACAGAGAAGAGGTGAGTCCTCGGGGGTGTGGGTGTAACTGGGAGGAACATGGGCTGCACACAGGCAGCTGCCAGTGGACGACTTAGAGAGAGCTCAGAATAGACCCCAACTTTCAATCTATTCAATAGGAAGGGGAATTTCTGAAGATCTGCTTTTAAACCTTTCAGACGGGTGGGGGAGGGGTAAATACTTAACGTTACTAACAACACTGTTTACCTTTATAAAGACACATTTATACTGTATTAACGGTTAAAAGAGATCATATATGGGCTTCCCTGGTGGCGCAGTGGTTGAGAGTCCGCCTGCTGATGCAGGGGACACGGGTTCGTGCCCCGCTCCGGGAAGATCCCACATGCTGCGGAGTGGCTGGGCCCGTGGGCCATGGCCGCTGAGCCTGCGCGTCCGGAGCCTGTGCTCCGCAACGGGAGAGGCCACAGCAGTGAGAGGCCCGCGTACCGCAAAAAAAAAAAAAAATAGAGATCATATACGTAAAGTACTTAGATTAGTTCCCTGCTGCGATGGTTAATCCTATATGTAAACTTGGCTGGGCTACGGGATGCCCAGATAGCTGGTAAAACGTTATTTCTGGGTATGTCTTTGAGGGTGTTTCTGGAAGAAATTAGCATTGGATTCAGTAGACTGAGTAAGGAGATCGGCCCTCCTGAGTGTGAGTGAGCCTCATCCAGTTCTTTGAGGGCCCGGATAGAAAAGAAAGGCGAAAGAAGAATGAATTCTGTCTCTTCTTGAGCTGGGATGCCTATCTTTTCTCGCCCTTGGACATCAGAAGTCCTGGTTCTTGGGCGTTTGGACTCAGAATGAATTATACCACCAGCTCTCCTGGTTCTTCAGTTTGCGGAATGCAGATTGTGGGACTTCTTGTCCTCAATAATCATGTAAACCATTTCCTATAATAAATGTCTATGTGTATACACACACACACACACACACACACACAGACACACAGATATTTAGGTTTGGCCAAAAAGTTCGTTCGGGTTTTCAGTAGGGTGTTATGAAAACCCCGAACGAACTTTTTGGCCAAGCCATCTATATCTCTCACTATATATAGATCTATATCTGTATCTATCTATCTATCATCTATCTATCTATGGAGAGGCAGTGTGTGTATTGGTTCTGTTTCTTGTGGGAACCCTAATACACCTGCATATAAGCAGGTGTACACATTCTCTCAGTTTCCCTTGTAATTTCCTTCAGTGATGGCTCTAAAGTTGAGCAAAAAGCTTTGTATTTTTGTTTTCTTTTGGGAAGGAAAATGAGAAAAGGCAATTGAGGGATCAGTAAGTCAACCTAAGAATTTTAATTTTAAAGTAGTAACTTTAAAAAATAGCTAAAAAGGCAGAATCCATTGCAGAAAACCAACCCAATGTGTATAAAATGCACATATACTTTATTTTACATATTTCCATTTTTATGTAAGAGAATGTGTTTTCTAATCATTCTCATTTGCCTGATCATTGAGCTGTTCATTCATTTTAAACTGTTCTGCATTTCCCTCTGCAAGAAATTCTGAGTGGGTAATTTTGATTAGTAGCTCTTTCTACATACACATCTTTTTCTTATTTTCAACTGTTACAGTTTTACTTTTTATTTTAATATGGCATTTCATTTTATGACTTGAGATTTAGACTAATGTCTTTGATGTGAGTCATTAATGCAGAGATTTGATCATTTTAC
Source organism: Globicephala melas (assembly GCF_963455315.2). Lineage (NCBI taxonomy): Eukaryota > Metazoa > Chordata > Mammalia > Artiodactyla > Delphinidae > Globicephala > Globicephala melas. Next base: position 7,277,251 of record NC_083318.1, read on the forward strand.
AGTGACAAAGGTACGAAAATACATTCATTTATTCCTTTAATAAGAAATGTCATACCACAGGGATTTAATAAGTAATCGTACAGGAGAAAATGAAGGTATGTCAGTGTCTTTGTTAAGTAAAAGCAACAAGTCATGTAATTTTTATCTTTGTGAAGAAATAGGTTTTCTTGGAGATAATAGTATAAGAAATATTTAGAAGAAAAGATTTTTGAAGAAAGTGATGGGTGAAATGGGTAGTCTCTGGCACACAGTATGGCTCCACCATAGCACCCGGCAATCTTGCTGTCTCCACAGGGACCACGTAGGGAAGACTCACTCAACGATGGGCTGAACCAAGGGTGGGTCGAATGTGCCGTGATTCTCCCGGGAACATGGTGAGATAGAGGCTGTCACAAGGCTCCTATTGTAGGAGTCTGTTAGGAAGCAGTGTCTCATCTGCCTCCCTAGTTGCATCAGGACTGAGTTCTATGTCGCCCTCATTTGGGTACAGCTGCAGACTGTAAACTGCTTGACGGGGGTTTAGAGTGGGCTCCCTAAAGACAGAGCCTCCACTCTCATGTTTTCTATCATCTGGCTCCTTGTGTTTGCTGTGGGCTGTTGAACTAGGGATGTGGGGAGCTGATATCACTGACCATGGTTTTCCTGTCTGTGAAAGGAATAAATTTGCCAACTCCATTTGGGCTCCTTGTCGCCATTTCAGACGAATCTCTCGAAGTACCGCAAGCCATCCTGACAGCTGCCAACGGGCTGCTGCTTAGGGATTGATGGACTGCTTTGACTGGCACAGAGACTGTAACTAATAATAAGCTGCTATCCTGTGTAGATTGTAGAACCCCTCTCTTCATCAGTAGTAATCTTTAGTTATTTTCATATGTTTCCCTCTGTGTATTTCTTCCTTTCTTCAAGCACATGATGTTCTGTTTTCCTAGATGGATTGAGGTTTCTTCATGTATCTCCTTTCCACATATGAACATGTACACATTCATGGATATTTACCAAAATGGTAAACAGTATGACTATAAATGTTTACAGTAAAACTCCATGCAGTGAAAGGAGGAACTGCAATACATTCTTTTTTTTTTTTTTTTTAAACAGGGTGATGGTGGTGGTGGATATTCTCTTTAATTATTTCTCTATCCTCTACTAATATTCTCTGGTATAAATTAAAAGGGAAAAGAAGTCTGTTTTCCCTTTTAACTTATATTAGAAAATGATCAGCTATTATTTGCCTTCTCTTTCCAATCAGTAAACCCATTCTCTTCTGAAGCTTGTCGCTGTACTTTTAATCTTTTTTTTTTTTTTTTTTTTTTTTCCAGTATGTGGGCCTCTCACTGTGGTGGCCTCTCCCGTTGCGGAGCACAGGCTCCGGACGCACGGGCTCAGCGGCCATGGCTCACGGGCCCAGCCGCTCCGCGGCATGTGGGATCTTCCCGGAGCGGGGCACGAACCCGTGTCCCCTGCATCGGCAGACGGACTCTCAACCACTGCGCCACCAGGAAAGCCCTGTACTTTTACTCTTGACCTCATCTTTGTTCTCTGTTTCCGAGAACAATTAGACTTTTAAAGTCTTGCATTATCTTTTATTTTTAACATTTCCTCCTCTCCTAGGTGTTTTGGACAATAAATAACGATGGTCGGGGTCATTTATCATTATAAAAATAAATAAGAATACCATGTTTATCAGACTGGAAAAATCACTTAGCTTAAATCCAATGTCTACCTTTTCTCTCACTACCAAACTTCTTGAAGAGTGAAAAGTATCCTACACTCATTGGTCCCAGGTGTTTGCTTCCCGCCCATGTCTCAACCCCGCTATAACTTGGTGTGTACTCCATGCACCCTACTGAAATAGTGAATAGGTTACAAATGACTAATCACAAGTTTCTCAGCCTTCTTAACACATGGATTTGCTTATTCTAGATTTTTACCTTACTGTACGTCTACTGTTTCTAAATACGCTCTTCTAGCTTCTTCTCCTTTGATTTTCCCTAAATACAGAACTGTTTCAATTTCTTTACTGTTTCTTATCATTTCTCTTCTTTGAAGATCTCGAGTTTGCTAGCTTTAATAATTACATATATGTGTTTGATTATCAAATTTGTATTTACAGTCCATATATTCTTCTGAGCTATATTTCTAGGTATTTATAGGAAATTTTTATTGGGTACCTTACATTTGCAGCCCCTTAAAATTAATATACCCGAACACTGCTCAGCATCTTCAATGCCCACCTCTCTCTCTTATGAATTTATCTCTACAATACACGTTTCTTTTCTCCAATCCTTTAATTACCAACTATTCATCCATTTGACACTTTCTCTTTATTTTACTTTCCCAATGTCCCTTGAAGCAGTCTCATCTTTTCATTCTTCACTGTTACTCTCCTAATTTAGGCTTTCATGACAACTCTTAAAATAGACCCTTTATCAACCAGCTTATCGCCAATATCCCTCCCTCCCCTAAGTCTCATACACGTCTATGTCAGATATGCTTGTTGTGTACACACAACCATCACCTTCCTCCCTACTGGGAAAGCGCTGGTGCTGCTTTGCTGTTTACTGTCCCTTGTCCGTAGGAATGATAACTTTCTGTAGTCCCTTTGCGTCCTTCATAATTGGTCCAAGACGGTCAAGTTTGTTTTCTTTCCTTGACATGATTGTTTTTGTCATGGCCTGTGACTCATTCTTAGCAAATTGTACCTGATGGGAAATCTGTAGGCTTCTGGGAAAGGTTTTTACTTATGGATTAAAAGAGATTCAGTGTTGAAAATGCCCGTTTTTAATGGGACGTCAGCTTTCTGCATGTGAAGCTTAGAACTGGTGCAGCTAATTTTCAGTCATGAAGGAAAACGTCATCAGCACATGCGAATGACAGGACAGACTGATAAAAAGCCTCTGTTTTTTGTTTTTTTTTTAAATTGGGGTATAATTGCTTTACAATGTTGTGTTAGTTTCCGCTGTACAGCAAAGTGAATCAGCTATATGTATACATACATCCCCTCTTTTTTGGGATTTCCTTCCCATTTAGGTCATCACAGAGTATTGAGTAGAGTCCCCTGTGCCTTACAGCAGGTTGTCATTAGTTATCTGTTTTATACATAGTAGTGTGTCTATGTCAATCCCAATCTCCCAGTTCATCCCACCACCACCCCCCATTTCCCCCCTTGGTGTCCATATGTTCGTTCTCTACCCTGTGTCTCTATTTCTGTCATACAGAGTGAAGTAAGCCAGAAAGAGAAAAGCAAATATCGTATATTAACTCATATATGTGGAATCTAGAACAACGGTACAGACGAACCTGTTTGCAAGGCAGAAAGCCTCTGGTCTTTAATGAAATGACTGAGCTGGATTTGCTAACCCTCTATCTATGCTGTCTCTAGTCACTCTTGTTTCCCCATGTGTATCATTTATTCTGCTCTAACCTTGTAAATTGCACATCAATAGGCTTATTTATTTATTTACTCTAAATCAAGGTAACATTTGTCTAACGTTATGTAAGTTTCATATGTACAATATAATACTTTGACTTCTGTCTATACTGCCGTGTGCTCACCACCAAACATCTGGTTGCTGTCCATCATCATACAGTTGACCCCCTGTACCCATTTCACCCTCCTCCCACACCCTCTCCTCTCTGGTAACCACTACTCTGTCCTTCGTATCTACATGTTCGTTTGCTTTGTGCATTTATTTTATTTTCCACATGTGGCTGAAATCATACAGTCTAGTAACATAAAATGAATCACTTCCATTTAGTCTTCTTAAATATTAAGTTGGTTTACGTGGGCCTCACTTAGAGCCAAAAGCATATTTGTTACAACTCAAGTCACTTTACTCTATTGCTTTAATTGTTCTCTATTCCCTCCAGAATAAATTATAATACCCTTGGCATTGTATTTAAGGACCTGTATGAACTGGCTACAGCATACCTTTACAGCTTTATCTTCTAAAACTACTCTTCACAACTTTTATGCTCCATCCAGAATAATCCATTAATTCACTGTTCTTGAACATACTTCAGCATTTTTTCCCTCATTTGACTTGTAGCATTTTTCTTCCCTTATTTTTCTATTGAAATCACTATGATCTTCTAAAGTTAAGCTCAAGGACCACAATACTCATAAAGTCACCCTATTCCTCTGGTTGGAATTTAAAATCTCTCCATCTGTTGGGTATCTATGTCAGGTGGCAATTTCATTCTAGCACCTGTCATAGTCTCTCTTGTAACATGAAGCTTTGTGCACTGTGCCCTTTTTCTCATTGTAGTTTCAATTATACTTAGCAATGTACCTACCTTTAGGAAGTTGTTGGTTGAAAGTATGTTCTGAAACAGGGCAAATTGAAAAATAAAACAGAACTTTGAAACCTTAGCCCAAGGAAAAGGAAAGGACATTTGCTGAAACGTAATCCTACTTTAGGGCACAGAGATTGTGATTTTTGGTTTTATCGCAGGGAAATTTTATACCGTATACCAGAACACATTTATTTCAGCATTGTTTTTGATACGAAAAAATTAAAATGACTAAGTGTCCATCTGTAGAAGACTGAAAGAAAACTTTTTTTACTTCATTAAATTAAATGTTAATGTGTCAATGAGGGTGGATCTTAAAAACTTAACATTGAGTATGTACAGAAAATTGTATAACATAAACTATAATTCAGAAATTTCAATATTAAGAGAATAACCAATATCAGGAAGGAGACCTGGAACAACCACCTTGACTTCAAAGGAAGAAGGACTTCACAACTATAAAATGAGAAACGCACAACTCTTTTCTTCGGACAGCAAAGTAAAAGAATACCTCTTATTAATGGACATTTGTGCAATATCATGCTATCCACAGAGCACGAAAATTGTGCCTCATCCTTCCCAGCTGCCTTAGTATGACGTCGATTATCTGCATAGCCCTCAGCACTGTGGTCTTCCTTCCTGTCTCAGAAAGAGAAGTTTTTTTCTCCCTGTTTGGGCCTAACGGTGCTCCCTGTGCCCCAGGCATCAGTCACCACATTGTCTTGGGAGTTTCCCATCCACACTTATTTATTCACCCCTTCTTGTTTCAACTTCTACTTAGTACACTTTCTTTTCCTGTTTATAAACGCTTACCTCTTTCTCTCTCATGCTCTCAATTTTTCTCTCCCCATTTCACAAAGAAGTCAGTTTAAGGAGGTGTTTTATTTTATTTTTATATTTTTTAAAATAATATTTGTTTATTTACTTTTGGCTGCATTGGGTCTTTATTGCTGGGCGTGGGCTTTCTCTAGCTGTGGCGAGCAGGGGCTACTCTTCGTTGCAGTGCGCAGGCTTCTCATTGCGGTGGCTTCTCTTATTTTTGTTTTTTGTTTGTTTGTTTGTTTTGCGGTACGTGGGCCTCTCACTGTTGTGGCCTCTCCTGTTGCGGAGCACAGGCTCCGGACGCGCAGGCTCAGCAGCCATGGCTCACGGGCCCAGCCGCTCCGCGGCATGTGGGATCTTCCCGGACCAGGGCACGAACCAGTGTCCCCTGCATCAGCAGGCGGACTCTCAACCACTGCGCCACCAGGGAAGCCCACGGTGGCTTCTCTTGTTGTGGAACACGGGCTCTAGGCGTGCGGGCTCTAGTAGTTGTGGCTTGCAGGCTCAGTAGTTGTGGCTCGCGGGCTTAGCTGCTCCACAGCATGTGGGATCTTCTCAGACCAGGGCTCAAACCTGTGTCCCCTGCATTGGCACCAGGGGAGGCCAAGGAGATGTTTCGTACATGCTGTTTCACTGTCTAAATTGTCATTTACTCCCCAGTTCATACCTTTGTTCTCTCTATTCTCTTGCATTCATCTGGCTATTCTAGCATCTCCCCAGAAATTCTATTGACCAAATCCAGTAAATACTCTTTGGTCATTATTTTTTCATTTGACCTCTCTTATAACCAAAACCCTGTTTTCATTTGCCTTTTTTAAAAGACATTTTATTTTAGATTTACAGAAAAGTTGAAAGTTTAGTACAGCGGGTTCTCATATGCCCCACATTCAATTTCCCCTGTTATTAATATCTTACATTAGTAGGGTATATTTGTCACAATTAGTGAAACAATATTGACATATTATTGTAAATAAAGTCCATTCCGTGCCAGGATCCCATCCAGTATACCACATCATGTTTAGCTGCCGTTGCTCTTTAGGCTTCTCTTGGTTGTGTCAGTCTCTCAGACTTCCCTTGTTTTTGAGACCTGAGCAGTCTTGAGGAGTACTGCTTTGGTATCTTGTAAAATATCCCTCAGTTGGGATTGGTCTGATGTTTTTCTTTGAACTAGATTAAGGTTATAGGTTTTTGAAGGAAGACCACAGAGGTAAAGTGCCATTCTCATCTCATCACGTTATATCAAGGGTGCATATGACATAATTTATCACTGTTGATATTAATGCTGATCAAGGTTTAACATCATTGTGAAGTCACTCTCCCGCCACCCACTTTCATACCGTAGTCTTTGGGAAGAAGTTACTATGCACAGCCCACACTTAGGGTGGGGAGTTGTGTTCTGCCTCTTGATAACAGAGTATCTGCATAGATTATTTGTAATTCTTCTGCACAGGAAAGTTGTCTATTTGACCCTATTATTTATTTATTTAATAATTTCTTGATCTCAGTATGGACTTACATACTTTGAGTATATTCCAATCCAATTTCCTTTATTTTGTTACTTAAATTATTCCAGCTTTGGTCCTTCAGAGTTCTTCCAGTTGACTCCTGTGTCCCTTTGGCCTATCCCCATCATTGTGGGGTTTCTTCCTTCACTTTTTTGTTTTGTCGTTTTGAGTACGTCTTTACCTCGTGGCACTACAAAGATACTCCAAATTCATCTTCTATCCTTCCTGTCCCAGGCCTAGGGCCAGCCCTTGTTCAAGGGGCCCTGGTTCCTGATACTGGAAAATGATATTAGAAACCAAATCTTGGTGCTAGTTGTGGCCTCCTTTACTTGTTTTTTCATCGTTTCTTCCCTTTTTTGTTATTTCCTCTCCATTTCCCGTATATGCCCCTTTCCCTCTATCTATCCCCTATCTCCCTCCACAGCCCCCCTCCTTTTTTTTCTGTTTTCTAGATATTTCTCCTTCTTCCTCTTCTCCTGCATTCGTATCCTCTCCTGAGTGAACTCACCAGTAGGGGAGGCCAATTATCCTCTTACATTCATGATTCAGTAAATGTGGAGATTGGGCTACCTTCTCCCTTAAGGGAAAGCCATATCAAGATTTCTCCTTTCTTTCCCTAATCAGGCAGTTTCCGAGGAGGGTGCTTAACTCTCCTCTGTACCCACCTACTTGCAAACAGAGTGTAATGGGAGATTAGCGAGAGCCTGATATTCATTAGGTTATGTTTGCCACAAGGCAAAGCTAAAATATTGAGGCCATGCGGCCCATTCCTGAGAAGTTCTCTGTTACTCTTTCGACCACTTTTGCTGAGGTGGAATGGCTGGCCTTGCAATTCTGGTCTCCATGCTGAAGGTGATTAGATGCCTCTGGATAACCCAACAAGCTCTCCTTTTGCAGTACTCCAGCTTTTCAGCCTAGGACTTGGTAGGTAAGCACTAATCAGTGGATAAAGTCCTTTGAAGTTTCTACTCTCATTCAGGCCCATTTTTATTCCCAATTCTACCCTTACTAAGTAGCCCTACTTCTTGGGTTTTGGAGCAGCTCCTTGGTCCATTTATAAAATGGGTACCTTTATTCCAGTTTGGGTCCTTCAATTAACTCTTGGTTAGAACACTGGTCAAAAGAATGACTCTTAAACTCTTGAATTTTAACACTCATCTAGTCCCATGATTTAAATACACACTTATATGTTCACTATTAATAACAACAACAACAATATCTCTAAATCATTTCCCTAAAACTTAAAATTTAGAATTTTATATAAGATACAGTTATTCATGTGTTCTATAGGCATCTAAAAATTATCAAGGCCAAGCTTTGCTCATACTCTCTCTCTCACTTTTTTCTCTTCCTGTATCCTATACCATGGTGACTGTCCTCACTGTTCACCCACTCACTCAAGTAGAAAACATGGGCTCCTAATCCAGTAACTAAGAAATTCCAGTTAATTCTGCTTCTCTAATGTCTCTTAAATTCTGTTCTTTTCTTTCACCACTACTGTTAGGGAAGCTTGCTTAGATTAGCACACAAACTCTTAACTTCCTTACTTGCCTTCAACGTAACTTCCCTAATTTATTCTCTACACTACTGCCAGTTTGACCTTTCCCCAATATAAAGCTAATCGTAATACTCTATTGTATTGCTCAGGACAAAGTCAACTCCTTTTCTTTCTTTTCCTTTCTCCCTCCCTCTTCCCCATCCTCCCTCCCTTCCTCCCTCCCGTCCTTCCTTCCGTCCTTCCTTTTTTTTTTTTTTTTTATCATAGTGCTACTGACCTGGGTTCTTGGGACTCTTTAATGAATAGAAATTGGTAAGAGGCCAGACAAGAATTTCAGGCAAGGCTTTACTGGGACTCACGCTGCCGCACGAGGGAGCGAAAACAAGTAACAGTTTCCCTTGCTCGCTCCCTGAGAGGGGGTGAGCTTGTTCCTTAAATGGGGTGAGGGTCAGGGCAGATGCGTGGCTTAGGTGGTCTGTCCACCAGCCCCTTGGTGGTTCTGTGGGCAGGGATCATGTGCCATACCCTGCTTTTGCTCCCAACACCTCAGAAATGGCAGTTGGGTCTTGGTCTCTCTGCATCTTCGTGCCCACAGTTTGCACCAGTTACACATGCACACAGTTATTTTTGTCCCTTCTAGTTTCTTTGTATCTGCTGCTGGAGAAAACGTTTGTCCAGGTGCCAGCTCTGCAGCAGAGAGCCCCAGGTTCCAGGTCCCAGTCTGTCTCAATAGCAAATAAGACACTCAGCCAGCTCCAACTTCTCTTATTCTCTGACATGTACACTATGCTTCAGTTATCTGGAAACATGTACCTTTCATAAAATGAATCATGCTAAGCTTGCCTTGGTGCTTTTTGACATAGTATCTCCTTTGCCTGGAATGCTCTTCCCTCTCTGTGTCTTTCTTAATTTTCCTTTTATTTCTGGTTCACTCACCCATGTGTTAAGACTTAGTTCATTAGTAAGACCCACCCCACTGTAAAGTTTGAGGGAATGAACACTTTCTCTGGGCTTCCAGAGCTCCCACCATGGGCCTAACTGTATTACAACTCTCCTAGATTTAGACAATCTGCATTTATTATCTGTGTATTAATTAAAGGAAGGCAGTGTACTTAATTCTAGAATTAAGCACAAAGTTGGGCATATTTACTGATAAATATGATAAACGTTTGCTGAGTAAATGAACTAACAGTGCCAAGGAGGTAGTGGAGAAAGCACATACAGTGTTTCTAACAGTCACTGTCAAGCTCCCTTCCATTCTTTAATCTAAACAATTGTTTGTATTCTTAAGTAACTACCTTAGAAACAATTCTCTAGCCCCCAACTATGATATTTTGGGTGAGCCAAATAGGGCAGGACACCAATAGTGTCCGCTACAAAGCCCATTCCCAAATAATTCACCACCAGGGTTAATTTGAAAATAATATTTAGCTTAGACTTTTCAGTTATGCTGCATAGATATTGACTGGAGTGTCAGCCTTCATGGCCACTATGACCTCTATAAAGGACTTTTGGGTTTATACTGAGGAAGTGAAACTAAGCTAAGTAGGTACAGTTGGTTTTCATTACTGTCACTGTATTTAACTTTCCAGGCTAGCGAAGTTAATTAAAGACAAAATATAGATAAATCTAGTATTCTAATACCTGATTTATTTCTCCATCTTCACTAAAGTCTCCCATCACCATGCTTCATTCCTCTCAGAATTTTGCTTTTTACTATTCTTGTTTTTCTGGCTGATAACTCAGTTGCCTCCACAATAAAGATATAAAGATGTAAGAATATAATGTCACTCTTACTGCCAATATATTTTTTAAATTGACTTAAAGACAAAACCTAAATCAAAGATTTAATAAGTTTTAACATTCAACTTTATTTGCTTTACCCTTCTATCTGTATCCAAATATGATTTATCTATGGATCTATCCATCTATCTCTCTCCTTATATTATTTGCCAATCAAAGTGAGAGTAAGTTATAGACATCATGACATTTCACTCCTAAATAATTCAGCATGCATTTTTTAAAAAAACCCTGGTAATTCTCTTTATAACCAATATAATATTATCAAACTCAATAAGTTTAACTTTGATAAAATAATGTTATATAATATAATAATGTTATGTAAGATCCTTATTCAAATTTTCCATATTTTCACAATAATACCCTTTGTAACTCTTAGACTGTTTTGTTAATCTAAGATAAACATAATTATGCATTATAATTAGTTGTCAATTATAATGACAACTTTTCAGACTCCTTAACCTAAAATGTTTTTCTCAGTCTTTAAAAAATTTTTTTTGGTTAATCATGGCAGTAAAACTTTTTTCAGGCCTAGGCCACATTTCTTTAAAAACAACAACAACAACAACTTTATTTTGGGATAATTTTAGATTTACTGAAAAGTTACAAATGCATCCAGAGAATTTGCTTACATTTCTCCTCCCCGCCTATTTTTAACATCTTACATACATGATGTGTTTTTCAAAACTGAAAAAGCAACATGGACGCATTACTATACTCTAAAATCCAGCCTTGTCTGAGTTTCATCAGTTTTCCAGTTAAGGTCCTCTTTCCGTTCCTGGGTCTGATCCAGGTGCCACCTTGCAATTATTTGTCTTGTCCCTCAGGTCTCCTCTGGTCTGGGTCAGTTTCTGACTCTTCCATTGTTTTCCATTGTCTTGACAGTTTTGAGGAGTACTGAGTACTGAAGTATTCTGTAGAATGTCCCCAATTTGAGTTTACCCTTTATTTTTTTCAATTAGCTAGGGCAACGGGTTTTTGAAAAGGATACCAGAGGTGAAGAGTCTTTCTCACTGCATCTGTCACAGGGGTCTTAATATCCACATGATCTCACTGCTGAGGTTTTAACAGTCATCATTTGGTTAAGGAGATGTTTGCCAGGCTCCTTCATTGTAACATTACTATTTTTTCCTTCCTTGTCCTGTTTTTAGAAGCAAGTCACTAAGTGTAGAACACCCTGGTGTGTGGAAGAGTGGAGGGTAGGGTGGATAAAGGGGCGTAGGGGTTGGTGACTGGAATTAAACTCCACCGCCTGTAAGGTAGAATATCTACATACGTTGTTTGTAATTCTTTTGCATAGGAGATTTGTCCACTGTTTTATTTATTTAATCATTTATTAATATAAGTATGGACTTGTATATATTTCTTTTATAGTTTGGGTTATAATCCAGACTTATCTTATTAATTTTGTAGCTTCAATTGTTCTAGCTTTGGCCATTGGGCGCTCCTTCAGCAGGCCAGTTTCTTTGATAATCATTTTTTATATTCCCCTTGATCTTCATTCTGCCTTTTCCCCAAATCTCATATCTACACTATCTTATAGGATAGAAATTCAACTCAAACCATTGACTTTCAGTATGACATAGAACCAAGAAGAATACTGTTCAGTTGTATATTTATAATTTTGTAAACCTACTTTCCATCATTTGATTTCTGCAACAAATTAATTTGACATACGGTGCATTATTAAAATATATTTACTATGGTGAAAATTAGAACCAATAGAATATAAAAAATAAGCTATCAAGCCATCTTTTGGAGAAATCTTGATACTTAAAAGGACCTTCCTTTCCCTGGCACTTGTACTTTTCTCCCACCTCTCATATGGTGCTCTAAATATGACAGCTGCCATGGGTGATTAGATTCCTCACCTGCAAAATCTATATTTCACATGCTTAATATATCATCTCATCTAAAATAATATACTCATAGAAAGGCTACCTATATTTATACTGTACTGGATGTATTTGTATGTTGGCAACTTACATGCCACCACAGTGCTGAGGAAGCCTCAATATGTCAGTTGCATTTGACAGAAGACTTAATTATTGCTTTAATTTTTCAAAAAGGGGATGAATATTTTTATATATTTTTGTCTAATTTTAAGTGGGCTACTCAATGTCAAGTGGCTTTAAAAAAAAGAAACAGGTTGATTTTCCAAAAACAAAAGTTTGATATGGTGGCTATTGGTTGGAATTGAGGGAGGGAGTGATAGGGAGACTGTGGAGAGCATAGTGAACTCATGCTCTGTGATCTTTAATCCCTAGGTGTAACTGTTTTGTTTTCCCTAGTGTTCCATGCTTGTAAGTTGCATCTTTGGAAGCAATGTTAATTTATCAGAATTAATGGAATATGAACAGGTAAGAAGTTACCTCTCAATGAATTTGATCATATCAGGGTCTTAGAAAGATAAACATTGTTTCCATGGGTGTATAAAATTACTGAGGGCTATTTTAAACAGTGTGAAAATGCAAAATCATCATAATAACACCCACTGTTGCCCACACACATTTGCTATATTATTTCCTGAACCTTATGAATATGTATACATTTTTTTGCATATCATATGCCCATTCTACCTAAAATACATTTTAAGTTACTGAAGAAAGTCAAATATTGTGTACAGGGCTTCCCTGGTGGCGCAGTGGTTGAGAGTCCGCCTGCCGATGCAGGGGACATGGGTTCGTGCCCCAGTCCGGGAAGATCCCACATGCCGCGGAGCGGCTGGGCCCGTGAGCCATGGCCGCTGAGCCTGCACGTCCGGAGTCTGTGCTCTGCAACGGGAGAGGCCACAACAGTGAGAGGCCCGCGTACCACAAAAAAAAAAAAAAAAAAAAATTAGTAAAGAAAACGGAAGTCAGTTCTATACTCAATATATTAGAATGCAGTTCAAGCTAGATTATATTAATAAAATAATAAGTAAACCGAAGTATGTACTACCCACTTCATTCAAATTGTGTATACAGCACAAATTTTACACCTTTTTTAAAAAAAAGACAGTTTTTACACTGACTATACATCCAAGTATAAGACTAAGATTGATCTTCATTTATTTTCCTCGGTATACCAATAGGAGCACTAACACTTGTTATAAATCCATAGATTTTGTGTTTGATTTTGAAAACTTGTTCTTATAAAACCAAAACTAAAGAAATAAGATATTTACAACTAGTATGTGATTATAATAGAAAGTTTTGTTTTAATTCCTCCTCTAAAAAACTTCACCATTTCTCTGGGAAACTAAGACAGCTTCATAAAATGATCTGTAAATGTGGTAAAAATTGGAGTCAAGTGTGTCATCCATCAGCAGGTAATCTAAGAAGGTCAGAGATAAAGTGACCAATGTAGTATTGTGCTGTGGGTGGGAAAATAAGACCATCCAGGGTAAAAAAAATGATATCATTGCCGGGCAGTAAACTGAGATGAAGCAGAATCAGGAAGATGTAGCCATGTTAAATTTGGCCTGAAATAATAGATTGGAACAGTGATACATTTGAATATTAAATTTATCAACATAAGCAAAAAGATCAAAGCCTACTTAAATATGAAAGATTAACTAAGATCTGACTTTTTTAAGATGCTAAATTTATTTTAGGAATGTGGTCTAAATGATTTCCAATTCCTAAAAAGCTTAAAGACCGTATTAGTAAAAACCTATAGAAAATCTTTCTCAATTCTTATAACTTTTCATTTTTTCCTGTTTTTATTGCAAGTTTTGTTTTATAACTGTTCTAAAACTGTTTCTAAAATATATTGCTGGGAAAATGGACTTCTACCTGATGTATTAATTAATTAATTGATTAATTAATCAAAGGAAAATGCTTTGAATACTTGTTGAGCAAAACTTCTAGTATTGGAAATCATAGGAGTTTATTTATTTCAAAAGTAAATTTGCGGGGCTTTCCTGGTGGCACAGTGATTGGGAGTCCGCCTGCCAGTTCAAGGGACACAGGTTTGAGCCCTGGTCCAGGAAGATCCCACATGCCGTGGAGCAACTAAGCCTGTGCTCCACAACTACCGAGCCTGTGCTCTAGAGCTCGCGAGCCACAACTACTGAGTCCGCGTGCCACAACTACTGAAGCCCGTGGGCCTGGGGCCCATGCTCAGCAACAATGAGCCACCACAATTAGAAGCCCACGCAACGCAACAAAGAGTAGCCCCCGCTCACCACAACTAGAGAAAGCCCGTGTGCAGCAACGAAGACCCAACGCGGCCAAAATAAATAAATAAAGTAAATTTATTAAAAAAATATATATATATGCTTCTTAAAAAAAAACACGTGAATTTGCCACTTTTGAGATCCCTGGAATCTCTAAACAGTAGAAGTTACTTTAAATAATTTCCACTTAAACAACTATGTGGTTTAACTGATAACTCTCTATTGACTCTATAAAAAAATGCTGACTCATGCTTATAGAATGCTCATGCCTTGTGACAAACGGCCTAATATCTAATGCCATGAACCAGTTGATTACTCCCAAAATGCTTTATGCCAAAATTACTTACTTTTATAATAATTTAATAGAAATTATGTAAACTGATGCAATGAGAGAATACATTAGCTCATTATTTTTATAAAAAGGTATTTGTAAAGATTTGATAAAAGTAGGTCACTAAAATATTGTTCTCTAGGTTTTTAAAGACTTTAAAATTCCAAACATGCTAATATCTAAAAGAATTCTGCAAAGCGATTGTTCCTCTACTGTCTATACTAAAGTTCTCTCATTTTACTTTAAGGTAACTATAGTTGGAAAACGTATTTCTGTGATATATGCCAGAAATAAAAGAACTCCATATTTTAGATATTTAAAGAAAAGATCTTAAATCTCATGACAACTGGAGAGTGATTTAATAAAAGATAAAGTTTAGCATTTTTTTCTTCCTGCTCCAGGATAAATTTCAAATTGATTAGAGAATAAAATGTGAAAAATGGAACCATATATAAACTAGAAGAAAATTGGTGTGACGTTTTTAATGGGAGAATAATGTAGGAAAAACACAGTAAGCTAAGTCAAAACCAAACAGCAAACTGGAGTGTAATATTTCCAATTTATAAGACCTAGAGTTTACATTCTGATCTACCAAGAGTTCTTAAACGTCGAGGAATGAAGAACAACCTGTAGCGTAATGAATAAATGATATAAACTAGACATTCACTGAAAAAAACCCTCCTTATACATAAGAAAAATTGCTCGTTCTCACTTATAATAAGGGAAAAATGAATAAACATTTTTATCTCATCACATTGGTAAAATTTCAAAAGCATGACAAAATATTTTGTTATTTAATGAAGCTGAGGAGAAACATGTAGCCTTATACACTGCTGATGAGGTTGGGAAAAAAAGGCATTACATGTATGGAGGAATAGTTGGCAACATCAGCAAAATTACACAGTGAATGTACCCTTTGATTCCACTTCTAGGAATCTATCACCGAGATACACTGGCAAAGATATGAAATGACATACTCATGATGATACTCTTAAAGGGAAATGACTGAAAAAAACTTAGTGTCTTTCAATAGGGAATCGAATGATTATATCCTGTATATAATGCAGTAGGATACACTGTAGCCATAAGAAAGAATGAATATTATCTATAGAGAGTGATAAAATGTGATTTCTATGATATACTGGCATCCCTTCTTTTACTGAACTTTAGAGATTCCGTGTGTTTGTTTTTTTACAAACCAAAGATTTGTGGCAACCTTCCATCGAGCAAGTCTATTGGTGCCATTTTTTCCCAACAGCCCTTGCTCACTTTGTGTCTCTGTGTCACATTTTGGTAATTCTTGCAATATTTTACTATTATATTTGTTAAGGTGATCTGTGATCAGTGACTTCTGATGTTTCTACCATGACTCGCTAAAGGCTCAGATAATGGTTAACATATTTTAGCAATAAAGTAATTTTTTATTGAGGTATGTACATTGATTTTTTTACACATAATACTACAGCATACTTAATAGACTGCAGTATAGTATAAAGATAACTTTTATATGTACTGGGAAAGCAAGAAATTCCTGTGATTTGCGTTATTTCAAAATTTGCTTTATTCCGGTGGTCTGGAACCAAACCTGCAATATCTCTGAGATATGCTTGTACTTATACATGAAAAAGGCACACTATTGAATATTGCGTATAATTTTTTTCCAATTATCTGTATGGGAGAAAGAGTCAAAATGGAGGAGACAGGAGTGAAGGCAAGCCTTTACCCAAACACCCTGTTACATACGTTCTAATTTGCAACCGTTTAACAATCTTACATAATCAGAAAAAAAAAATAAAGCAGAATCAGAAAGTAAAAAGTTCCTAAAAATCAAAACTAATAAAACTAATTATATATCACGATTGATTTAAAATGTATTTTCTGGGCAGTTTAATCCATAATGTGTTTGTTTTATCTGTAAAAATTAGAGCAGTATGTTTGAAGGAAAAATTGAGCTGCAAAGAATTCTTGAAACTCATTCAGCTTTATTTTATTAACAATGCTGATGTTATTACATTGAAACTAATTTATTTATAATTGGATAAAGTCAAGAAGTAATAGCATTAACTTTATTTTGGAACCAAAATTTTCAGTAAAAGAGAAAATGAACATAGATTTAAAAGAAAGCAGTTTAGATAAATATCCTGCGGTAGAAATTTAAGTTGGAGTTACGTTATGAACACATACATTTGTTTTGTTTCTAAAGTAATTTTTACTAGCTCTGTCTCTTGAAAAGACCAAGAGGTGGCCACCACCGAGTGGCATCCAGATTGTGATTTCTCTAAATACCTTTCACCGATAAAAAGAGCAGTAAAAGCGGCAGGAGGAAATATAGACAACTGGCTGAAACATCTCATTGTGCCAAAAAACAAGGAGGCTATGGAAAAAAAAAAAAAGAAGATTACATCAAAAGAAAACAGAGGCAATGGCAATAGATGGGATACTTTGGGCGCTATAAAAAAAATATTTCCAAGAAAACTGTTAAATATCCAAGTAATAGTATTATATAGATATTTCAGATCAACTAAGCAAAAGGGGAACTCAAGGTACTAGTCTGTTGGTCTTCAATCCAGGCCTAACCTACCACCACTACCCTCACCACCCCCCCACCCCTACCTCCCCATCATCCCCACCCCCATAGCCCCCCCACCACCCTCACCCCCCCACCCCTACCTCCCCATCATCCCCACCCCCATAGCCCCCACCACCACCACCCTCACCCCCCACCCCTACCTCCCCATCATCCCCACCCCCCACACACACCCACCACTCCTACACCACTACCACCCCCACTACCTCCCTATCCCCCTCACCCCCGCCCACCACTACCACCACCACCCCTGATCTTAGCCCTTTAGAGCCAGGCTATGTCCTGGACAATGATTGTGGGGTACCTTTACCAAAACAAAGGTCACTCCCCAAATAAATGTTATTTGGGAAACAGAGTTGGAGAAAAATGCAATTATCACTTTTTTTTTCTTTTCTGGAATATTCTATTTATCCCTTCTACATGGGTCTTTCTGTATTTCTACATGGTTTCCTTCATCAATGCATTTGATTAATTCACTCATTATTGCTTTTGGTTACTTCTTTCTGTAAACTGAACAAGAATCTTGTGCATGGCTGATCATTTAAATTTAATAACCAGGAAGTAACTGTCAATAATAATAGTTAAACGTATTCAGCAGTTATTATATGTATTGGTTTAAAGCCTCTAACTTTAATTCTCAGAGAAATTCTATAAGGTAGATACTGTTATGACTCCCATTTTACACATGAAAAAGATTCGAGGTTGGAAGCCTTAACCAGGTTAGAGTCAGTGGCTGAGGCCAGGGGGTAGAGTCAGACAGTAGGGCGCTGGAGCCCATGCACAGGACACATCCTGAGAGCATATTTTTTGTAGTTACCTGATTCCCTCAGCTCTCTTCCAGAAGAGAATTGTTTCAATCACTCCCATATATGCTTCTATTTAACTTAATGAATATTTAAAAATCCGTTTTATATAATTGTCTCATAAAAATAAAGAGTGTGGTTAAAAAGAATTAATGCATACTTTGTAATCTTAAATTGTAATGATTTGTCACTATTAAAATTTGCTGATCTCTGTTAAGGGACCCTTTGATGGTCCTTATACATCCTTTTTAGTCAATTTAGGAATACATGTGTTTTCTCCATATAAAGAGTTTTCAGGTGCTACTAATTAGTGGGCTCTTTTTTTTTTACCCCAGTTCTTTATTTTAAAAGAAATTAAAACATTCTTTTAATAGATAGAGCTGGTAGATATTGCCTCTCTTTACAGTACACTTTAACAATATGTAACATTTACAAAATTTACAGAGCATAAAAGGAGCTTTCTCTTATCTTTTGAAAGCTTTCTAATTTATTCTTTTTATTAAATCTTCAAAAAAAAGCTAAAAATCAAAAATGTGAAATTTATAAATTAACTTGTATTAAAGACAACTTTAAATTCTTTGCGTTGAAGAGTAGTGTATTAACACATAATTTGAAGTGAATTAAACAGTCTTAAGCAAAACCATTACACAACTATTTATAGAACAATCTTAACAATTATGAGAAGTTAAAGAGCAGTGTAAACAACGTTGAATAAATTTACCTCATTGTGGCCCGATGTGTTATTTTAAACAAACTATCAGTGGCAAAAAAAAAGCTTTTGGAAAAATGGTCTTTTCTTTTTTAGCTCCAGTGGGAGAATGCACTTTTAAGTAATTTCTATTTAAATTGGCCTATATATGATAATTTATTTAAATAAAAATATATGGAGTAATCGATTTTACAATGTGTTTTTAAGGCAACATATTTCCTTATAAAGATATCTCACAAGAGACTTTATGTGTATACTTTGATTTTATAGTAGGAAGGAGATGATATATTACTTCTCTTTACTTTTCTGAATCTATGTAATAATAATGAAATACAGCTTGGGTTTATGATGTATTTTTATTGGACTTTGACAGACATAATTTATGTTACTAAATTATAACATAAACAGGAAAATAATATTATCTTAAAATGCTTATTTTTCTGTATTCATGTGTGCACACACACACTCAGATAAAAATGGGGCCACGAACACATGAATTTAATTATCTATCATTATTGCTACAATCACCTATCTAACACTAAATTCCCGTATGCCATGCATACTTACCCCAGAAGGAAAGTGTTGCTATTTCTAATTTGTGGCATTTTTAATTTGTCTGATTAACATTTACCTCCTTTGAATTATAAACAAATTTTAATAATAACCTTATGATTAGTGAATGACTTTTCCTAACTCTAAATGGGAATGAAAAAGAATGTAGATGTTAGGTACATTAGCATATGACCTCTAGCTAATTAAATTAGCTAACATTTTTGAGCAAATTTACAAAGAACTTTCATATACTTTATCTCCTATGATAGTTGCAGAAGCCCTGTGAGGTTGCTATTACTAGTCTCACCTCCGTTTTACAGATGGGAAAAGTGAATTTCAGATAGTACATGAGTCGTCCAAGGTCATATAGTAGTAACTTGGATTCAGACTAAGTTCAGATTCTACATCTAGTCAATTTCTATTATTCCACTGCAGCTCTTCATTGTAAGTAAATATTTTATTATTGGAAAAATATAAGCTTGATCACTTTTAAAAATATAAGCACTCTCAGCTTGACACCTTTCCTTCGAAAATAGATATGGTGTTTGTTGATTAAAAAAATGTCACTATGTAAAATGTGTTATTGAATTTTTAAACAGAACATCCAATCAGTTTTCTTGTACTATGAACATCATTTACATGATTCCTCCAATGTAATTCTGAATCTCTATAACTGCTGATATATATATTACACATTTAGATAGCTAGAACATAAATGAATTAGTGGATATACAAATCATTTATAAATAAGTATATCTATTATATATAATTTACATAGATACATTTATTATATAATTTATTTATGAACCCTTTAAATTAGAATTTATTTTATACAAATGAGGTCCTGTAGAGGACATGTGATTTTTAAGATTCAGCGCTTCCCACATTCCTTTATATCAGTTCTAACACATAACAGAAGACATTGTCTTTCCTGCATATGAATAAAGCAAAAGAGCTACCTAGAGCTAGTAATTAACCAGTGCAGCTAAACTGGAGAACAACTGTTATGTAAGTGCTGGGAGATATTTTAACTAGTTGTATCTCTCCCTCATTTAAATCCCATATAAGCAACATGAAAAATACACTGCTGGAGTCACCATCCACAACTGCCATGTCCTATGTCCAGGAGAAGCTCAATGCAGTTTGAAATAACTGGGAACTATAATAATCACATGCAAACATCCTCATTCTGTTGTTTATACTTGTAACATGATTGGAAACTGCAAGGTTATGTAAAAAAGTTGTGTTTTAGACAGAAAAATCAAATCATAAAATAAATCAGAGTACTCTAAATCCCTGGGTAAATTTGAAGTCCGATGTGAAAAAAAATATGTCATCAAAACAGGGTTTTTGATATTTGGGATGATTTCCTGTTAATATATTATTTGCTTTATAGAGCTATAGGGAACATTCTTGATCTAAGTGGCAATGGAAGGCAGTAAGGATCGGCCATACTCTGTGGAGGGCTGCATCTAACTTGTGAATTATTTCTCTTCATATGAGTTTTGGAGAATAGATATCTTTGAAGCATATATTGTCACCTATCAATAAAATTCAAAACCAATCATAGCAAGAGAATCACTTTATATATTTCATGAAAATTATTAGATAAAAAGAAAGGCAGAATATGTAATTCATGATAGTCAACACAGATTTTTATTAAATTCAATTTTATTATTTGTTATCAAAGTAAAATTTACAGATGGTCAAAGTCAAATGATGCAGAAAACGTGCAAAAAAAAGCAGCAGCTTTTATATATATATATATATATATATATATATATATATATATCTCCCAGAGATATATATCCCATATATCCCTTTCTGAATCACAGTTTGGTTTCTATCCCTCTGTAGACACAATGAGTTCTAAATGTCTACATTTGGGGTTCTCTGTTTTTCTCCACAATACTAAGTCATTTTTTTATACTAGCATTTCTTGAAATATGAGTGTTAGTTAACATTTTTGTGTTACTACTTTCTATGATAGATAAAATTGAGAACACATAGAGTTCACTTCAAGTTGCCTCTTTCACTTTAATTTCAGGTTATATATAATAATTTTGGTCGTTTTTATAATCAAATAATATTCTGCAAAGTTAATATTTAATGAATTCATGCTTTTGTTTACTGTTATCATAAAAACTTTCACATATACAAAAAAGCAAGAACCAGAGCAAAATTACTATGCATATATTCATACTCCTCATCATATAGGCTTAGCTAATATATTTTTCTATACCTGCTATATTTATATATTTTAGGCTGAATTATTTTAAGTTGTTGGCATTATATATCACCTTTGTATACTTATGTATGTCTTTCTTAAAACAAGACATTTTCTTACATAATCATAATACTATTTTCATATTTAAGTGAATGATTTTGTATATAATACCTAGTTCATATTTAAATTGTTCAATTTTAGATTTCTCTCTCTTTTTTTTTTTTTTTTTTTAAATATGGCCAGCCTGGGTGCCCGCCCAGCCGAAAGGCGTGGCGTTGAGGAACAGCACCGCGTTGGCCAGGACGCCCTGGAAGGCGGTGCTTCCGCAGCTCCGTCAGCAGCCCGGCTGCGCATGTCCGGCAGCTGTGCTCGCTGCCTCTGCCCAGCCAGGTTCCCGCTCGTGTGCTGCCCGGTGCGCCTCTCTGACCCGGCTCAGCCGCTGCCTTCAGTAGCTCTTTATGCCCATTATATAAGGTAAGAAGATTAACAAACCTTCTTTCTTCCCCCTCCTTCCCAACTTCCTCTCTCCTACCATCTACTCTTTATACTTAAACTCATAATTAGGTTTTTCTGCTTTGTCTGTAGTTTGCCTAGAAAAGTTAAAGCAAGATTACGGTAAAGAAACAGTGGACTGGGGCAAATGAAGACCTGTAGCCAACTGTTGTCTTAGGTCCAGGTTGGAAACAGACTACGAGGTTCACTTTGAGTGCCTGTCGTCTTGGGGGAAGTGGCCCAGGGTCTCTTACGGAGGAGTGAAGGTCGGGGAATTGGGCAGAACGGGGGGTCGAACAGCCAAGCACTTAGAACGAAAGCACAGGCCTCAGCTGGGCTTGCACGGAGCTCGAGCTGGGTGATGTTCAACTTGGTGGGCGGGGGGAGGCGGGGCTTTCCATCCCCGCTTGTACTGGTCATTGCGCCCAGGCTGGTTGTGGACGGGGTGTAACCTCGGGCCTTGGCAGCTTCCTGAGGCTGTGGGAAGTTTCTGGCAGCCACTCACCTGCAAACTCTGAGAAGCCAAGGCTGTTGAAAGGTCAGGGCAGTGCCAGGGTCCTGAAGGGGTGTCTGCGCGGCAAGTCCCAGCATCTGCTGCGTCGCGAGCTGAGCTGCTGGGTGCTGTCCAGTGGTCAAAGCCAAAATGAAAGTAGTCAAGCCCTTAATGCCATACTGCAGTGACGTAAGTACGAGGCTAACCAGGAGAAAGCATCGGTCCCCGAAATCTTTCACTGGGACAAGGAGGTGCGAGGGTCAGGAAGGTCAGGAAGCTCAGTGAAGACCTGGGGATTGTCTCACTGCTGAGGGAAACCGGAACAAAGCTCCTGGGGGGTGAGAAGATGGGGGGGGACTGGGTCCTCGATTGCTGCTCCCCTCCGAGACTGCAGTGCCTTGGCTGTGCTCCAAGTCTGGTGTGGGGAGGGCGCCCGTCCCCCCTTCCCCTCCCCCCCCACCAGGCCTGCCAGGGAAGCCTTTGTCATTGCCCACGGTTGGGTGGGGAAAAATCCCACACGGGCTTTAGTTCCAGAGCTAGACTCCTCACACTGCAGCTCATTCTCCACTGTTACCAACACTAATCTATCTGCGTGTCCAGATTTGAAATCTGTTGGAAAATAATGGTCCGAATTAATCCTTTGGCCCCAGAAAACCGATGTGGCGTTTCTCAGCTATGGGAGAGGCAAACTGTCTGGAGTCCATTGTCAGAGAATCTTTGGAAGATCACAAGGGTGCAGGTCCTGAGAAAAATGTGCCCCCTCAGAGCTCTGGGGTCTGTGGTGGGAAGGTTTAAAGTCAGCCCCGTGGATGTCCTTGATCTTCTAAATATCTTAGCTAGGAGCTGGGACTGTGGCCTGCCTGATTCTGTGTCACTGGTGCACTGATGGAAAGACGCCGTTCCTTTTCACTCAAGGGATTGCGACTAGTATTTTCTGAGACTAACAGGATGGGCCAACATAGCTGAGGCCGCCAGAGACTGAGTAAGATTCAGCACTGAGAACACGTGACAGTCATAGTAAAGATGCTGGAGGAGGCTGATAATTTGAACAGAAAAAAATTAATTACAACAACTAAGGAAATTCGATGCTTCACCACACATCCACACACTTACACATGCATATAGTTAAGCAGGGAAAACAAATCTGAATTCTGAATAACAACGAAACACTCCCCTTATATAGTTAGAGGATCGGATTGTCTTTTGAGGCCTAAATTAGTGACCTGGCAAACAAGTTGGAAGAAATTTCTTTAAGTGTCCCTTAACAATATAAAACGAGGGAGAAGCATATGGTGTGTTAGATTAACTTTAAGGAAGAAAATGAACATAGAATACAAGCAATGAATAAATACATTAAAATAGACCTGAGTATTCAGACCAAAGGAGCTCACCAAAATCCAGGGAGTAATGGGAGACTGGAAACACAGCTGGTTCCAGGCATTTATTTGTATCTGTGGCTTAAAACATATGTCCTAATGCATTGGCATATGATTGTAAGAGCATGGGGGAATATGTATAATTATACACCAGGTTATGAACAGGTTATTAAGTTACTAATATAGCAAGAGGTGAGGGTGGATTATATGGGTGAGGATGAGAGGGAGAGGTAAAAGCCAGCCCAATAAGAGAAAAAAATGGGGCCTCCCCTGAATAATCATGATTAACGTGCTTCATCTGTTAAATTTAGCATTCATCTTAATCACTTATCTCAGTTGTTTTCAATTAGTGTTGGTTAATTTAAAAACAAGAATGCCTGAATACTATTTTTTCAGAAGACATAAAAACAGAGTAATTAAAAGCTCAAGTTTTAGAGCCATCCTATCTATATTAAAATCTCAGATCAGCTCTATGATCTTCTTAGGATCTTCTGCTCCTGAGCGAGGATAGTTACTAATTCTCGTCTTTTTGTTCCCTCTTTCCCTTGATACTATTCATCACATATTGGACTGGCACAGCTAATCTTTGTGTCACATATTTTCTCACAGTTTGTCTCCTTTTATTTTTATTATAATTTTAAAGAAATTGAAATATAGCACATACCCCCAAATGTACAGGCATAAGTGTACAGCAATTATTACACAATGAACATACATCTCAGTATGATTCAGGGAAAGAAATAGCACAAGCTCCCCTCGCATTTCTTCCCCAAACTACAGTCCCTACTCCCCATCGGTAACTATTGTTATAACTCTGTTATATTATATCGAATAATATAATTTATCTGTACCTGTGTTTGAAATATATGTAAGTTAAAATCAAGCAGTATGTATTCTTTGTGTCTGACTTCTTTTCCTAAACATAATACTTGTGACATCGTTACGGATTGTTAGGTGTAGATGTAGTTGTAAAGATTTTTCAGGATTATGTCCATTAAATGAATATACCGCAATTTATCCATTGTACAATCAAAACTTTGTGTCTGTGTGTGAGCTCTGGGAATTTTTCCTTGTGCCAATGTGCATATATTTTATTTGGGTATATACCAAGGAGTTGAATTGCTGTGAGATAGGTTATGTGTATATTCAAATTTATATAATGCCAAACAGTATATAATGCCACACATTACTTCCAGAGTGTTTGTACAAATGTACAGCTCTTCCTTGCCTTGTGATAGGGTGACGTTCTGATATACCCATCATAAGTAGAAAATATTGTAAGTCAAAAATGCGTTTAATGCACCTGACCTACCGAACATCAGTGCTTAGCCTCACCTACCTTAAATGTGCTCAGAACATTTATATTAGCCTACAGTTGGGCAAATTATCTAACACAAAGCCTATTTTAAACAAAATGTTTAGTGTCCCGTGTAATTTATTGAATGCTGTACTGAAAGTTAAAAAAGGAATGGTCGTAGGGTACGGAATGGTTATAAGTGTTTCGGTTGTGTACCCTCATAATTGCTTGACTGCCTGGGAGTTGTTGCTGCCCAGCATCAGGAGAGCATTGTATTGCATATAGCCAACCCAGGAAAAGATTAAAATTGAAATTCGATGTACAGTTTCTACTGAATGCATATCGTTTTGGCACTGTTGTAAAGTAGAAAAATTTTAATTGAACCATCATAAATTGGAGACTGTGTATTTCCTCCAGTAGTGCATTAGAATACTTACTGTTCCATATGTTTTAAACACTTAAAATTGGGGTCTGTGTAGTGCTATTTCAGTTTTAATTTTCATTTCCCTGTTTACTAATGAAATTGAGTAGTTTTTTATGCATTTATTGGTCATTTGATGACTAATTCATTTGCATTTCAAAAAAATTACATTGAATAGTTTTATGTTTTCATTTTTTTCAGGGAGTCAACCTTTATGTATTATGGAGTCAACCCTTTTTCATTTGTAAAAGTTAAATATCTCCCATGCTGTAACTTCCATTTTCACACTCTTAATGGTATATTTTGTTGAAAAGGAATTACTATGTATGATGTATTCAAATTTATCAAGTTTTACCTTCCATAGTTAGTACTTTTTTGTTCTGCTGAAACTTTTTTCTTTCTTCATATCATGAAAACATTCCATATTATTTTTAGAAGCATTATTTACTTACATTTCACAATCCATCAAAACTTTTGTGTGTGACATAAAGTATGTCTTAATTTTTATTTCATTCCTGTATGGATATCCAGTTGACTCAGCACATTTTGGGAAAGATCTTCCTTTCCACACTACCTTGTGGTGCCAGCTTTATGATAAATCCAGTGTGTCCATAAGTATGGGTCTGTTATTGGATCATCTATTCAATACCAGTTGCTTATTTCTATATCCTTGCATCGGTAGCATACTGTTTTAATCATTGTAGCTTTATAATATGTCTTCATAATGTTACTGTAAGTCCTTCTGCTTTACAAGAGTGCTCTTGTTATTTTTTTGACCGTTTGCATTGCGTACATATTTTTACCAAAATATAAAAAGATTTTGCATTTGGAGTTGCACTGAATCTGTAGAATACATTGAGGAGAACTAGAAATTACAATACTGAGTCTTACAACACAAACATATGAACATCCCTACATTTACTTAGGCCCTTTGTAAATTTTCACAATCATTTTACAGTTTTATAGAGATCTAATACAATTTTTGGTTTATTTACTCCTAGTCGTTTGATTTATTCCTAGATGTTTTGATTCTCTGTATAGTTTTATTTTTTTATGAATCTATGTTCTACTTAACTGTTGTTGATATAGAGAAATGAATTAATTTTAAATTACAGATCCAAATAATTTTCTCGACACAGGCCATTTCAGCTTTTCTGTCTATGCTTGTGTCTGCTTTGTTAAGTTTTTTCTTGTTTTTCTGTTCATTTAATCTAGGTTTTTTTTTTATGTTGGCATAAAGTTTGTTTCATTTGTTTGTTTTTCTACCTTATGAATTTTTAAAGTTGGTAGAGTCCGTAAAATATCCCTTCTTCCATTAGTAACATTTGTAAATATTTTTGTATCAATCATCCCATGAACTAATACATTTTACTGGTCTTTAGTTATAATAGTTATTAATTAAGAACCTACTCTGACTATTGATGATCTCTATTGTACTCTAATTATCTATAATTTTATGCTCTTAATTATTTTATTTTTATTTTTTTTGTGGTGAAGGAAAGTGCAGTGTTTATTGTAAACTGCTGTACAGGGAGAAAGGGGTGGCTTATGCTCAAAACCCCAAGCTTCTGCTCTTAATTTTTAAAATTTACAATCTTTTTAGGGTATAACTTGCTGCTCCTTTTCAAACTTCTTGAGATGGATGTTTAGATCCTTGATTTCCAGCCTTTCTTCTTGTTTAATAATTACATTCAAATCTATAAATTCCCTTTAGCAGGGTTTAGCTGTATTACACAAGTTTTGATATATTGCACTTTCATTATCATTCAGTTAAACGTATTTCCTATTTTTAATTGTAATGTTTTCTTTGATCTACTGGTTTTTGAAAAATATGTTGCTGAATTTCCAAACACACGGGAGTTTCTTTTTTATTTTCTTGTATTTACATTATGTTATGAGAATACACTCTGTATAACTTTAACCCTTTATCATTTTTGAAATTTACTCTATTCATGTCCCAGCATACACTGAAGTTTAGTAAATATCCTGTGAATATTTGAAGAGTGTGCATTCTGTGGTTTTCTGTTAAGGTGTCCACTTATGCCAATAAAGTCAGTTTTGTTTATTGTATTGGTCAAATCTTCTTGTCCTTCTTTTTGTCAGCTTTTCCAGTCAGATACTGAGAAAAAGAACTTAAAAAGTCCTCCCATAAAGATGATTTTTCTTCTTTTTTTTGTTGCAATTAATTTTTGCTTTATGTATTTTGATACCACTATATGCATATTATACTAGGTTATATTATCAGGTGCATAGAAATTTAAAATTATATGTTCCCAGTAATTTTAACCTTGATCATTATAGAGAATTCTTCTTTTTTGCCTTAGAATCTATTTTGTATGTTATTAGCTCAGCACTAGCAGCTTTTTTTGGGAAAAAGTTTCTATGTTATATCTTTTTCCGTCTTTTTACTTTCACTGTTCCTGTATCCTTGTATTTTTAAAATACATTCATTCAGTTTTTTGAAGACTGATAATCATCTTCTAAATGAATCATTAGCTCATATTGTGAAGTAATCATATAATTATTTGGGTTTAAGTCTATCATCTTATTTGCTTCTTTTTTGTTCTACTATTTCGCTTTTCTTTTAATGCATCTTATTTTGAAACAGTACAACATTTTTACTCATTTTCCCCTATTAACTAGCTTGTTAAATATTCACTTTTCTGCTGTTCAGTTAGCAATTATCCTGGAATTTACAAAGTCATACTGGATCTGTAGACCTTAATATAAATTAGTACTTTACCTCTTCCCAGAAGCAGCATGGATATTTAAAACATTTTACCTCTCTTTAAAATTTATATTTTTCTTGTATGTTAATTATATATATTTTAAATCACAATACATTTTAAATATGGAGTTATATAGCATATATTTACTTAGAATAATCCATATATTTATGCTTTTTATTGTTCCTAACTCTGTGTCCAACTGGACAGTTACTTTTGGCTTGAAGAATAGTCTTGTATGTCCTTCAGTGTTGGTTTACTGGTGACATACTTTTCTTAGTTTTTGTTGTCTGAAAATGATTTTACTTTTACTTTGGAAAGTTATTTTATCTGGTTATTGAATTCTAGATTGGCAGCTTTTTTTTTTCTTCCAACATTTTGAGAATATAATTCCATCATCTGCTTTTTTCAATTTGTTAAGAATCAGCTCTCAGCCTTAGTATTGCTCCTTTGAAGATAATATGACTTTTATTTTTCTTGCTGCTTTTATTATTTACTCTTTATTTTTATTTTCAGTAGTTTTACTCTGATGTGCCTTGGTATAGTTTTTTTGTTTGTTTTTTGATTTAACTTGCTTAGAATTTACTGTGTTTCTCTTGTGACTTGAAAAAAGACATAGCATTTTTATATAAGAATAGCATTCTTTATGTAAGAATCCTAACTCTTTTCCTCCTGGGAGTCAAATTAAATGCATTTATCATCTCACATTTGTATCACTTTTCTCTTTGTTTCTAACTTTACATCTCTGTGATTTTTATTTTGGATGTTTTCTTCTTTGTTTTCTCCCAGTTTACTCTTTCAATTTACCAATATATAATTAAACCCATCTATTGAATTTTTTATTTTTACTTTTAGTCTTTATGTTTAAAATTCCATTTGGCTTTTTAAAAAATAATTTCCATTTCTGTCAAGTTATGAATTCAGTCTTTTGAATTATTGAAGAGTCTGTTTCTAATCGGTACACTGTATGGTTACTCTGTTAATTATATATTTTTCCATTGTTTCTTTTCCTTTTCAGACACATCATTATTTTATTTGGTTATTTTTGGCTGAATGTTGGACACTCTATTTGAAAGAAATGTAGATTTGAGCTCTATAATGATATTACCTTAACTCAGGGAGAATTCATATTTGCTCTGGCAAGCAAATAAAGACACTAGGAATCCTGGATTATTTTATTCCATTTTCAAGATGAAGATGATGTGAAATCAGATTCTAGTCCTTTAAGAATTGATGTATTTTACATCTACTTTTTATTCTGGGGTGCTTTTTAAAGTCTTAATGCAAAGCATGGTATGTTAAACAGCCTTGTTTTCAAAGGCTCTGCACATCTCATCCTAATTT
This sequence comes from Globicephala melas, assembly GCF_963455315.2. Classification (NCBI taxonomy): domain Eukaryota; kingdom Metazoa; phylum Chordata; class Mammalia; order Artiodactyla; family Delphinidae; genus Globicephala; species Globicephala melas. Next base: position 7,306,683 of record NC_083318.1, read on the forward strand.
CTAGAGAACAAGGAGGGTCTCAGAAGTTGTAGCTTTTCTGCCTGTCATCTGACTCTTTAGGAATTGTTGGTTTTCTTCTATGGTAAAATTGACTCAGAGGTATGGTTAGCATTTCTTCTTTTTTTCCCCTGGATATCAGCCCCATAATTCTTCTCTGACATTTGAACTTCCTTACTTGTCTTTTAGTTACATTTTCAGTTGATTTTCTATTTTGCTTAACTTCCTCTTGTTTTTTTACTCTCTCTCTCTTTGCTCTATATTGTGTAGTTTCCTTCAATTACATCTTCTAGGCTGTTGATCAATTATCTTTTTAGAGTGTTTTTTTCCCTTAAATTATTTGTATTACCTAAGAACACTTTTGGTTTGTGGGTTGTTTCCTTTTTATAGTACCCAATTACATATTCATATAGATGGAAAAAACTTTTAAAACTCTCTGAGCATACTAACAGGAGTACTTAGAAAATTTCTCTTTTTGCCCCCTGAATGATTTCAGTGTTTTGGGAGGATGCATGTTCTGTTTTAATTTTGGTCTTTTTCTTTCTTATTTCCCTCAGCAGGAAGTGGGGGCTCCTGGCAACATTCCTGCTTCTCACCCTCCACAACATGCACAGCTTGCCACCGATGTCTGCCTTGGGCCTGTTAGGACCAGTTGCATCATGGCTTTTATTTCTGTTTATCTGATAGCACAAGCAGCTCAGAATGCTCTTATCATCTATCATACTCTGGTTCTGATCCACTTATAACTCTAGGGATCACTCTTGTGATCACTCCTGTGATTACATCTCTTACCAGTCTCCGTTTCCTTAAAACAAACCAAAAAACCTTTTAGACCTTAAGAGCTCATTGTCTGTCATCAGCAAGTCTCTCATATAATCAGGCACTTTTGAGGACATGGCCTTGGCCTCTTGCTCAACCTGAAATCTGAGTTCCCATATCCCAGTCCTTCTTATGCTGGCTTCTCATGTGCAGACCACTTTGAAGTGTGTCCTCTCACTCCTCCTTTCAGATCATCTCCCCTTTCTTCCATAAGAACGACCAGCTTGGATTCTCATATCATCAGACTCTACCAGCCCATTCTTTTGCAGCCAGTTTCTGCAACTTGTGGGTTTTATTACCTGGCTCATTGTCGCTCTCTCCACCACTAATCCTGCCATTATTCCTGGTTATTTCAATATACTAGTTATTAGAATCCAGTAGATTATTTTCCCAGTAACCTGATTTATTAGCTTCTTGGCCTCCTCTCCTTCATTTCTTGACATCCATCCCATTTATTCCCCTGATCACATTGTAGATCTCATCTTTACCAATGCAACTGCAACTCCTGAAAATTCTTAGTTTCAAATATTCCACTCTTTACTCCACCAACTCATTTTTCCAGCTCTCTCATTCTAGGACATTCTATCAATTCCTCCACCTCAGTGTAACCTACAATATTTAGTTTCTTTCAATTTTCCAATGTATTTTATCCCATCAGGTTCTCATTTCTAGTTTAATTTCGTAGTCAATCATTAACATCACTTTCTCAAACTGTTCACCGGCGTTCCCTGCTCCATAATGTCTCACTTGCTTGTCTAAATCAAAACCTGGATGAACGTTTTTTATCTCCTCTCCTATTCTCTGCCACGGTAAACGTGGCAACTAAAAAACTACAACCAGCTGATTATCTCATTTAAGATTAACATTTACCAACTTTAATGGTGGCTACTGTGCCGAAATTATACCAGTTTATTTACTTATACTCCAGGTGAACACTCTTTCCACTCTCTTCAAATCTCCAGTATCTCCTACCTAATTCTTCCTCTCAGCTGATGACTTACTTCCTATTTCAAAACAAATAGCAATCTCAAAGTAGTTTATCAAGCTCTCACAACCACATTATGCCACCTATATAGCATTTTTGCCCAAATACTCCACTTTTTCTTCTTTCACCACAAAAGAAGTGTCTCTGTTCTTGACTTTGTTTAAGCATCCACTTGTACACTAGATGGCATATTCTTGTATAAATATATTGCTCAGGCAGTTTTCCCTTTTGCATCATATAGTTTTCCTTTTCTGCTGTATTATTTCCATGAGCTTGCAAATATACTGTTATTTTCCCCATTAAACAAAACGCAAACAAAAGAAACGCTTTTCTTGCCCTCACTTAATCGTCTAGCTAGCTTCACATTTCTTTATCTTTACGATGTAACCCTGTAAATGAGCAGTCTGCATTTGCTAACTCCAATTTTTCATTTTGTTTTCTTTGCTAACTCCAGTTCTTAGCGTTTCATGAAAACTGATTCCTGTCAGGTTTTTGCATAACTACTGCAATTGAGCTGCTGTGCCAAAGCTTTCTCCCATCCTGACACGCCTCCCTATGCAGTGTGACTTTAGTGTTCCCAGCATCAGTCTCTTTCCCAACTCTTGGAATCTGGAGTGTTCCCATAACAAGAACCTAAAGTGTTCGCTCTTGGCTTTGGGACTGTGCCATAGGGGAAGGTGGGAAAGACAATAAATACACTATTGGTGGAGATTAAAAAAACTGTGAAGAAACATATGTACAAAGTATAAACTACATATTTATAAATATGTCAAGTATTAGCTTTCACTGATCTTGCTGCTTTTTTGAACTTTGGTCCATCTTAGACTATGGCCCTCTAGAAACTGGACTATAGCTGTATCTTTTCTAGTACTTTCTTGCAGTGTTTAACTCCCTTAAGTGGAGCATTCAGAATCTTGCTTCTGGCCAGCTCCTCACCTCTGCCCAGCTGTGCTTCTTGTTAGATAGACTAGGTGGAGTGATTCTGTCTACATTCTTACCTATTCAACTCCTCCATAAGCGAAGCAGAGCTTCAGAAAACTACATACAACTCATCTTTGCTCAGCATTTTCTTTGGAAGCAAGATGTAATGGTATAAGGGGTTGTATACTAAAATGAAAAAAGGGGACTTGGGTGAGGGTATTGGTAATGGGCGTAGGACAGTTGAGCCACTGGAGAAAGAATCAAAAGCAAATGAAGCTACAGAGTGATATCTGAAATAATCATATCACAGCAAAACTACCAGTAGTTTCATACCTTAAAGTGATGTGAAATTTAATATAGTGGAATCCTTAACATCAGTGACTAACCTTGAAAGATGGCCAGAGATTATTGAGTAGAGGACAAGCAGAATTTTAGATACTTTGATGGTAAGATCCATGGGGACAGACACCGTCTTTTTTTTATCTCTTGTCTTCCCAACAGCCAGTCAAACTATTTGCATATAATAGTGACTCAATAAATATTTGTCGAATATGGATGAATACATGTTAAAAGTTGTCCATCTTTATGTAAAAATAGGCCAGGAAGAAGAAACATTTGTATATGTTTGAGAAATAAGTAGTGTAGCTTGGCTGGAGCCTAGAGTGGTAATAATGAAAGTCAAGGGACCAAGCTTGAAAGGGAGTAAGACACTTGCTATCATATTAATATCTTCCTATTGTGTCATGTAATCAGTAGAAGATAAGCACTGCATAAGAGCCTTAAGGAGATGATAATTTTTTCAAGAAATGAGAGTGTCAGCTTTGTAATAGGGAGTGTACGTATTTAGGGTATTGATACGCTTTTAAGTGTGTCTCAGATCGCACCACTACACGTAGGCAATTTTATTTTGAGACTGTGAATAAGGTTATATTTTCCTTGTATAAATAATATGAGGCTTACCTTATTTGAGGAATAGTTTGTTTTAATTATTTTGTATTCTTAAATACATGCATGGAAAGCAAATGGGAAATTATTTTCTGGGATCCTTGCTGCTCAATATTCCCAACTATTTGGGGTATATCTGAACAGGTGATTTAACTAACATGTCTACCAGCATGTGATATAGTGTCTTATTCTGGTCAGGAACAAATTATTTAATAAACTGGGATGTTGCCTTCAAAAACAGTCATTGTCTGTTGCTCAAAAGACAGCTTCCGTTTTCATTGTAGGATGCCGACACTGCGAAAGAAGGGAATTGTGGAACTGTGTGGCACAGCTGCACAAGGCAGTAACAGCAGCAGCAGGAGGCTGGGGTGGCAGGTGCAACTGGCCAGAAATCGGGAAAGGCATGCTGTGCTATTTGCAGAAGAAGGTTCAGTCCATACCCTTACCCATGGTGAAGACAAACTAGATTTGTTGCAAATTAATACGCTAAGCCTAGAAATTAGATACAGTTCAGGAAAGGTTGGAGAAGCAGTGAGTTCAGAAAGTCAAAGCAAGGAACAGGAAGTTACTAGGAAGCCCAGCTGAGTCTCTGTAGGCTTTGAGTGGAGAATTAGGTGTTTGTCTCTGGCTGTATTAAATCTCCTGTAAGAAAGTTACAGCTGTCCAAAGACATTAAATCAGTATTAAGAAAGATATATTGCTTTTCTTATGTACTTAACATCTAACTGTGGACCTGGGTTGAGCATATAGTTAAAAAGAGGTGCATAATCTCATAATTCAAATAATCTCTGAAATATTCTAAGTGGAATATTATATAGCTCTTGGGAAAGAAAGAAAGGAAGGAGGTTAGGAGGGAAGGAGAGAAAGAAAAAAGATTATTTCTTTAGGATTTTAGGCCAGCATATTCTTCTCTGCTGATGGCAAGTAATAATAATATTGCTTTGACTCCCAACTTCTCCAATTTTTTTTCTCTTCAAGTACAGCAATTATATTTATGTAAATACGTGTTTGTGTATGAGAATGAAAGGGGAAAATGACTCTTTCTGAAACAGCATCTAATGTTGAGAATGAAAATGAGCACTGAAAGGAACTTTTTAACTTTAGTTAATACTTTATTTGACTATTAGAAATTAATACTATTGTATTTTTATTTGGGGATATTTCATTGTTTATTTGCATGGTGATAACTTAAAATTTATTAGAAACTCTTATGCACTGGACTAGTTTAAGAAGCATATTGATTACTTGGCAGTTAAATATATATAAAGCATCTTGAGTATTTAATCATTGGAAATTAACACTTAATGGGTGATATATTATTGGATAGCTTTCAATATATCATACATATTTATGTGTAATATTTATTGGTCTCCCTTCTTTTTTTTTTTCTATGAGATACTCTCTCCCTGCCCCCATGCCTTCTTAGAGAATCTCATGATATGTATATAGCCTTTTCAGAACCCATGCTCTGTTGGTTAAGCCATATACCATGGAATTCTTGAGAATAAACAAATTAGTTTCAATTACTTTGAAGACTATCTTAAAAGCATATTAAACCAGGAGTGTATCGGTAAATGTTCAGAATCTCTTTAAAATAGTGTAACCTTAAGGGAAACGTGAGTCACTGGATTTACATCCCTTTAAAATAGAAATTTTGAAATATCTTTATGTAGGTAGATTCTCTTTTAAGTAATGACCCATGTTCTCTTGGGTCCTTGGGGAAGTTTCACTGGGTAGAGTGTGGATGTGAATGTATGTGTACATGTGTATGAGTTGTGTTTAAGCAGGGGGCCATCTCCATTACACATACCACTCAGCTTCCAAAACGCTCTTCTGCTTGGAGGTTTCTCATAGGTTCTCAGGCCATGAGGATGCTATCAGGATATGACAGGAGACATAAGAGCATGTGAGAAGCCAGCACACTTTCAGGCTGGGGCTCACAGGTGCATCTGAACAGAGTCATTGTGGGTCCAGAGAGAGCCCTAGAGTTCAAGCCAGTAGCCTTGAATTCAGATTCAGTCCCTGCAACTAAGCGGTGATTGTGAGTGGAACTCTCAACCCTTTTTTTTTTTTTTCCTGGTATGCGGGCCTCTCACTGCTGTGGCCTCTCCCGTTGCGGAGCACAGGCTCCGGACGCGCAGGCTCAGCGGCCATGGCTCACGGGCCCAGCCGCTCCGCGGCATGTGGGATCTTCCCGGACCGGGGCACGAACCCGCGTCCCCTGCATCAGTGGGCGGACCCTCAACCACTGCGCCACCAGGGAAGCCCTCTCAACCCTTTTGAGCCTCATTTCTGTAGCTGTAAAATAAGCAGAATTATATCCCCAGATTGTTGTTAGGCTAAAGCGAGACAACATGAAGGTGCAATTCCTGGTACAGAGTTCATGCTTAGTAAATGTTAGTGGAAACAGAAAAAATATATATCTTCATGGGTAAACAATGTCAATTCTGTTTCTTTACCATGTAAAGATAGGAGTGACTGGTGAAAGCTAGAACTGACCTCCACATTTATTTATTTTCTGTGGCTTTTGTTGGTTGGTTGATTGGTTGCTATTTTAACATTCAGTTTTAAGTGACAGCACTATTGTTTCCTCTTGGGATAACTTTCTTTAGTAGGGAAAGCCGAAGTTTAACTTGTGAGCTAAAGAAAAAATGGGAAGAAACCCGCGTTATTCGTCAAAATGGTAAGCTTGATTCTTCACCCAGAGCCCTCTGTTGGAGGAAGCACTTGAGGACTGTCTCTGCAAAGCCTTTGCATACCAACCTGGATTGCAGCTCATGGGCATCTGGAGGGAAATCAGGCAGCAGTGGAGTGTGCTCGCCCAGTGCCTGCTTTAGCGGCAATACTTCCATCTCTGCCTCTAGCAGGCCCTGTCCCTTGTGCGCCTCTGCAGTCTCCATGAAGGTACCCAAGGAACTGGAGCGCTTCCTCCCAGCAAACCGAGGAGGATAACTCCAGGTAACTAGACTCGAAGAATGCTCAAGGATTCATTAAAGCACAGCTTCATACAATGCTACAAGGCTGCCAGTCGCTGGGAAACCCTAAGAGGAGAAAAGCAGTTGTTCAGCAAACACGTTGGGTTGGTAAAGCCTTCGGACAAGGAATTCTAGTTGACTGTTAATTTCATTTCATTCAGAACTGTTTGAATATGTTTAAATTTATACCTGATATCCTCCTCTATCACTACCCTATGATTTAAACTGTATTTTACACAGTGAACACTACAGAACATTTTGTTTGCAATGAGCATGTTGAGTAAATTTCCCAGGGAATGTGTCTGTGATGATAATGATTGCTGAAAATTAGTCCTTTCTGCCTATCGTTACCTGCGGATAATAGAGCACCAACAATAAACTTAATCTTTTTAAAATTTGTCACCTGGCTTTGTCAAAGCAAACAACATTGACATAATGCTTAGTACTTATTCTAATCACTGTTTACCTTAAACTGTCAAACAAGATTAGCTCCATTTCTGCATCACTTTTTAGTATATTGTTTAGTGTTCACATTTAAATATTGTATTTACTTTCTGTATCTAGTCTCTCGGCTCTTGCGCTTCCAGTCCTGAAATTAGAAACTCTAGTTTGTCCTTGATTCTTCTCTCACCCTCAGTTCACAATCACTGTTCTTACATTTCTCTGTTCCACTCCACCATTTTAGTATCACTGGAGATAGTTCTAGAATAAATTCTCATCAAGACTGATTTGCATTGATGCCAAAGTCTTCTAATTCCTTTTTTGTGCTTTTAGTTGTATATTCCTCAAATCCAGCTCTCACACCTACACTAGAGCAATGGATTAAAAAAACAATCAAGTGCCGTTTGTGTAGTCATTTTGTGATTCATGGCATAATTATTGACCTCTTATTTTGTGATTTTTGGAAAGAATTCATTTATCAGGAGGAGGAGGAGGTCGGCAGTTCAACAAACAAATTATATTCGATTAGGGCTGTTTACAATATAAAATTCTATTGAGTCAAATTTGTTCATCTCTTTCTCTCTTTGATTTCATCTTTGAAATCTTTCCAACTCTTTTCACCACTACTGATTCCAGCACACACGTAACTACCACCCCATGCCAGAAAATACATGCCCCAGTAGTGCTGATCTGTTTTATTTCTCTGAGCACATCTTGTTGTTTGTATCTGTCAATACCACACTCTGTTCTTGCTGTTGCCTCAGTCTCTAATTCTTCCACTGTTCTCCCATGCTTGACTAATCCTTCTTGACTTTTAAGATTTGGATAGATAGTCTCTAATCCAGAAAGCTTTCCTTAACCATTTGAAAGCATTTATCATTAAGAATGAGATTTAAAAATAGAAAGCTTTTTTTCTCTTCAGCCATTAGGACATGCTGTATCGCCGCATTTGCCATAAGGTATGATAATTATAATCCTCATGTCTGATCTGCTCTAACTACAAGCGTTTTGAAGATAAAGACTGTTATTATTCATCTTGTTTTTTCTGGTACTGGCACTGTGTTTAGCATATGGTAGGAATTGAATAAGTTTCTTCAATTAATATATGGAGAGAGAAAAAAAATTGATCGCATATTCCTGCATTTTCGAGGTCAGTTTTAATTGAGGAATTTGGGGATAATGTTACCTGGTAAAATGAGGGCATGTAATTAGCCATATATGTGAGTGTGTATATGTGATATGTATCATGTATATACATATATGGTATTATATAGTATAATATATTAACTATGATATCATATATTATAATCATATATATGTTAGATATGTATAATGAACCAAAATATATTAATTTCTGCAATAGTACCTTATTCCTAACACCTGGTAATGGGAAGATATTTCATACATTTTGAAGGCAATTGGTGACAGATGTATTTCTTTTTGAAAAATGTTGATTAAGTATTGTTAGTTACTAAGCCATTAAAATACAGCATAGGGCATTTTAGAGGGTAGAGATGAAGAGGATGATTTCCCAAGTAAATTAATCTTGCAATTGGAATTCTTTCAGTCTTGAACGCGTCCCACCTGTCACACCCCATATCACTAATAGCTCAACTGCCCTCTTCCTGATCTGATACATTCTCTTTGGCAGGCTTTCACCTCCATCTACCCCTGCTCACACTTTTTGTTTGCTCTCAGAAATTAATGTGTCTGGCAGCTCACCAGAGTTTACTCTTAGGAAATTGGAGGTTTTTTACATGTACCACTCTTTATATTTCTATAGATAATCATGATTTTGTATATTATCATGACTTTTTTCCTGGTGTTCCATGAAAGTGAAGCTTATGTAAATCTCCTCATACCTTAACTGTTTCAAATTCAAGCTTACTTACACTTATAGCTATGATTTGTGTTTGTTTTTCAGTTCTGCCACATTAATGTGTATTTTATTTCTGATCTGTGCTGCACTTTTTAAAGCTGTGATTTTTTTAATTTTTAGGGAGTTTTCTGTTTATGTATATATTTTTTTAATTTTTATTTTATATTGGAGTATAGTTGACTTACAATGTTATGTTAGTTTCAGGTGTACAACAAAGTGATTTAGTTATACATATATCTATTCTTTTTCAGATTCTTTTCCCATATAGGTTATTACAGACTACTGAGTAGAGTTCCTTGTGCTATACAGTAGCACCTTGTCGATTATCTAGTTTACATATATAGTAGTGTGTATATGTTAATCCCAACCTCCCAATTTATCCCTCCCAGCCACCTTCCCCCTTTGGTAACCGTAAGTTTATTTTTTAAGTCTGTGAGTCTGTTTTGTAAATAAGTTCGTTTGTGCCATTTTTTTTTAGATTATGCATATAAGTGATATCATATGATATTTGTCTTTCTCTGACTTCCTTCACTTAGTACGATAATCTCCAGGTCCATCTATGTTGCTGCAAATGGCATTATTTCATCCTTTTTTTTCATGGCTGAGTAATATAATTAGCAGTGTTGAGCATCTTTTCATGTGCTTTTTAGCCATCTGTATGTCCTCTTTGGAAACATGTCTATTTAGATCTTCTGCCCATTTTTTGATTGGGTTGTTTGTCTTTTTGTTATTGAGCTGCATGAGCTGTTTGTATGTTTTGGAGATTAATCCCTTGTCAGTTGCGTTGTTTGCGAATATTTTCTCCCACTCTGTGGGTTGTCTTTTCGTTTTGTTTTGCTGTGCAAAAGCTTATAAATTTAATTAGGTCCCATTTGTTTATTTTTGATTTTACTTCCATTACTCTAGGAGACAACTGAAAAAGATATTGCTGCAATTTATGTCAAAGAGTGTTCTGCCTATGTTTTCCTCTAAGAGTTTGATAGTGTCCGGTCTTACATTTAGGTTTTAATCCATTTTGAGTTTATTTTTGTGTATGGTGTTAGAGAATGTTCTAATTTCATTTTTTTTAGATGTAGCTGTCCAGTTTTCCCAGCACCACTTATTAAAAAGACGGTCTTTTACATAGTATGTTCTTGCCTCCTTTGTTGCACACTAATTGACCATAGGTGCTTGGGTTTATCTCTGGGCTTTCTATCCCATTTCACTGATCTGTAAGTCTGTCTTTGGGCCCGTACCATATTGTTTTGATTACTGTAGCTTAATAATATAATCTGAAGTCAGGGAGCCTCATTCCTCCAGCTCTGTTTTTCTTTCTTAAGATTGCTTTGGCTTTTTGGGGTCTTTTGTGTTTCCATACAAATTTAAAAATTTTCTGTTTCAGATATGCAAAAAATGCCATTGGTAGTTTGATAGGGATTGCATTGAACCTGTAGATTACCTTGGGTAGTATAGTCATTTTAACAATATTGTTTCTTCCAATGTAAGAACATGGTATATCTTTCCATCTGTTTGTGTCATCTTTGTTTTCTTTCATCAGTATCTTATAGTTTTTGGAGTACAAGTGTTTTGCATCCTTAGGTAGGTAGGTGTATTACCAGGTAATGATGTGATGGTAAATGGGATGGTTTCCATGATTTCTCTTCCTGATATTTTGTTGTTAGTGTGTAGAAATGCAACAGATTTCTGTGTATTAGTTTTGTATCCTGCAACTTTACCCAGTTCATTGATGAGCTCTAGTTTTCTGGTAGCATCTTTAGGGTTTTCTATGTATAGTATTATGTCATCTACAGACAGCGACAGTTTTACTTCTTTTCCAATTTGGATTCCTTTTATTTCTTTTTCTTCTCTGATTGTTGTGGCTAGGACTTATAAAACTATGTTGAATAAAAGTGGCAGAGTGGACATTCTTGTCTTGTTCCTGATCTTGGAGGAAATGCTTTCAGCTTTTCACCATTGAGTATGATGTTAGCTGTGGGTTTGTCATATGTGGCTTTTGTTATGTTGAGGTAGGTTCTCACATCCTAAGAATGTCAAATTTAAGCTTACTTACACTTACAGATATGATTTGTGTTTGTTTTTCAGTTCTGCCACATTACTATGTATTTTATTTCTTTTTTTCTAATTAATTCATTTTTGGCTGCACTGGGTCTTTGTTGCTGCACTCTGGCTTTCTCTAGTTGTGGCGAGCAGGGGCTACTCTTTGTTGTGGTGCGCGAGCTTCTCATCGTGGGGGCTTCTCTTGTTGTGGAGCACGGGCTCTAGGCGTGCGGGCTTCAGTAGTTGCGGCATGCAGGCTCAGTAGTTGTGGCTCGCGGGCTCCAGAGCGCAGGCTCAGTAGTTGTGGCATGTGGGCTTAGCTGTTTCACAGCATGTGGGATCTTCCTGGACCAGGGCTCAAACCCATATCCCCTGCGTTGGCAGGTGGATTCTTAGCCACTGCGCCACCAGGGAAGTCCTGTATTATATTTCTCATTTGTAATAATCACAGCTGTACTTTTAAAGCTGTGATTATGTGGTTAAACCTTAGTTTACTTTGAAAAATTAGATTATTACACATTCTTCTGCTTTGTTAGTACATTTTAGTGGTGTGTTCTTCTTTTCTCTTCAGCCATTATTTATTATTTATGACAATTAGTGTGGGATTAAAGAAAACCCTATTTCCCATGTTTAAATAAGGCACCCAGGCTCTTAGGAGGAGTAGGTAGTAATAGCCTCACCTTTGCGCTCCAGGGGGTCCCTCTGCTTTCTTGGGGTTTTTTTTTAGGTGTACAGTGTAATGATTTCATACTTGTATATATTGCAAAGTGATTACAATAAGTCCAGTTAATATCTGTCACCATACATAGTTACATTTTTTTTTGTAGTGAGTGCTTTGAAGATTCACTCTCCTAGCTACTTACATGTATATAATACAGTATGATTAACTATAAACACCATGCTATACATTACATCCCCATGATTTATTCATTTTATAACAAAGTTTGTACCTTTTGACACCCATCACCCATTCTTTCCCACTCCTGCCAGGCAGCCACCATCCTGTTCCCTGTATTCATAAGCTCATTGTTTTGTTTTTTGTTTGTTTATCAGATTCCACCTATGAGTGAATCATACGGTGCCGTCTTCCTCTTCTGTTTTAAATGATGCGGTATGTCCTTGCCGTGGAGCCCTTCCTCTCTCTGACTCAGGAGAGCGCTCTGCCTCCCACCCTACGCTCAGGATTTGTGGCTCCACGGGATCTGCCCTCAAGGTGGCGCTCTCAGTGTTACATAGGTTTGCTGGTAAAGTGCTTTCCTAAATAATTTTCCTGTGGGCTCTACTCCTATCCAGTATCAGAAGCTTTTCATTTTTCTGATCCCCAGTGTTCCTGCCTTGTTTACCTTATTTTTCTATTTATGTAAATTTTCTTCAGAGTTAGGCATTCCGTTCTGCAAGAATTTACGTGCTGTGTATTTCTGAAGTTCTCAGAAGTTTAGACTGTCAAAATTATGCTTTATTTGTCCACAAAACATGCTGTTATTTCCTTTTTTCTGCTTTAGGCACCGTTTGAAACTTGTCAGGACTCTAGTGGGTCTCTACTCAGAATTTGGCTTCTTATTTTTTCGTGTTTTGTTTTGTTCTGTTTTGTTTTGTTCTGTTTTGTTTTTGGTTTCCCCAGGCCGTAGAGTACATCAGTGATTTCCTTTTACTCCTGGTATTGGATTGGTTAAGAATGTATATTTTACGATGACAGGGTGTTATGCTTGCCACCACATGTGGTATCAAAGGAACTCAGGGATGATATATCTAATTAGAACCACAGACTTAATTTTATGCCTTTAAAGTTGCAGCATAGGTAGCATAATATCCTGGCCTTGAGACCGGAACAGGTGTAGTATGCATTCAATAAATCTGTTTGTTTCTTAAGTGAAAAGTGATGCTACACAAATATCACTAATATCATCAGTAGGTACAGACTATGTATTTTACGTCTGGTAAAAAACAAACAAACAAAAACTTGCCTTGTATTTGTTAAACTGTGTAAATTGCAAAGAAGTAAGTAGTGCTGCATTGTATTAGGGTAAAGCATTGCTTTACAAAATGTGTTCTGTGAAATATCAGTTCAGTGGATACCAGTAAAAATTTAAAATATTCCCTCAAATTCAGGGACTAGACAAGGTGTCTTCTGTCACTGATTATATTCAGCGTTGTATACTGGAGTTACAAACCAGTGCCAGAAGAATTCAGAACTATAGAGAATGGAAAGAAAGAAAGAACATTCTTACTTGCAGAGGGCATTAATACATATATTGAAAATTCAAGAAAATCTACAGACAGACTGAAATAACAAATGAATTTAGCAAGTTTGTTGGACCTAAAACCAATATACATGTTAATAGTTTTCTTTTATATTTTATAAAAATTAGACATATAGTACTATTAATATGAATATTCCATTTTTAAGAGTAATGAGAAACTATAATATACCTAGGAATATATTTAAGATAGAATGGTAGCAGACCCAGAGAGAAACCCATTACTTCTCCTGAAGGGAAAAAAAGAAAAATTTAACTGTATGAAGGTATATACTATATATAAGGAGAGGAAAATTGAATGTCATGAAACTGCCATTTTTTTATATTAATCTATAAAATATAATGCAATTCCAGTTTTATAAAAATGAATTTTTATATTGACTGTCAAATTATTCTTGAATTGGCAAAAGGATCAATAATCCCTAAGACAATTTTGAAAACAAATTAAGGAAGATTAGCCGGCTCTACCAGATATTAAGGTTTACAGAGCTATAGAACATACTCGTGATACTCGCGCAAGTTGATCACAGTGTTGAAATTTACAGCAGCCCTGTAGTCCTGGTCGACAGTCATGGTTAAAGAAATCCCCCCACCATTTTGTGTTCCCAGGAAACAGCTTAGTGCAAAGAGACAGCCTCCCCAGTCTGACTTAGATCAGACTCATGTTTACTTCTCCAAGTTCACCAAATACAGAACCTCCGAATTTCTTTTCTTGGCTGTATAAATGACAACTGAACTGTTTTGACCCCGCTAATCGTTTGGAATAAAATGTTTGGTAACCAGAGTTCGGTTAAGTTGCTCTGCTTCCCCCAGGCTCCTGAACTTTGGTCCACCCTCAGCCAGAGCCAGCAGACAACCTCTCATTAACAGCCCCTTCTGAGAATAGGCTGGCTCAGGGTAAAACATTCTCTGATCCACTGATTACACCACGTTCATTCATCCCCTGGTTCTTTGTAGTCTCTGTTCACTTCTCTCTATAAAAGAAAAGTCCTCTCCTGCTGTATCTTTGAGAAGCTTGCAGATCTCACCCTTGTAGTGTTCTATTACAGTAGTTCTTTATCATAATAGTCCCCTACCTCCTTTGGCAATAATCCTTTCAAATAAAATCTCTCCCTCCCTAGCTCTGGAACTGTTCATTATTTCAGTGGAACAGAATGGCCAACCCATAGACAGACCCAAGAATTTATGGATGTTTTTTTTGTAAGGAAGAAGGAATTACAAGTCAGTGGAGAAAATTTAACTAGTCAATAAATTATAATGGAAGAACTGACCAGCCTCATGGAAAACGTAAAATAAAACCTGGCTCATTATACATACAAATATATTAGAAGACCTAAACGTGAAATGGGAAATTGTTAAGTCCTAAGAAGAAAATACTGGATGTATTTATGACCACAGTTAAACAAAATTTTCTTTTAGCCACGTTCCCAAAAGTGCAACTCATACTAGTAAAGGTAGACATTTGACTTCATTAGAATGTATATTTTCTGGGAGGAGAAAAGATATTAAATTAAAAAATATGGATCAGTCTAGGATAAAACATTTTGCCATGTATAGAGCGAGAAGAGATTGCATACTTGGAATATATAAAGAAATCCTACCTTTTCTATTCTCTCCTCCGAAATTTTCTAAACATTTCAGTTTAAGAGGCATTCAGTGCTTAACCAGGGAGGACAGGGGCCCTGGTCACACAGGAGATTGCTGGGGCCTGAGCAGTGCATGGAGTGAGGCTGTCCGTGCGGGGGAGGGGGAGAGTTTATGGCAGAGGGCAGGAGCTGACCTAAAGTGGAAAAGGTCTAAGAGAGGTCAGTTTGGGCAAATTGAAGTAAAGCTCCTGGGAAGGTAAAATCTGGAATACAGTGAGGATAACCCTTAGAGAGAAGAAACAGCGCTTTCCGTAGGAGGAAAGATGGCTAGAATGATGTAACAATTGAAATAATCTCGTGTAACGAACGACTTCACAGCAGCTTACAGTAGAGTATATATTTACTGCTCACTTTCAGGTCTGTAGGGAGGTTGTGTTTATACTGGGCGCTTCTGGGATTGGCTGGGCTTAAGGCTACTGGTTGGGTTCAAGTCTGCTCCAGTTGTCTCCTGTTGGCTACTTAGGAAAATTTGTATCAATCTGAATGGAATGGCTGAAGTACCAGAGGTGGAGCAAAACAATGTAAATTACTTAAAACCTCTGCTTACATAGATTCACTAAATCACATTGACAAAGCAAGTCACATACCTGAGCCCAAAGTAATGCCTTAGGGAATGGTACTCTGTAGTCTACAGGGTGGTGCTGCAAAGTCAGACATATATCAAAAGGTGTGGATTTAATCTACTGCAGCAGGATCAGAGGAAAGACTAGGATCAATCGTATAATTTACCATGATTAGGTACATGCTATTTTGAATCCTTAGGTAAGGGACAGGAAGTTGAGCATCTGTCCCCTTCATTATCTGTGCAAGGTGGGATAAAATTGTCTGTACGTGGTAGAAGTAGTGAGGTGCTGGTATAAATTGTTTGAAGAAAATGGTGAAGCCTTTAAATATATGCTCAAAGGAATGAAGATGTGGGCACAAAAAAACGATTCCCAAGCAATGAATCCACTTGAGGACCTAGCAGAGGCTTAAGACCATGCATTTGTGTAGTGTCAGCAAGTCAACAGGGTTTAGGCCTGGCTATGAGAGTGGTTGCTAAAGGACAGTGGAGTTTTTGATGACTGGATATGAGAACAAAAGACTGAAATTAGGGTGTTGATATCAGTGTCTACATGGTAAAATTGTTCTTTGATGATAGTATGTTGATGGGTAAATAGGTTATGAGCCAAGTATCAACACTGTTAGTACAGTAGAATGATCAGTTGAATTTAAAAAAAGAGTCCTGAGAGCTTCAAAGTAATGGGTGATTCTTATGACTTTGCCTTTTGAGTAGGCATTCTCAACCATTCTCCAATGTTTGAGTATTTTCTGTTTTACATGATTCAATCTCCTAGTTAGTTTTTACCAGACAGTGGGAAATAATGGTTTGGAGCTAGGAGAATGAATTACACCTCCACTTCTGTCCTCTGTTTATGATTATGTGACGTTTGTGAGGAGTGGGGGAGAGTGAAACTAAAGACGTCTCAGAAGAAATGATCCTTGAGAAAATTACAGACCTCAAATAAAGAAGCTGCCAGATTCGTCCTTTGGTAGAAGCAGTTCCATAAGTTTGCAATTTCCCATCTAATAACATCTAAGGTTGTTGGTCTGAGATGTAACTGTACTCAATAGGTGATATATCCCTAATTTGCGTGTAAAGTCTCATCATATGCTTTACGTAATTTGAAAACCGTGCTGTAGGGTCTTGGGGTGGGAATCCTGCACTGATTACCCCTGTGCCTACTCCAGGATTCACCGTATTTTGCATTTGTTACACATTTATTGAATCAATTAATGCGTTAATATTCAATAATATAAATTAGTGAGCATAACCTTGAGGAAATTATTCCAGAAAAGATACTTTTTACTGAACTTCTTTTAAGGGATAGGTTTGAAAATTGTTTGAAACAGACACACCTGTATGGCCACTAAAGTGGGAGACTAGGCCTTGAGAAGAAACCCTTGGTTTCTGTTTTATTTTCTGCTTGATATTGTATAAGATGCAGGGTCTAGGTAGTGCAACTCTGACAGTTATATCTCAAACTAATTACTCTTTAGAATGCACGTTCTTAATATTTCTTAATATTTGTAGAGGAAGAAAATTCTCTTTTATCCTTCTAAGTTCTCTCTCGGGCCCCTATAACAAAAGATAGACCAACAAGAGAAACACATATGCAAGTTCATTAACGTGTACCTCATGTATAAATAGGAGAGATCCAGGGACAAATGAGTAACTCAAAGTGATGGCTTAGAACTGTGGTTTATATAGCCCCTTCAACAAAAAGCAATATATTTGTGCTAAGTGACATGACAAAGGAAAGCAGTGATAGACTTCCAAGGGCAGCAAACTGTGAGAAGGTAAATTTTGGGGTTGTGTGGAAACTAGTGGTAGATATAAGCTAGTTAGTAAAGTTTGTTATGCAGATTCCTCTGATTCTTTCTCCAGGCTAATAGGGTCCAAAGTTGTCTCCAGTGATTAACTTTTGTTTTTACTGGTAGAGAGGGAAGGGAGGGAACCTTTGTCAATTTATGCCTTGCATTTAGGCAAATGGAGGGCAAAAAGCTTTTCTTTTATCTGCTTATTCTCAATTGCCTTCAGCTCAAAATAATCTTTATGCCAAAGGGGCATATTTTGGGGTGGCATATTCTACCTTTCATGATGAAGCATATTCAAGGAAAAGGTAGTAAATAAAACACTTAAAATATTATGTTATTTTAAACACCCCAGAGTACCCTACCTCCTGAGATTTAAAAGCGCTCCACTGTGATGTATTAGCATTTTTCCTATTTGAAAACTATAATTTTAATGTACTAATTAGAAAAATATTATTAAAAACTTATAAACGCACAATTCTGAGTTTGTTAATGTACAATGAAATATTAATGAGTTCAAACCAGATAATGAGCTTTAAAAGCAATATGTAATTGAAACGTTTTAACATTTTGTGATTTTTAATATAACTTCATTCAGAAGTATTAAATATTTACATTTATAAAGCATTTTTAATAAATCAAAGGCTATTGAGTTTTTTTTTAATTAATTAATTAATTTATTTATTTTTGGCTGTGTTGGGTCTTCGTTTCTGTGCGAGGGCTTTCTCTAGTTGCGGCAAGCGGGGGCCACTCTTCATCGCGGTGTGCGGGCCTCTCACTATCGCGGCCTCTCTTGTTGCGGAGCACAGGCTCCAGACGCGCAGGCTCAGTAGTTGTGGCTCACGGGGGCCCAGTTGCTCCGCGGCATGTGGGAATCTTCCCAGACCGGGGCTCTAACCCGTGTCCCCTGCATTGGCAGGCAGATTCTCAACCACTGCGCCACCAGGGAAGCCCTATTTGAGATTTTAATTGAACATTTATAAAGTAGAATTTGATACTTCTATGTGTATATATGTGTATGTGATATAATCCCAAATACAAAGCAATTGCGTGGTTTATACAGATATTTGAATGCTGATTTCTTATTTCTAATGTCTTTAGCTGGTTTAAAGTTTTGCAGTATCTTTTCTCCTGTTAATGTGTTTGATACTTTAAAACTTCAAAGATGATATTTTGTCGATATTTGATATTTGTAGGGCATCTCAAATTGTAGTGTGATATTTAATGATGGATTTAGACTGGTTTTTGACATATTTTAACTCCAATCAGCTTAAATTTTATCTGCTTTTCTGGAATAAAGCCACTTAGCTACAGAAGATTCAAGCAGCTTGAAAATTGTCAAACAATATGTGTTCTTTCAATAACGTAGCTTAAAGTGTTCCTATTTTGGGGGGAAAATCCTTGAGGTGGAACAAGCCATCAGATAAAATACATAAAGTGCCACAAAAGGCCTTACGGTTCATTTATTTTGCTAGTATTCTTCTTCATATTTTATTATATACCTTAGCTTTAGTAAGGTTAATTTTAGGAGGAAAGAGATTAAAATTTGTTTCGAATCATGATCTTATCAGTTTCATAATTTCTGAACATCCTTTAAAATTGATATGCTGTGTTGTTATTTCCAGGATTTTCAAATTGAATAAGGTATTCAAAGGATAGAAGTAAGAGATCCAGGTGTTTGAGGGGGCCTTTTTCATGCAAATCATTTTTGTGGAAAAGCCCTGTGTTAACACAGGCAAATCATAGTCTTAAAAAATGCTGTAATAAAATTAAGAGAATAGGGTCCTTTTTTTTCCCTCACATATTGGAAGTCTTCGCACCTTCTGAAAATCAGAATTTTGTGTTATGAAGGAGAGGGAGAAATGAAGATCAAAGGAGACTGTGCATCCATAGGTTTGTCTAGTGGAACTTGGTTCAGGTTATTTGACATCTTCAAGCTCATTTTAGAGATTGACTATCCGATAGAGAGCAGCATGAAAAAAAGTCAGCTTTGGAAGTTCGGGCTTGGGAAAATAAAATATTTGTTAAAAATTGAAATGTACAAAATTTTATCTCCCAATCCATACACTTTTTATGGCTGCTTTTTTTTTTTTTAAGAATTTTCAGTTTTATCAGTTGTGCTGCAGTGACACAACAAAGGCTTGCTTTTTGGTTCTGCCGCATGTTGCTTGAAGGCAGGCAGGAGGCACTGCTCTTCTCCATCCTCAACATGGAGAAGAGTGGTAAGCACATGCTGTTTTCTCAAAATGTCAACCCAGAAGTGACCCAATCCTCCCTTGCTCACATTTCATTGCCCAAAATGAGTCACATGGACACATTCAATTTCAAACTCAAGGAAAGTACAGTGGCACAGCAGGATCGACGTGGAGTTCTTGTGAAAAAACACACATCTTCTATTGAATACAAAAATGTTGAAATATATGAAAAAATAAATGTCAGTGGTATAAGGGATCCATGAGAAAAGTCTAAAATAAAAGTAAACACAGGATAGACTCTCGGGTATTTCACATACCATAAAGATTGCTTCAAACTGTGGGAAACCGTAACATAATACAATTCTGTCTTAAGTGCATGGTTTGGATTGAGCTTCTAGTTTCTGGTTATTGGGTGAATACTCTGTTAATACAACTGTCATGTGAAGATAGTTTTGGGAAAATTCAACATGAATAATCTCTGTGAGTTGATATGCAGCTAAGTTATTGTTTGGATATACACTCTCCTTTGCTCAGAACTAGAAGGGGAGGTTTTGGTTTCTAGGCTTAATAGTAGAGGGTGTAGGCAGCGGGGACTGTTCCTCTTTAAGTGGGGCCTGCTGGAGTCAGCACAGTGGTGCTGTCTAATCAGACTGCACCCTGCTTGCCACCCCTTGCATCCCCCGCACTCTGAGTCCAGCGCTTTACTGCCCGTGGCCTCAGATGTAAGCAGGACACAATAACACCACATGTATTTTGACTTCTGAATAGACTGTGTAATACGGTCTGGCGTGAGTTATTGCAAAAACTGTCTTTTCCTACATCAATAAAGAAAACAATCCCAATATTTTAGTGAAACTCATACTTAGTTTTCTAATTTTTTTAGCATTAATAAAAATGCATTTGGGCATCCCTGGTGGCGCAGTGGTTGAGAGTCCGCCTGCCGATGCAGGGGACGCGGGTTCGTGCCCCGGTCCAGGAAGATCCCACATGCCGCGGAGCAGCTGGGCCCGTGAACCATGCCCGCTGGGCCTGCACGTCCGGAGCCTGTGCTCCGCAGCGGGAGAGGCCACAACAGTGAGAGGTCCGCGTACCGCAAAAAAAAAAAAAAATGCATTTGATTATTTTTAAACAAATTCATTTTTTTAATACTTACTAAGAGAAAATTAAGTAACACCTGTCTTTTATGTAGAAACTTCTCTAATTGAATGTGTAAAGATAATTTTTGAATATATTTAAACCAGTGATTTATAAAGATTATTTCCCTATTTTAATCTTCTTTTTAAAAGCACAAATATACAAGCAGTTCAACATAAAGTGTTTTCTTGGAGTTCCTGAATGAAAATTATAAGAGAACGTAGAGCCAAAATTTCTGTTTGAAATTTGTTTTAAATTAAGTCCTTTGTATATTTAGAGATCACAAAATATTTCATTATATTATTTTCATCTGAAAACACCAAATAAATAGTTTTTTCTCTTTTAGAAATATATATGGTTTGGAAATAGCCTCATAGGCTTGCAGGGGTAAATTATGTTATTTTCCCAAAAAGTAAACTTTTCTTGGATGTCATTGTGTAGAATTTTGAGCACAGTTGTTCATGCTGAGTTTTCTAAGCTGAAAGATGTCACTGCCGGGTCTTAAACACATGGGGCAGAGTGCCAGTGAGAACAACTTGCCCAGTATCTGTCAAGCCAGGCCGAGCACAGGGCAGTGCCCAGAATCCATGAAGAATACTTTGAAGGTCAGGACATCAGCTAACTGCAAAGAGCTCAAAGTGAACTTTGAAAAAAGTGTAAAGTATGCTTATCACTTTTAACATGCAGAAAAGCAATCAGGATTTCTCAGCTATCAGAAATTAAAATAGATATTGATGGCTTGGTTAGAAGTCACACACTTTAGGTATTATGGCTCAATACTAATGCTACCATAGTTAAAGAGATAATATCAATTTCTGCTTAAAAATGGCTGGGCAATTATTCAGGCACTTAAAACACATGAAAATATTTTTAGTTAAAAATGCACAGTAAGATGTTGAATGAAGTCCCCTGTGCTGTACAGTGAATCCTTGTTGCTTATCTGTTTTATGTAGAGTGGTTTGTATCTGTTAATCCCATACTCTAATTCAGGGGTCCCCAGCCTTTTTGGCACCAGGGACCGGTTCCGTGGAAGACGGTTTTTCCCTGGTCGGGGGGTGGTTCCAGCCATAATGCAAGCGACGGGGAGCGGCAGATGAAGCCTCACTCTCTTACCCACCGCTCACCTCCTTCTGTGCGGCCCCGTTCCTAACAGGCCTCGGGACTGGCATTGGTCTTGTGGCCCAGGGGTCGGGGACCCCTGCTCTAATTTATCTCCTTTTCCCCTTTGGTAACCATAAGTTTGTTTTCTACATCTGTGAGTCTGTTTCTGTTTTGTATATAGATTCATTTGTATTACCTATAATACAGAAATTATGGAAACTATCTGAAAAAATATATATATAACCGAATCACTTTGCTGTATACCAGAAACTAACACCAGAAACTATTGTAAATCAACTATCCTTCAGTTTTTAAAAATGCACAGTAAATCAATCTCAGCATACATGAGAGATTATTTATCTAGCATTCTAATCAGTGGAGAACAGGTATGCTGTGATTCAAAATGAGATTTTGTTTCACGTATAGAAAAAGGGAATTTAATATGCTGTCTCTAGAAGGGGCAAAGATGTAGTTACCACATTTCTTCCCTGCTGCATAAGCAAGGAATAAATGACAGATATTTTTAAGCTACACACTTAAAGTGAAAGTAATAAACATGATCAAAGTGTTCTTTTTGTGTAGCTGTTTCTCAACTGGTACTAGCAAACAAGACAAGAAAATAACTAACATAGAAAAAATATGCAGGATGAAGTGAGGGAAAAGTGGGTGAGAGAATAAATGGATCAACTGAATAAATAAATGGATCAACTGAAACCAAATGAAAAGATGCCTTCATATAACTAATACACATTGGGATTTTCTTCCATTTCTTAATTTTCAGTGGTTTTAAGTAACGTGTTATTCATAATAGATTGAGGACTTGGAGCCATTTTTTATATTGTTTACAATCCCCCAACTGCTGTTACATTTTTAATACCTATCTATCATCTGATCTATTCTCATTTCCTGTGGGGACCATGTTGCAATAAAATTGTTGTCCATTGGGTTTTAACATATTCCTAAACTTGACCTAGAGCACAGACCATTCATATTACACATTTGAAGTAATATACAAGATAGACATAAAATCAGAATGATGAAGTTAGTAGATTGTGTTTCTTAATTAAAAAGGGGCATATGTGTTTTTTATTTCTTCTTTACTTTTCTGACAGTTACTAAAATTAAAAAGTATCATGAGAGAAATAAAAATTGTTAAAAATTGATAGGAAAAAAGTTGTGATGATTTTAGTTAACGTTTAAATACATTAAAAATGTTAGCAAATGCACAACAGCATAATGTTTTTCATTATGGAAAAGCATTCTTTCATATAGAGAAGGTTTGAACCTGTAACTTGATTCTTAGGGAAGTCTTAAGGTAATTTCTTTGTAAGATTCCTGTTAATCAATAATGGCTTGAAATAAATCAGATGGGTCATATCATTCAGTGTATAAGATACCATATTCGTTAAATGACTGACTTGCAATTTGTAAATGTGGGGAGGGATTGGCTTCAAATTTTATACCAAATTTGATACTTAAAATTTTAAAAGAAAATTTTAAACAATGTGACATTAAAGATTTGTTTACATAAAAGGAGAAATGGATGAACCGTTTTGTTTTAGTTTAAATACAGTAAGTCCCCTACATATAAACCTTCAAGTTGTGAACTTTCAAAGATGAGAACATATATTCGCATGTCCAGTCACGTAAGTAGTTCACGTGTCTGGCGTACATTGTCACCTGCATGCATCCTCTACAAGTGGTTGTCCTTTGGTGTACTTTATAGTACTGTATAGAGTACAGTAGTACAGTATCTTTATTTCAAGCCCAGGATATCTGGAAGCAAGCGTAAAAGCAGCGGTCGTGTAGCTGGTACAGTACTAGCCAGACATCACTGGGTCGTTTTTTCAAGAGGGTAGATAAAATTGAATCCAGCAAGGAACCAGAACCTGTGCCATCAGCGTCAGGCATGAGTGAAATTGTAGCTTGCCCTCCGTCTCCTATTGCTGTCGATCCTTCAGCTCTACCATTTCCCACCTCCTCTCCCTCCTCCAGTCATTAACTCTTCTTGCCTGTTCACTCGATGCCAGCCCCTGCATGCCAGCTGTTGTACTGTACTACTGTACTTTTCAAGGGACTGTACTGTAAGATTAAAAATGTTTTCTTTATTTTTTGTGTTTGTTCTTTTATGTATTATTTGTGTGAAAAGTATTATAAACCTATTACAGTACAGTACTATATAGCCAATTGTGTTAGTTGGGTACTTAGTCTAACTTTGTTGGACTAAAGAAGAAATTGGACTTATGAACATGCTCTCGGAACGGAACTCATTCATATGTAGGGGACTTACTGTAAATTGAATTTAAAAAGAAATAAAAGAAAAAATTGCCTTAAAATGGCTTAGCCTATATTTTTTAAATAGCTTTAGTTGTGCTAAATTACAGTACTTTAAAAACATGGGAATGTCCTGATTAAAATGTTTTTTGATTGTAAGTACATATCTATTTGCTTGTGATTTCCACATATTGGCAGGTATAGATTTATTAATTGCAAAAATGCTATTGAACTGGTGCAATCTGAAAACGTTCAAGGAAGAACCACAGTACCTAAGAAAAAACTTTTCCAAGCAATAGGTTTTATTTTGACCTTTTAGTTGTTCTTGTTGTCATTGTTTTCCCACTTTGTGTACAGTAATGTAATCTCAGAAAGTTACTTTGCAGTAATGGTGACAATATACTTAAAATATCCGTGAGTAAACCAGCAACACCCTGTGGAAATACATTTCAGGACTGAAAGGTTAGGCTGTTTTACTTTGTTTCTTTCCCTGTATTGTCACTGCCTGGAGTAGAAGGGCATTTCAGCACATTTGGCCAATTCTTCACAATGGAAACACAAATTAAATTCTTTTTAGAATAGTCAGATCACTTAAAATATGGATTGTAGATACATTACAGCTTGCAGAAAGAACATGCTTCAGCAGTTACAGTTATACCCATTAGTGTAAGTGAAGGAGCATGGAGCAAAATTGTAGAGGATTAAAACTCAGATTTGTTTTTTTCTGCCTTTCTCACCACCACCCCTCCAACCCCCTGCCCCCCCAAAAGAAAATTCTCACATTTTTAACCTCTTGAAAAGAAAAATGATTAAAGTGAAAATAATAAAAACGCCCTTGGGATTTTAACATATGTCGAAGTAATACTTTAAAAAAAAAAGCTATCTTAGGTACTTAAGGTTTGTAAGCAAGGGTGTGAGCAGAGTTGATGGACCGGATCATTTTGACCCAACACACAGGATGAACTGTGTGTGAAAGGATGTAGGCAGGGAGCCCTTTGAGAAAACCATTGCAGGAGTCCAGTGGGGATGCCCTGTAGTCCAGTGGGGACAGCCTGAACTAGGGAATGTAAGAAGGGAAGAGTCCTGAGAAGCATTCCGGAAGTTGGCGTCCCATCACCTGGTAGGAGTTTTACACCTGTGCAGGGCACAGTGTTACCATGACCTTATGTAACTGAGGCAGAATCATCACTTCAGCCTCTCTTCCTGCCATCCCCATGTGTTGTGCTAAATTCTTCCCATATAGGAGCTACTACATATTTTGTAGCTGTTGAGTACAAACAGTTCCCAGAAAAATAGATTAAATAGGTTTAATTTGTTATTCAGCAAGTCGTTTCCATCTTCCTTTACCTACAGCCCAAGTCCAAGACTCACATTTTAAAGGGCAGAATGAACTTTTTCTCTTTCCTTTTTTATTTACCACTCTTATTATTTCTCTTTTTCTACTAAATTCAGGCCAACAAATATTTATTTTGTATTCACAGAAGCTGTGCAACGTGTTATGGATATAAACTTAAATAAGAAAGTATCTGAAATTATCTCCTAAGTAAGGAGTAAGGAATTCCAGTACACACAGCTAACCTTGAGATGAAGTGCATTGGCCTGCGTGAGCCTGGGTTGCAGGAACCCAGAGAGGAGACTCATTCTGGGGGGTAGATTGGAAAGGCAGTGAGATATGTGACCTGGGCATGGCCACATACATAGAACACTCCTGGTTTGAGAGATGGGGAGGGGTATTCCAGGCCATGAGCAAAAAAGACAGTAGCAAACCATTGCCAAGGTTGGGAATGTTAAGGGGTTTAGTACCTTGGTCAGGAACTGAATTCAAACTAGCTTAAGCAGGAGAGGCAGACAAGGCACTACACTAGCTCACTAAAGCAAGCTTTATCGTATCTCGCTTCAGGTAGATCCATAATCTCAAATGATGCCACCAAAACTGACCATTTGTCTCAGCGCTCCACTCTTCTGTGTCAGCTTCATACCGAGCTAGACATTTCCCCATGGTGGTAACCAAAAAAAAATTTTTTTAATGAAAAAATAATAATTCTATAGGGGAGAACCGTCCCTGAATCATAATAGATAGACATCTGCTGCAAGAGGCTGTTTCTGTAAACAGACTTGAATAGCTTTAAAATTACATTTTTTCAGGTCTCATCAGTATTATTTTCAATTTACAAAAACAAAAAAAGTTTCTGTATTTAGAATTTCACTTGAGCAAGATTAATAAGTTGGTACTATGTAGCTTTCCAGTAAATGTTAAAACAGATTTTCAAAGCAGTGGATAGGTATTCTAATAGTGGGGAACAAACTGGACTGACTGAAAATGTTCAGAAGACAACACCACTTTTGCAAGACTCAAAGTAATCTAGCAGAAATAATGTAAGTGTACTAATTTCTAGATTGAACTAATTTTAAAAATTAGTTACATTAACCTAATTAATTTGACCATGTTCTCTTTTGGTAAATTTGTTAGATTTTAAAACTCCGCGTAAGCCTAAAGAAAAGTCCTTTTTAATATAACTCTTAATTCTTTTCAATTATACTTCTCATTATGTTAATAAATAATGCTGAACTTCATAAATTAATACAGCTAAGAAAAATTTTCAGAAATGTATTGATAATTCTCAGTAAGTAGTTAATTCTAAATGAAAAGAAATATATTAATTAAAAATGATAGATTGAACTTTGAAGATGTAATGCATGTATGTTTAAAAGAACCATATAGAACTTTTATTTTTTGTTCTTCTTTGTTTACATGTCTGTATCAAACTGTTAGTCTGCCTTTTTCTAACAATTTTGATCAGAAGTATCAAAATATTTTTCAGTTTTATAATTTTATAATTCAGTTTCAGCCAGTTGAATGACAAAACTAATTAAATGCTTTAAACATTCAGTAAAAAATATTAAACTTGGAAAAAGTTGAAAATAGAAACATTGCAAACATCAAACCACTCATCGTGTGTATGAATATGTGTGTGTGTATTTTTCTTGCTTTTTCAAATTATTTTAAATGTTTTTGAATCGTTTTTTAAACAAACTTTGCATTTGTGAGCACTTTCAGAATAGACCAAACGATCTGCTTTCCCCTCTTGTGCATAATTGGGTGGTAACTGTATATACTTTTGGGTTTGTTGGGGGCTGTCTGTAATTCATCACTACTACAATTTCTCCCTTTTGAACAATACTCTCTTTGCAGCTCTCTGGTTAAGAATATCTGATTTTACACCACAGGTGAGGAGCTTGTCCATAAACAAGCTATAGACAGAGAGCTTGTCCAGTCTAATTTTGCTGTTGACTGATACGTGACCATCCTCATTTAACTTGTTCTCTCTAGTCTCAGATTTCTCTGTGATAGAATACAAAGTTTTGACTAAATGATCTTCAAGGTCTCTTGAGGAACTAATATTATGTTATATTCATTCTATGAAAGAAAAACATTTCGGTTTCAGTTCTCTTAGTGTCTCGTCCTCCTCCTTTATTTAGTTTTGTTTCAGTTATTGTCAATGTCCAGGTCCCTAATGAAATAGGGTGCTATTATATTGCATATGTGGCTTTTTGTTAACCCATATAAGATTGTAGTAAACAGCTTCTTCTATCTCTTTTGCTACCTGACTTGTCTAAGATATCTTTTGTTTTAATCTAATATTTTTGTGTTAACATAGTGTGAATATGTGGTTTGAAAAATCAGTTACTACAATATTCTTGCCCTGTTCTCTCTATATGTGTTAACTGAATGATGGTCATGTATTTATCTTTCCATTTTACACAATATCTACAAGATTCTTACTTTCAAAGATAAGAGTTTCACTTTCTTACTGTTGGGCCTTTTTTCCTGTAGTAACATGCAGTTCAGCCTAAACTTTGAGAGGAAATAATCATTCACAGAAATCTGTGTAATTAAACGAAACTTCAAGACAGCGTAAGGCTCAATATGTCAGGTTCCAGAACACTCTTAATACCATAATACGGTGGTGTGTTAATCACTTAACTCTTGTATAAAAAAAGGCTAAAGGACAAAAGTATTGAAAAATAGCTATAGCTTCAACTTGAATATAAAACTGATGATATTCTGATGTTGTAACAGCTGTCATGTGGCAAGACAAAGCGTGATCACAGAACAGAAACAGTAAAAGCCTACTTTAAGGATTAAAAGGCATGTGAAGTGCTTTTTGCAGTAGAATGCAAATATAAAAGAACATGGACTTAAGGATTGGAACATCATAACCATTATTATAAGCCTCTTCTGAAAAATAGGTGTGAATTACAGGGGTAGATAGGAGATATCTGTGTATTTAAGAGACAAGTTCACTGTTAAATAGAAGAACCTGGGTGCTCAATCAAATTATCATTTATATTAGAAAAAAGTCTATAAATATTTTAAGCTCAAAAATCTGTTTTCTATGCTGTTGTTCACTATATGAAGCAAGTACGACTTTATTTTCCTTTTTAATAATAAACTGTAGGTTTAGTTTCTCATGTATTTATATGAAAATAATCACTACATGTCTGGGAACAAATGCTGTTGACAAAGTAAGATGTTTGGATCAATGAATGCCTTATTCTACTTGAGTTAGTTTATTTATATCTAGGTGCTATTTCTTTTCTTTTTTTTCATTTTTATGTTTATTTTACATTGGATTGTAGTTGATTTACAATGTTGTGTTAGTTTCAAGTGTACAGCAAAGTGATTCAATTATACATATACATATATCTATTCTTTTTCAAATTCTTTTCCCATTAGGTTGTTACAGAATATTGAGCAGTAGGTACACAATATAGCACAATGTTGTGCTATACAGTAGGTACTTGTTGGTTATCTTTTTTTTTTTTTGGTTATCTATTTTAAATATAGTAGTGTATATATGTCAGTCCCAAACTCCCAACTTATCTCTCCCCCTCACCTATCCACTTTGGTAACCATAAGTTTGCTTTCTAAGTCTGTGAGTCTGTTTTGTAAATAAGTTCATTTGTATCACTTTTTTTTTTTTAAGATTCCGCATATAAGTGATGCCATATGATACTTGTCTTTTTCTGTCTGACTTACTTCACTTAGTATGATGATCTCCAGGTCCATCCATGTTGCTGCAAATGGCATTATTTCATTCTTTTCAATGGCTGAATAATACTCCATTGTATATATGTACTACATATTCTTTATCCATTCATCTGTCAATGGACATTTTGGTTGCTTCCATGTCTTGGCTATTGTTAATACCGCAATGAACATTGGGGTGCGTGTATCCTTTCAGGCCATGGATTTCTCCGGGTATATGCCCAGGAGTGGGATTGCCGGATCATATAGTAGCTCTATTTTTAGTTTCTTAAGGAACCTCCATACTGTTTTCTATAGTGGCTGCAGCAGTTTACATTCCCACCAACAGTGTAAGAGGGTTCCCTTTTCTCCACACCCTCTCCAGCATTTATTGTTTGTAGACTTTTTGATGACGCCCATTCTGACTGGTGTGAGGTGATATCTCATTGTAGTTTTGACTTGCATTTCTCTGATAATTAGTGATATTAAGCATCTTTTCCTATGCCTCTTGGCCATCTGTATCTACTTTGGATAAATGTCTGTTTAGGTCCTCTGCCCATTTTTTGATTGGGTTGTTTGCTTTTTTGGTATTGAGCTGCATGAGCTGTTTGTAAATTTTGGAGATCAATCCCTCGTTGGTTGCATCGTTTCCAAATATTTTCTCCCATTCTGTGGGCTGTCTTTTTGTTTTGTTTATGGTTTCCTCTGCTGTGCAAAAGCTTTTAACTTAGGAGTTTAATTAGGTCCCATTTGTTTATTTTTGGTTTTATTTCCATTACTCTAGGACATGGAATGACAAAGATATTGCTGTGATTTATGTCAGAGAGTGTTCTGCCTATGTTTTCCTCTAACAGTTTTGTAGTGTCTGGTCTTACATTTAGGTCTTTAATCCATTTTGAGTTTATTTTTGTGTATGGTGTTAGAGAATGTTCTAATTTCATTTGTTTACATGTAGTTCTCCAGTTTTTCCAGCACCATTTATTGAAGAGACTCTCTTTTTTCCATTTATATTCTTGGCCTCCTTTGTAGATTAAGTGACCATAGGTGCCTGGGTTTATTTCTGGGCTTTCTATCCTGTTCCATTGATCTGTATTTCTGTTTTTGTGCCAGTACCATACTCTTTTGATGACTGTAGCTTTATAGTGTAGTCTGAGGCCAGGGAGCTTGATTCCACCAGCTCTGTTTTTCTTTCTCAAGATTGCTTTGGCGATTTCAGGTGTTTTGTATCTCCATACAAATTTTAAGATTTTTTGTTCTAGTTCTGTGAAAAATGCCATTGGTAATTTGATAGGGATTGCATTGAATCTGTAAATTGCCTTGGGTAGTATAGTCATTTTGATGATATTGATTTCTCCAATCCAAGAACATGGTATATCTTTCTTTTTGTGTTATCTGTCATTTTATTCTTCAGCATCTTATAGTTTTCAGGGTACAGGTCTTTTGCCTCCTTAGGTAGGTTTATTTCTGGATATTTTATTCTTTTTGATGTGATGGTAAATGGGCTTGTCTCCTTGATTTCTCTTTATAATATTTTATTGTTAGTGTATGGAAATGCAAGAGATTTCTGTGTATTAATTTTGTATCGTGCAACTTTACCAAATTCATTGGTGAACTCATGTAGTTTTCTGGTAGCATCTTTAGAATTTTCTATGTATAGTATCGTGTCATCTGCAAACAGTGACAATTTTACTTCTTTTTTCCCAATTTGGATTCCTTTTGTTTCTTTTTCTTCTCTGATTGCCATGGCTAAGATTTCCAAAACTATGTTGAATAAAAGTGGCAAGGGTGGCCATCCTTGTCTTGTTCCTTATCTCAGTGGAAATACTTTCAGCTTTTCACCACTGAGTATGATGTTGGCTGTAGGTTTGTCATATATGGCCTTTATTGTGTTGAGATATGTTCCCTCTATGCCTGCTTTCTGGAGAGCTTTTATCATAAATAGGTGTTGAATTTTGTCAAAAGCTTTTTCTGCACCTATTGAGATGATCATATGTTTTTTACTCTTCAGTATATTAATGTGGTGTGTCAAACTGATTGATATCAGGATACTGAAAAATTCTTGCATCCCAGGGATAAATCCCACTTGATCGAGGGGTATGATCCTTTTAAAGTATTGTTGGATTCAGTTTACTAGTATTTTTATTAAGGATTTTTGCATCTACGTTCATCAGTGATATTGGCCTGTAATTTTCTTTTTGTGGTTGCTTTGTCTGGTTTTGGTATCAGGGTGATGATGGCCTCATAAAATGAATTTGGGAGTGTGCCTTTCTCTGAATTTTTTTGGAAGAGTTTCAGAACAATAGGTGTTAACTCTTCTCTAAATGTTTTATAGAATTCACCTGTGAAGCCATCTGGATCTTGACTTTTGTTTGTTGGGATTTTTAAAATCACAATTTCAATTTCAGTATGTGTGGTTGGTCTATTTCTTCCTGGTTCAGTCTTGGGAGATTGTATCTTTCAAAGAATTTGTCCATTGCTTCTAGGTTGTCCATTTTATTGGCATATATTACTTCTAGTAGTCTCTTATGATCTTTTGTATTTCTGTGGTGTCAGTTGTAACTTCTTTTTCATTTGTAATTTTATTGATTTGAACCCTCTCCCTTATTTTCTTGATGAGTGTGGTAAAGGTTTATCAATTTTGTTTATCTTTTCAAAGCCTTTATTTTTATTGATCTTTTCTATTATTTTCTTCATCTCTATTTCGTTTATTTCTGCTCTGATCTTTATGATTTCTTTCCTTCTACGAACTTTTTTGTTTGTTTTTCTTTCTCTGGTTGCTTTAGGTGTAAGATTAGGTTGTTTATTTGGGACTTTCCTTGTTTCCTGAGGTAAGATTGTATTGCTATAAACTTCCCTCTTAGAAGTGCTTTTGCTGTGTCTCATAGCAAACATAGTTGATTTCTTCTTTGATTTCTTCAGTGATCCATTGGTTGTTTAGTGACGTATTGTTTAGCCTCCATGTGTTTGTGTTTTTTACAGTTTTTTTTTTCCTTGTAGTTGATTTTTAATATCAGAGCACTGTGTTTGGAAAAGATGCTTGTTATGATTGCAATTTTCTTAACTTTACCAGGGCTCGCTTTGTGGCCCAGGATGTGATCTGTCCTGGAGAATGTTCCATGTGCACTTGAAATGAATGTGTATTCTGCTGCTTTTGGATGGAATGCTCTCTAAATAGCAATTAAGTCCATCTGGTCTAGTGTGTCATTTAAGGCCTGTGTTTCCTTATTGATTTTCTGTCTGGATGATCTGTGCATTGATGAAAGTGGGGTATTAAAGTCCCCCGCTATTATTGTGCTATTGCTGATTTCTCTTTTTATGGGTGTTAGTGTTTGCCTTATATATTAAGGTGCACCTCGGTTGGGTGCGTATGTACTTACAATTTTATATCTTCTTCTTTGATTGATTGCTTGATCATTTGCTTCTTGTAACAGCCTTTATTTTAAAGTCTATTTTGTCTTAGTATTGCTATTCCAGTTTTCTGTTGATTTCCGTCTGTGTGGAATACCTTTTTCCATCCCCTCACTTTCAGTCTGTATGTGTCCCTAGATCTGAAGTACGTCTCTTGTGGACAGCATATATATGGGTCTTGTTTTTGTATCCATTCAGCCAGTCTGTGTCTTTTGGTTGGAGCATTTAATCCATTTATGTTTAAGGTAATTATTGATATGTATGTTCCTACTGCCATTTTCTTAATTGTTTTGGATTTGTTTTTGTAGGTCTTTTTTCTTCCCTTCCTCTTTTGTTCTCTTGTGGTTTGATGACTAACTTTACTGTTGCACTTGAATTCCTTATTCTTTTTTGTGTCTATCTACTGTAGATTTTGTTTGCAGTTACCATGAGGTTTTGGTATAGCAGTCCATATATACATATACACACACACACACACACACACACACACACACACACACAGAAGATTGTTTTAAGTTGTCAGTCTTTTAATTTCAAATGCATTGCCAGTATCCTGATTTCATACTTCTATCTCCTCAGAATTGCTGGTTTTGATAGCGTATTTGTGTATGGATGATTTCCTGCCTTTACTGTATGTTGTTTGTCTTTATGGCGAGCTTTTCCATCCATAATTTTCTTGTTTCTAGTTGTGGCCTTTTCTTTTCCACCTAGAGAAGGTCCTTTAGCATTTGTTGCAAAGCTGGTCTCGTGGTGCTGAATTCTGTTAGCTTTTGCTTGTCTGTGAAGCTTTTGATTTTTCCATCAAATCTGAATGAGAGTCTTGCTGGGTAGAGTATCCTTGGTTGTAGGTTCTTCCCTTTCATCACCTAATTATTGTGCCACTCCCTTCTGGCCTGTAGTTTCTGCTGAAAAATCTCCTGATGACCTTATGGAAATTCCCTTGTATGTTATTTGTTTCTTTTCCTTTGTAGCTTTTAATATTTTCTCTTTGTGTATAAATTTTTAACTTGATTACTGTGTTTCTCAGCATGTTCCTCCTTGGTTTTATCCTGCCTGAGACTCTCTTCACTTCCTGGACTTGGGTGACTTTCCTTTCCCACGTTAGGGAAGTTTTCAGCTATTATCTCTAGAAATCTTTTCTCAGGCCCTTTATTTTCTTTTTCTGGGACCCCTGTAATGTGAATGCTGGAGCATTTAATGTTGTCCCTGAGGTCTCTGTGACTGTCCTCATTTTTTTTCATTCTTTTTTCTTATTTCTGTTCCACAGCAGTGACTTCCACCATTCTGTCTTGCAGCTCACTTACCTGTTCTTCTGCACCATTTATTCTGCTATTGACTCCTTCTAGAGTATTTTTCATTTCAGTTATTGTATTGTTCATCTCTGTTTGTCCTTCAGATCTTCTAGCTCTTTGTTAAACATCTCTTGTATCTTCTCAATCTGTGCCTCCATTCTTTTCTGGGATCTTGGATCTTCCTTACCTTCATTACTCTAAATTCTTTTTCAGGTAGATCACCTGTCTCTGCTTCACTTAGTTGTTCTTCTGGGGTTTTATCTTGTTCCTTCATCTGGGACATATTCTCTGCCGTCTCATTTTTTCTAACTGTCTGATTGCAGTTTCCATTCCGTAGGCTGCACGGTTGTAGTTCTTGCTCCTGCTGTCTGCCCCCTGGTGGATGAGGCTTCTGTAAGTGGCTTATGCCAGCTTCCTGGTGGGAGGGACTTGTTCCTGCCTACTGATGGGTGGAGCTGGGTCTTGTCCCTCTGGTGGGAAGGGCCACGTCAATGGGTGTGTTTAGCAGGCGGCTGTGGGCTCAGGAACACTTTAGGAAGCCTGTCTGTTGACAGGTCGGGCTGTGTTGTCACTCTGTTGGTTGTTAGGCCTGAGGCATCCCAGCACTGGAGCCTAAAGGCTGTTGGTTGGGGCCAGGTCTTGGTGAGAAATGGTGTCCAGGAGGGCCAATGAATACTCCCTAGAACTACCACCACCTGTGTCTTAGTCCCTGCAGTGAGCCACAGCTGCCCCCCGCCTCCACAGGAGACCCTCTAATACCTGCAGGTAAGCCTGGCCCAGGCTCTTGTGAAGTCACTGTTTTTCCCCAGGGTACTGGTGTACACAAGACCTGTGTGTGCTCTCCAAGAGTGATGTTTCTGTTTCCCCCAGTCCTGTGGAATTCTTGTGAGCAAACATTGCTGCCTTCCAAGCCCGATGCTCTGGGGGCTCCGTCTCCCAAGGCCACACCCCCAGGCTGGGAGCCTGACGTGGGGCTCAGGACTTTCACTCCCATGGGAGAACCTCTGCTATATAATTATTTTCCAGTTTGTGGGTCGCCCACCTGGCGGGTATGGGATTTGATTTTATCACAGTTGCGCCCCTCCTACTGTCTTTTGGCTGCTTCTTTGTGTTGGATGTAGTATATCTTTTATGGTAGGTTCCAGCATTTTTTCTGTCAATGGTTGTTCAGCAGTTAGGTGTAACTTTGGTGTTTTCATGAGAGGGGGTGAGCTCACATCCTTCTACTCTGCCATCTTGTCTCTGCCCCTTAATTTAGCATTTTTATGTTTACTTTCATTAATTAGGCAATTGAGATTTTTTAAATGTTCCATATATACATGTTTTTCTTGTTACATAGAGATGTTGCTACTGGCTGAAATTTTTGTGTGAACAGGTGTCTCAAACTGTCTATGAATGACTAACAGTCCTTTCCACAGTCAGTCCATGTGCAGATAATGCTTCAATCTGCAGGTATTACAGAGTGTGTCACTGAGCATTTGCCCCTTAAACTCATGGTTAGCCCCGGAAGTCATTTTCAGAAGAGTTATTCTGGTTTTTCCTGCTTGCCTTTCCCTTTCCCATCCTGGAGTCTTTCAGCTACAGGACAGTGTTGGGAAATTCCCTTCAGTGTACACCTACAGAACTCATCAGCTCCTTCCAGGAGTTTCTGCTTAGCTTACCTGGCTGGGTGGAGCTAGGCAGTGGTACTGCTGTTCATGTGTTCTCCTATGTACACCTCATTATTTTTCCTATGTTCACTCTTTCAAAGTACTTGTAAGAAAACTGCTCCAGAAGCAAAATGTCAGCTCCGTTTCTCTGTATGTGATTTAGGATTGGTGGTACCCTACCACTGTAATCTGACCACCTTCCAATTCTTGGACAAATACTTGTTTAAAATGATTCAAATTGTTTAAGTGATTAGGGACACATTTTCTCTGTTAAGTACAATTAAATTTTGTATAGAGAAGTTGTTAGTGGGCTTAAAAACATAATCTCTCTATTACTAATATTGAAACCACATCTAAATTTCCCAAATAAAGATAGGACTTCACAATGATGTTTTTCTGTTTCTGGGAAAGGAAGATAAATTCTAAGTAGCAGTTTTCATAGCCCCCCAAAAGAAAAATTGAGGTATTATACAAAGATATAAGGGAGAATTGTTGTCTTCCATGGTGTAATTGAATATACAGGGGACACAAAGACTTTATACTTTACAAGGAATTGACTTGTGAAGTTTTCAAAATTTGAGTATTCATGAAAAAAATATATTAGAACATGGGTTATAACTGTGTTTTAATCTAATACCACCTTTGTTGGTTGACATATTTAATCAGCTGTCATCTCATCTCAGCCAGGGAAACATGTACCCGGCTTATGTTCTGTGAACTAGCCATCACCTTGGAGAGCAGAATCTGTACTTAAAAAGGACATTGAGAAGAATGACACATTCATTTATATGTATTTTAGTTACCACTTATGTTTTATAATCTAAAGGAACTCTGTATGATTGTGTCCATTTTTATTTGTGCAACAGACTAAAAGCAAAGCAGTAATTTTCTTTGTTATTGTTACATAAGGATAATGTCACAGATGCAGGCTGTTCTGTGTATATTCTGTTTTCCCCTTCAGATCCTCTCTCCATTCTTGTCTACCCATCTGTGTCCTGGAACACTGATCTCCAATGGGCTACACCATCTGGGCTGAGTCTGTCCTAGGACATGTACCAGCCAGCAGATCTCCTGGAAAGCAGAGGAGAGTGAAGTCAGGGTCTTTCCTTCATTAAACTCTGCCAAACCATCCCACTTGAGTGAGTTGTAGCTATCCTGCATGAAGTCTGAATATTGAGTTAAACTTAGTATCTGCAGGACAAAATCATATATATATAATTGAAAACAGAATTCCAAGCTTACAAGTGAATTAGTTTATAAGTAAAACTATAAGATATATGCAAATTTGATTTCCTTTTTAAATAATGAATATATAAATAGCTGTCTAATTTTTAGCATGTTTATATGAAAACAATCAGTATATTTAAACATGATAATCCTTTGCTTTAGCAATTGTTGTGTGAAAAATCACCATGTCTGAAATACATTTGTTTCAAGGTGTCTAGTTTCCAATAAGTCTGTTAATAAGACTTATGATTTGCATGTGTGTCTGGAAAAAATGCAGTGATTCACAGAATGTGCACGTATGATTAATGCCCTTTATTTTCACCCTTAAGTGTACTTATTATAACATTCCATTATAAAAACTTAGTATACACAGGTCTTTTTCTTTTTTTGAGGGGTAAAGGCATTTTATACATGTCTTGAGGATAAAGAGATGAGCTAATCTCCTCCATCAAAAAACTCAGAGGCAAGTGTGCAAAAGGAGGGAAACACATGAAATAATACCTAAACTCAGGGACAGAGTTGCTGATTAGAAATGAATGTACATGTGTCGTGACATCACAACCAAGGAGCGGCAGCTCTAGCAGTACCATCTGTTATTGCTTCTGTCTCTGGTTCTTAGATCCGTGGAGAAGTTGGAGTGATCTGTGCACTCCCAGTCACTCTTCAGCTGCTCCACTTCTTTCTGTTGCTTAACAGCAGTTCGTATTTTTACCATCTTAAACAATGTCAGTTTGGAATCAAAGGCTAAGGTATTATGTGTATAGGAAGTACCAAATTGATGACAGTTTTGCCTGATAATTTCATCACAACAGGAATGAGTATGTACTAAAGTTTTTAAAGAGAATATGTAAAGATAAAAGCAAATGACCAAAGAGAATGAACAGCAGGATTCTTGAATGGCCACTTATCTATCAAAATGCAAGACGTGTTTCCAGAAGCTACTCTTGATAGTGATTTATATTCAATAGTACTTTTGTTGTCAGATTTAAACTGACATTATTTTCTACAGTTACCATTAATGGTAAATGTAAAGCTTTTTAGTGTAAAAATTTCATACATAGAGTTTATATTAATGTTCTAAATCAACATTTGGAATATAGATCTATACTTTGAGTAAAATGTTGAAATATGATTTTTAGTAACATTTAAAAAGTACTTTGTGCATGATTTAGGAATAAGCTTGGATTTATGAATTTATAATAATACCAGAGGGCTTCCCTGGTGGCACAGTGGTTAAGAATCCGCCTGCTGATGCAGGGGACAGGGGTTCGTGCCCCGGTCCGGGAGGATCCCACATGCCGCGGAGCGGCTGGGCCCGTGAGCCATGGCAGCTGAGCCTGCGCATCCGGAGCCTGTGCTCCGCAACGGGAGAGGCCACAACAGTGAGAGGCCCATGTACCGCAAAAAATAATAATAATAATAATAATACCAGAAATCATTAAGTTACTTAATTTAATTAAACTTAATGAACTTTCTGAAACCCAAATTAAGTATTATAAACATGTTGAGTAAAGGGGGTTAGAAGAGGATCAATAACAGTGCTTTTAATAACTGACATTTTCCTCTTTATTTCATAAAATGACAAGGATGACACCTTGGTCTCAAGCTTGCATAACGGGAGGTGGAGTGCTGTCTTACTTAGATGCACAGTAAGTGAAGAGGGACAAGTTTGGGAGTATGGAATGAGTTCAGTTCGGTCATACAAAGCATGAGGAGGAAAAATGTCCAACAGGCAGTTGAGGACAGGGTGCTGCATCTGAGAGGGTGCATTCCTCACTATCCTTGTGATAGTGAATTTTATTGTCAGTGTGGCACCTAGCTCCTTAAATCTTACCTAATCCTCAAAGAGAATAAATAACAGTCATACTTCAGCCTAAGATGATACAAGCTATCCTGAGTACAACAAAAAACACACTATCCCTTCCCCAGAAGAGGATGCAAAGTCACTGGGTGATGTTTACTCCCCTTGATAACCTGTAACTTAAATATTGTGATGTAAAAGTCAACATATCTTATGTATCATGATAGACAGAATTATGACCTTGATATTGTCTTTACTTGGGGATTATATATGGTTTAAGGAGATGTTTATGCTTGCCAAGTTGTCAAGGGATAGACTTGCAATGGTGGATTTGCAGTGTGTCAGCTTTGCAAGCCATGGTACCAAGATGTTTGGTCTACATGGTTTATGAAAGTACTTTATAGATGAGATTAATATTTAAATCAGTAGCTCTGAGTAAAGTAAATTACCTTCCATAATGTGGGTAGGCCCCATTTGTTGAAGTCCTCAAGAGGAAAAAAAAAAAAACCCAACTCTCTCAAATCTCTCCCTTCTTCTCTCTCTCTATACACACACACACAAATACACACGCATTCTACATCCTTTTCATTTTTTCATTCTTTTTCTCTGGAAAACCCTAATATAGTCCTTTTCCTGTTGATGTGCAATGTCACTTCCATCCAGCTACCATATGTAGTTGGAAGAGTATGCACTCCAAGTTCCATTCCGTCTAGCCAATTTTAACTACTACTATGGCTTGATAATAAACCTCTTCTTTTTCAAAACTGCCATGGCTACTTTTACTTTTACAACTCCATTAGGATTATAGTATCAGCTTGTCAAATTATGCTGAAATTCCTGGTGAGATTTTGATTAGAGTGCCAATGGATTTTTTTACTTGGAGAGAAAACTCTCCCATTTCTTCCATCTGTTAATTTTTCCTCATTGCAGGTCTCCTCATATGGTTTGTAAACATTGACTGTGAGCTCATCCTCAGGGTGGTTTTCATGGTGGCCCCATGTGTCTTGGGCTTAAGAATCATCTCTAAAGGAGGCTTTATGTTTTTCTCTGAAGGGGACCACAGTGCTCTCAGTTTTCAAAATTTTAGGCTTTCATACTCATTTCTCAACTTATTAAAAATATTAGAGTGGTATGAATTTGATACATCTGCTTGAGGATCCTGACTTCTCAAGGATTTTTTTAAATTTATTTATTTTATTTTTGGCTACACTGGGTATTTGTTGCTGCGCACAGGCTTTCTCTAGTTGCGGCGAGTGGGGCTACTCTTCATTGCGGTGTGCAGGCTTCTCATTGCAGTGGCTTCTCTTGATGTGGAGCACGGGCTTTAGGCGCGTGGGCTTAGTTGCTCCTCAGGATGTGGGATCTTCCAGGACCAGGGATCGAACCCATGTCCCCTACATTGGCAGGGGGATTCTTAACCACTGTACTACTAGGGAAGTCCCTCAAGGATGTTTCTTATTTTAGCCTAGCCCCTGAAGGAATGCAAGTTGCCTGGTAGTTCCCTGAACCTGTGACCAGAATTACCTGATTCCTTTATACGCAAACTCTGTGACTTCTGGAAATTTATAATTTT
Source organism: Globicephala melas (assembly GCF_963455315.2). NCBI lineage: Eukaryota > Metazoa > Chordata > Mammalia > Artiodactyla > Delphinidae > Globicephala > Globicephala melas. The sequence continues at coordinate 7,346,624 of NC_083318.1, forward strand.
AATACCTTGTATTTTGTTAATAATAAAATTTCTGACATTAATCACAAATTATGTTTTTTTAAAACTTACATATTTTTATTTTTAAATTTATTTCTGATCGTGATTTATTTTTATATTTTTATCAAGGAATTTGTTTCTTTTCACAATTTCACCTTGAGAAATAAGTGTTTTGTGTCTGTGTGCCACCTTTTTAAAAACCAGTTTTTGAAGTGGTCCATAAACTTTTAAAATAATAAGATATATTCTCTTTGCAATGTTCAATTTTCAACATATATTAATAAAATCAATCCTATGATATTGTGTTACCAACCTTTCTCTGTTCCCTACAGTGTGCTTCATAGATCTAAGGTGGTTGTTAGAAATGGACATCACTGGTACCTCTTCTGTTTCTACTGAACCAAAATGCATGGATGTGCATATCATAAATCAGCGTCATCATCCACATTCCTAAGTAATTTTCATAGAAACTGAAGTTTGAGAATTGTGGTTCTCTATATCTTCTTTTATATTTGACAGTCTGTTATATAAACCCTAACACTTAAACCAGAACAAGCAGTAGTAGTAGGCACGTTGGGTATATTTTATTTAATCCACAATAATCTTATTGTGATATTGTTACTACGAATTGGAGTGCTGAAGCAATTTATACTTGCTGTACCTTTAGGAGGTTGAAGGTTCAGTTCAGTCTCAGGTCATCTGGCTTGATCTTTTTTTTTTTTTTGGTGAGCATTTTATTTATTTATTTATTTTTACATCTTTATTAGAGTATAATTGCTTCACAATGGTGCGTTAGTTTCTGCTTTATAACAAAGTGAATCAGTTATACATACACACATGTTCCCATATCTCTTCCCTCTTGCGTCTCCCTCCCTCCCACCCTCCCTATCCCACCCCTCCAGGCGGTCACTAAGCACCGAGCTGATCTCCCTGTGCTATGCGGCTGCTTCCCACTAGCTATCTACCTTACGTTTGGTAGTGTATATATGTCCATGCCTCTCTCTCGCTTTGTCACAGCTTACCCTTCCCCCTCCCCATATCCTCAAGTCCATTCTCTAGTAGGTCTGTGTCTTTATTCCTGTCTTACCCCTAGGTTCTTCATGACATTTTTTTTCTTAAATTCCATATATATGTGTTAGCATATGGTATTTGTCTTTCTCTTTCTGACTTACTTCACTCTGTATGACAGACTCTAGGTCTATCCAGCTCATTACAAATAGCTCAACTTCGTTTCTTTTTATGGCTGAGTAATATTCCATTGTATATATGTGCCACATCTTCTTTATCCATTCATCCGATGATGGGCACTTAGGTTGTTTCCATCTCCGGGCTATTGTAAATAGAGCTGCAGTGAACATTTTGGTACGACTCTTTTTGAATTATGGTTTTCTCAGGGTATATGCCCAGTAGTGGGATTGCTGGGTCAATGGTAGTTCTATCTGTAGTTTTTTAAGGAACCTCCATACTGTTCTCCATAGTGGCTGTACCAATTCACATTCCCACCAGCAGTGCAAGAGGGTTCCCTTTTCTCCACACCCTCAAGCATTTATTGTTTCTAGATTTTTTGATAATGGCCATTCTGACTGGTGTGAGATGATGTCTCATTGTAGTTTTGATTTGCATTTCTCTAATGATTAATGATGTTGAGCATCCTTTCATGTGTTTGTTGGCAATCTGTATATCTTCTTTGGAGAAATGTCTATTTATGTCTTCTGCCCATTTTTGGATTGGGTTGTTTTTTTGTTATTGAGCTGCATGAGCTGCTTATAAATTTTGGAGATTAATCCTTTGTCAGTTGCTTCATTTGCAAATATTTTCTCCCATTCTGAGGGTTGTCTTTTGGTCTTGTTTATGGTTTCCTTTGCTGTGCAAAAGCTTTGAAGTTTCATTAGGTTCCATTTGTTTATTTTTGGTTTTATTTCCATTTCTCTAGGAGGTGGGTCAAAACGGATCTTGCTGTGAAACCCACACACATATGGTCACCTTATCTTTGATAAAGGAGGCAGGAATGTACAGTGGAGAAAGGACAGCCTCTTCAATAAGTGGTGCTGGGAAAGCTGGACAGGTACATGTAAAAGTATGAGATTAGAACACTCCCTAACACCATACACAAAAATAAACTCAAAATGGATTAAAGACCTAAATGTAAGGGCAGAAACTATCAAACTCTTAGAGGAAAACATAGTGTCCTTGATCTTAATCACCGTACAGAGGCTCTCATTTGAATAGAGGCAGAAAACCATACCTCTAGTAAAATCACAGTGACCTCTGACTCTGTCAGGGTGGTCCTGATTTTAAAACAGATAAATAGGCTTGTGGCTACAAAATGTTCATTGTTAAGTATATACTTAATTAAAATAATATAACGATCTTTGCTCCATTTTATGCATTTCACAGTATTGCAGGTATGTATATCACAATGTCTGCTATCTTGCCGTTTGCTTTTGACTGATCTACATGTGTTTAAGTTATCTTTCTTTGGTCATTTTGATCTCTTTCTCTCTCTCATAAAGAGCATATGCCAGACTGGCTTCTCTACCTCTGGATTGCAAAAAAAAGCATACTGTTGCCTGCCTGAAAAAGATATACCACCTAAAAGTTGAGAGTTACGTTTTATTGGGTGGACAAAACTGAGGTCTTAAGCCCAGGACAGAGCACCTCAGATCACTCTGAAAGACTGCTCCGAATAGAGGGGAGCCAGGATAGAGAGGAGTTTTTGCAACAAAGACCAGGTAGTCGTCACATCAAAAGGTTACTACTAATTAAAGAAAACCAGATAACTCCATTAAGGAATTTAGTGCTTTTCTGTGCATGGGAAGATGCAAGAGTCTGGGCTTACTGAAATCATTCCTTTGCTACGTACGTCAGCTGTCTGGGGCCAGTATCCTGTGTTTTTGCCTCCTGAGTTTCTTCAGGGTGCACCTCGCGGGGGTGGCCGCAGTGTCTCATGATTTGATGGCAGGCATTGTGTTTATGAGTTCTTTCAGGGCTCACCTTCGGGGAGGCTGTAACGTGATGGCTTGATGGCTGCAACATCCTCTGTTTACTGATATGGCAGGCTGTATTTTTCACTCACAATACTTTTGGGCATTTACATCTAGAGATGGGATTGGTGGGGGAAATGGACATATTTTAGTTTGTTTTCTGTGGAATTCTCCAGTTTTGCCTTAGAGCTTCAGGTACACTTTGAAAATGTTCTCTTGCATCCAGGGGGTGATTGCACAGTAACTTCTGTTAACAGTTTCCTTAAAATGTTGTCTCTTTTTTACTTTTTTGGATTCCATGAGTATTTTAACAGGAAAATGAGAGAGAATAAGTCAGAAATCACAAATAGTATAATTTTAAACTATCAGTAAACTAGTATAGAGTTAATTCAATTTTGTTATCTTTGAAAATACAACAGAGACTTAGTATTTGGGGGGAGAAATATTTTACTAAATAATAAATTTCTATCTCAAAAGAAATTTAATTCTGAATATAAGGGGAACAAGGAGTAGCTACTTCTAATTCTTAAGTAGCATAGACACTACATGAAAGGGGAAGTAAAGCAGTCACAAGTTAAATATTTATAGTATAAAGGGAAACAGGCTTCACTTCAAGGATGCAATCTCGTTTTCACCATCCCAGAAAAGTTAACCAGATTGACTGCTGAGGCTCCACGTTTATATGCAGAACCCCTTAGCTGATGCAGAAAGAGCCAATATCTTGTCCAGAAGCCTTTTGAGGTGTAGATATTTACACAGTGGGGGATTGTTCCTTTTCCATAAGGGCTTGGATAATGAAAATAAGAAAAAGTACTTCATGGACTAATTTTTGTCTGCACCACAGAAGGTCATGTATACATTTTCTGAAATGACCTGGTTTTATTTTGGAGGTACAGCTTTCAAGTTAGGTAATGCATCAACAGCTGGATTTGAAACCTAAAATCAGAGTTTTAAACATTGGTTGACTCAAATCAACAGCAGTTTAAGAGCCAATTGTTCCACCTGTATATCTGGCTCTTATAATTGGAAAAAAGTTCTTCCTTCTCAGTGTTTAGAGCCGTATCCTTGAGCATCTGATATCAGGAAGACCAGCATAATATAACTTAGCTTTTAGAAGAGCTACAAAATAATACACCTGTTGTTTCATTAGAAATACATTTCCATCATGTTCATTTTATTCAAGAGGTAAGAGTCCGGTTCTGTTATTTAATGGACACACAAAAAATGATTTTATTCTGTAACAGTATTTCACCATTTCTTTCATTTTAACCATCTTCTCCACTTCTGTGAATTCTCAGACCACTAAGTGAGGTGAAGAAAAAACTGTCCCAACTTTACAGTTGGGTGTTATTCACACATAAAAGAACATGTTTTCTATAGTACAGCTGCAAACTAATATTAATCTGCCATTTGGACGTATGGTGAGTTCTCCCTGTAACAACAACCCAACAAGTTAGATTGAGTCCTAATCTTTTCACTTTGATGAAGTGAAGGTCTGTTAAAAATAATGATACTATTGGGCTTCCCTGGTGGCGCAGTGGTTGGGAGTCCGCCTGCCGATGCAGGGGACACGGGTTCGTGCCCCAGTCCGGGAGGATCCCACATGCCGCGGAGCGGCTGTGCCAGTGAGCCATGGCCGCTGAGCCTGCGCGTCCAGAGCCTGTTGCTCTGCAACGGGAGAGGCCACAACAGTGAGAGGCCCGCGTACCGCAAAGAAATAAAAAAATAATGATACTATTGATAACGCTAATTTGGCTGGTACTGCTGTCCCGACCCAGAGCTGTAGCTAGAGGCAGCTGTAGGTATTTTATTGAAAGCCAGAGTAAATTGGGGCAGTTCCCCTAGCAGTATAAGTTAGTCAGAACCTTGGAGACATAGGTATATTTTAGGAACGAAGTACTGAACTCTTTTTCTAAGAATTATGTTACCTTAATTCAGTAATTTGGTATGCCTCGGGGTTTGCACGTATTTTAGAGATACTGTAATGAAGCATGTGAGTATTCATTTAAACATGGAAGTCCCCCAAGAATAAAAGGCGTGCCTGATTCACTGGAAGTGCTAGCGTTCTCACAATGTTTCCAGGAGTAATGCAAACTTGTATTAGCTAGGTTAGATAAGTTATTAGGAGCGTATGGGGATGAAGTGGGTAAAATGTGCTGAGAGATCATTGAAAATTAGGTCGTCCTCAGATGAATTAATAGAATCTCATGGAGTTTACACACTGAAGGTCTACACAGCGGTCTGGTTCCCTGTGCTTTTTCCTTATGGCTTCTGGCTTGGATGGCACCACCTCACTGTTTCAGTGTCTTCAAACCCTGTGTATGTTTTTAGTGATCCGATTTAAATACTGTGCATAAAAATGGGATTTTGCACATCGGGGTAATTTTCTTTGTTTCATGCTGGTCTGAGAATTCACTGAAGTACTGTATACTGCTAAAATCAAAAATGAAGAGAACAGATACTGATATGGAATAAAAACTTTTTTTGAAACTACAGTTAATAAAAATAATGCAAAATAGATTTTTTAAACTCTATAAACTTAAGCTACCTTTGCTCCTTATTAACTGCTTCAGTCTAGGAAATGCTTCCTTTTATCCTGCACCTGACCCATACACAGCTCCAGGTTTTACTATAATTGTATGTAATTGTGTATTTTCTCCTTTTTATTAAATCAACAAAAATAATTGTAATGTAATCAAAGAGCATAGGTTTTGGAGTTAGATTATTTTATATTGAAACCTTAGTCTTTTTTTTGTGGTATAAACCTGGATTTTTTTCTTAAACTTTTTGAAGCTTATTTTCTCCTTTAAGAAATGGATACCACGTTATGTGTGCTGAGAGAACTAGATTGCAGTGCTTTTATTATTATACACTTTTAAAATAAAATTTCTTCTTATGATTGTGGGAAGGAGAGCATATACTTAATGAGAAGAATGGACTTTGTCCCACTCTCATTATTTCTATTTATATTAAAAGCATATGTTCTTACTTTATAAACAATGCATACAGTCTCTCATCACCCTACTAAGAATGCTTTGATTAGAATTTTAAACTGAATATTATCAATTGATATTTAACTGTGCTTTTGAAACTATTCAAGCTGATTCAACCTTTTATGGTTTTAGAAAACAAAGATGAAAAGGCACCATTTGGGGAACAAAATTAGTGGGCAGGTCTGTCACATATACAACATCAAGGATCTGCATTAATGTCCAAGTGATCCCTGATAGTCTGTATTTATGCTGGAAAGAAGTGTACAGTGCTGCTGGCAGAGAATCTCCTATGTCCATATTATACAAATATTTAAGTACTTAAAATGCAAGAATACAAGCCTGGTATTTTGATTTCTACTTAAGGAACTAGATAGCTGATTAATATATTTTCACTAATGTCATTGCAGTTTGTGTCATGCAGACACAGCCCATGTTAGGCCAGGAAAGAAACCATCAGAAGGGTTACACTTGAAGTTTTTTCATCCGTTTTAATTTTAATTGTGCCCAAGCTGGAAAAAAATTGAAGTAGTATTGGATTTTAACCCAAAATATAAATCTCCATGAATTCATACTGACACAAATAATTATTTGAATAAATGAGGGAGAATAGACAAATCTCCCATGCAGACTAATTCTAAGTAATTTACGCAGATATTCTGACATGAAGGAGATAGAACATAAATTCCCTCTCCTTAAGCACAGGGTGCATGTATTAATTTTTTTCCAAAGAGTACAGTATGGAAGAGGCAAAGCAGAGTAAGTTTGAGTAGTGGAGTAACCTTACAGACTCTACCTCAGCAAAGTGATCATGGCCTGCATCAGCAGTGGGACTCATGTTGATAGTACTTACAAGTGGTACGAGATACTAACACTTACCGTAAAATAGAACTTTACCTCTGTGATCTAACTCCCAAAGCACCCAGATTAATCAGGAGGAAGAGAAAAAGATCAGACAGATCCCTATTGAGGGGTTTCCTACAAAATACCTGACCAGTACCCCTCAAAACTGGCAAGGTCCTCCATAACAAGGAAAGCCAAGAGGATCCCAAAGAGACATGATGACCAAATGTCATGTGGTGACGTGAACAGAATCCTAGAACAGTAAAAGGACATAGATGAAATCTGAGAAAACCTCAGTAAGCATGGAAATTAGTTACTGGTAATATATTGATATTGGGTCATTAATTATAACAAATGTGCCATATAATGTAAGACATTAATAATAGGGAAATGGGGTTTGAGGGTTATGGGAACTCTGTAAAGTCCTTGAAATTTTTCTGTTAATCTAAAACTGTTATAAAATTAAAAGTTTATTTTAAAAATCTAGTCTATCCTTTTGTTCAGTGATATTAACAATGAAATAGTCTGAGAAGGTAAATATGTGGATGCTTTTCTTAATAATATGATATAATTAAAATTTAGTATTTCTTCAGTTTCTTTCCTTTTTTATACAGACCTCAAGTGTGGTCAATTGACCTAATTACTATTAGAAGTTGAGCCAGCTCTTCTGCGGTGCTAAGTTCATTTCCCTTCAAGGAAAGAAGCTTTTAAGAGGAGCTCGTTAACAATTTCATTTCATCAGCTTTGCAGCTCATATGTAAGTTTCTCTTTCTTGAATATACCAAACCATTAGAGAGAGAGAGAAAAAAAGAAAATACCATGGTGGCGCTGTTTATTACCTGCAGTGTGACGACATCCTGTCCACCTGAGGCAAGGAAGTGGTTAAAGGACAGATGATTCTGTGTCAGTGAGATTGGGTCATTACCTTAATAAATTTTATTAGGCACCTAAAAGATCTCTTCTGGGTATTCTTTTTAGAAGAGTAACCTAGCTATAAATATATGTTTCAAATATTTCCCATAAGTATGTATATTATCAATTAATTCAACACATTAATTGGATGCCTAATGTATGCCAGGCAGTTCTAGCACTTAGGGATGCGTCAGTGAGTAGAACAGATGAAAATCATTGCCTTTGTGCCTCATATCACTGTGTGTTTTTTATTTGGGGCTATTTTATATTTGGCTTTTGAAATCAAGAAGTTAGGGGAAACAATAGCACTTTTAGGTTTCTTTGAGTCCTACTAGTAAGGGAAATAAGTAATCAAAACTTTTTCCTCTAGAATATAATGTGTTAAAAATCTTTAGAACATTAAGAATTTTAAAAACAAGAAAAAGTAGCAATAGGTTTGTTCCATGGTCTGTAGAGAATTAAAAAAGAGAGAAAAGAACATTTTTGCTTCCTCTCTGATCCCTCTCTTTTTTCTCTCTTCAAATTTGGTAACATGGTTTTTTTAAAGTTCTTTAAACAAGTATTTATTGAATACCAATATCAGATAATTTGTGCACTGGACACTGGGAATAAAAGACTAAAGATACTATTTCTACATCAGACATTTTATGAGGAATCAGAAATACTTGACTATATTGTAGATTAAAAATGCAATAAATGTTATTAACTGTAAAGTCCATCCTAAATATTCTGGGGGCCAAGGAAAAGAGGACAAATGAAGTCCAACATACCACATGTCTAAAATTTGTAAGTTAAAGTGTAAAGTTTTATGCCTTTACCTCAACAAGAAGCTGAAAAATACCTTTTCATGGGTTGATTTGTTTCTGCCCCCAAAATAGTTATATTAAAGTCCTAACCCCTAGTACCTATGAACATTATTTGGAAATAGAGTCTTTGCAGGTGTAGTCAAGATAAATTGAAGTCATTAGGTCCTTAATCCAAATGATTGGTGTCTTTATAAGAAGCCGGAAATTTGGACAGATACACGAGGTGAACACCATGTGAAGACATGGAAACACAGACATAGAAGATGGCCATATGAGAATGGGAGCCATGTGATGACTGGAACAACTGGAGCTACCAGAAGTTAGAAGAGGCCAGGGAAGGATCTGTCCCCTAGAGGCTTTGGAGGGAGCATATGCTGCCAACATCTTGAATTCAGACTTCTAGCCTCCAGAACTGTAAGAATAAACTTCTTTTGTTTTAAGCCATCTAGCTTGTGGTACTTTGTAATAGCAGCCCTAGGAACTTAATGAATATGTGTATGACAGTTTTTTTGTTAAATGACAAAAATTTAGCAACATATCAAAAACAACTGAATATAATTATTGTACGAGCTAAGCTGTTGATGGGTAGACAATATTTGGATAAGAATGAGAATTAAAACTTCAATAATTCAAAAATTAATATTTTTTTCAAGTTATATATTATTACAAGTTGTTTTTATCATGAAATTTATTTTTCTTGCCTTTGACAAAAGTCACTTGATTATAAATATACAAAGATTTTACTTAATTTGTACTCTGTTGGCAATAATTATTGCCATATACTTCTAAAATGACAAAAATATCTTTATAATCCTTCACATTTTAAAGATATTTTCAGATTACAGAATTTGAATATAGTTTCATAAAGTATGTAAGTTAAGCATAAATATTAAAAGTTACTAATGTTTTCTGAAAACATTACCGTTCTTTTCAAATATTCAAAAATTGTATATTAAAATTTAAATGAAAATGGATATAATTAATTCAGGACTTTCAAAATTTAAATCAAAATTACCTAGATAAACCTGAAATTTATATTTAATTTCTGGAAGAAATAATTAAGTTTAATGAAATATTTTCATAAAAATAAACTTATTTTTAATTCTAGCATTCAAGGTGAACCTAGCGCTCACATGTAAAGAATCAGTTTCGAGATCGTAGTATTGTTCTGCATGAATGTAAAAATGGGAGGTTCAGCATATTTGAATAGAGATTTATGTTTACTTTTGGACTTGTATTTGAATTGTTGGTGAATCATTCAGATGGTATCACCCAGCAGAAGCTCAGTGTATGACTGTGCATCAGAGAAAGGGTTGGATTATGTGTCAGGTAACCTGGCAAGTGGATTCACAAAGGAGTCAAGACTGTGCACTACTTTCCCTTTCCCTATCCCTTTTACACAATGTTCTGAAATAACAATTATCTAGTTTTAAATCTTGAAATTTTCAATATTTTCATGATGCAGAATATGCTGGAAATTATTTATGATTCATCAACTTTGATCCTCTAAACATTTTAATGGCATTTCATAGCACTTAAATTTTATGGTTTTCTTTACTTTTATCTTGGGAGGAACCAGTAAATTTCTAAAGAGCATACCTTAAATTTAAAAAAAATCATGCATAGAAAAAATACAGAAGTATACTCTATAGGAAACTTAAGATATTTCTTTAAACAGGGATTTCTAAGTATTACCTATGGTAATTCAAATAAAAGGACTGCTTTTTAAAGCAAGTGTTTATCATAAGAAATTAATTGAAAGCAAGCTCAATTTTATATATTTGAGCATTTTACAATGTGTACAGTTTTACAGTGCAGCATTGTTCTAAATCCGTGTCACACGTAAAAGGAAAAAATACATTGTATTGGTTGGGGAAAAAGGGAATGACTAAGAATAAAACAGAAATGCTGTCTATTCAACTTTTGTCTCTTTCAGAGCAGCAAATAGTTGGCAATGATGCTAAATCTTTAATTCACAGGTCTCCATTGGCCCCATTTACAAATTTCAAGATATACACCAAGCTCCTATAATGCAGAAGGAATTTCCATTGTTATCCCTAGGGCACTTGTGATAGGTTTCTTGAAACAATTTTTTTCCTATTTCAGTTGTTTTTATTTTGCTTTCACATTCATTCTGTCTCAGATATAAGAAAACAACAGCAGTAACTACTCTATAGCTTGAAATGTGTTTACCTAAATCTAGATGGGTAGCTGGGTAGCTAGATAGCTAGATTAAAATGATAGATATACCTTTACAGATAAACACATTTTGGAGTGGTCATAAATATTTTTCTGAGGTATTTTGGCACGTTGTTGATTAAAACAATTGACATTATCCATTTTACCTGACACTATTAGAGATTTCCCTGTATAGATAATGGCAGTACATTCTTAGGAGAATATGTTTAGACACTAGTAGAGGAGAATGGGTAAGCCAGTCTGCTATGGTATATGTTTAAAATTGTGAACAGGCACTTGGAGAAATAATATTGTTAATAATGAAACGTACAAATGTTTCCATTATGTTTACTGCAGCTACATGTAACACCTGCCACATAGTTCTTTAATTCCTATTCTTTTTTTTTTTTTTTTGCGGTACACGGACCTCTCACTGTTGTGGCCTCTCCTGTTGCGGAGCACAGGCTCTGGACGCGCAGGCTCAGTGGCCCGTGCATGGCATGTGGGATCCTCCTGGACCAGGGCACAAACCCATGTCCCCCGCATCGGCAGGCGGACTCTCAACCACTGCGCCACCAGGGAAGCCCTAATTCCTATTCTTAAAGTTATAATGATTCCAAGAATTGATTTTGTTGAACAGTTTGTTTATGGAAGTGGTGGTGTCTGCCAAATTAAACCATTTCTAAGAAGAGTGCTCATTTATCGTCCTTGGATTTCAACCAGACACATTTCGGAGTTAATGACATAATGTATCTACAAAAGTGTAACTTGACTGGCATAAGGTTTAAGCAGAAATATTCCATCTATATCTATATTCATAGCAAATCTATATCTACTAGGCATGCTGCCCATTTAAAGCCTCTCATGCCTTAGGATAGTGGATCAACTTTATCTGCATATTGGAGTCATTTAGGGAGCTTAAAAAGATACTGATATCTGGGTTCCAACATCAGAAATTCAAATTTAACTGGTCATGGGCAGCGGCTTACGGGTTTTGAAATTTTCAAAAGCGTCTTGTTGATTCTAATGCCCAGTGAAATAGTAGATCACTGTCTTAAGATTTTAAGGCTTGGTGAGAAAGATACTATCTTAGATTTTATAAAATTTCAAAGAATTCATTTCTTTGAAATGACTGTGTCTGAACACAAAATGCTTTTTTTTTTTTTTTTTTTTTTGTGGTACATGGGCCTCTCACTGTTGTGGCCTCTCCCGTTGCGGAGCACAGGCTCCGGACGTGCAGGCTCAGCGGCCATGGCTCACAGGCCCAGCCGCTCCGCGGCATGTGGGATCTTCCCGGACCGGGGCACGAACCCGTGTCCCCTGCATCGGCAGGCGGACTCTCAACCACTGCGTCACCAGGGAAGCCCAAAATGCTGCTTTTTTTGAACATGTCCTAAAACAGCAGATTTGATGATGCAAGTGTATTATAATTTAGTTATTACAAATCCAAATTTAAATAAAATATGATTCAAAGGTATTATTAATAAATATTATTTTGTTTCCTAATCCATAAAGCTTACTTTAAAATTTTTACTACTTTATAATATAGTCTTTGTAGTATTGCTATTAAAGAGGCATATTTATGATTGCAGATTGGAATTCAGTGATGTACTGGTAGATATTTAACAACCAGATCTTTGAGGGCAAAATGGCCCTGATTTGTAGTATTTTCTGATTTCCATGATGTACTTACTTCTACTGGGGCTGCTTTCAAGATGCAGTGTGGTGTTGGCCAGCTCACAAGATTTCTGAAAATTTAATAGCTGTTGCAATCTTGGAGCTGTCTCCAGCATACCACTGCAACATGTTACTTGCGTAGGTCTAGACATTTGTAGAACACCAAATTCTCTTACATAAATATGTCAATTAATCCTCAGGTCCACACAATGATAGATTAGCAACGCAATTAGTTCCAATTCAATGGAAAGAAATAAGAGGCTTAAAGGAGATTTAAGCTTCTCGAGTCCAGTCATACAGCAACCGTCACCATATAATTTTGAACACCTACTATGAATCAGGTGCTATTCTTCCAGCCATAAATTCATGACAATATCTCTACCCTTAGAGCCCAGAAAAATCAATCAATCAATCAATATATAGGATAAGTTTACTGGTTGATATGAGCCATGAGGAAAAAAGATCTGTGATACAGTAGAGAGTGACTGGTACAGGAATCTAGTTCAGTTGGACTGTAAAAGGGTTTTCTAAGGAGGCATCCTTGAATTAAATAATATATGAGATATACAAGGTAGTGAAGCTCTGAGGGGAGTGTTCTAAGGAAAAGGAACAACTGAAAATGGGCCAAAAAGAGTATTAACCAAGGGGTTTCTGAGGTACAACTAAGGATGTAGCAGGTGTCTAGTAAATGCTTTGCAGGTGAGAAGTTGGGTAGGGTTAGCAGAAGACAGGCCTTATATGGGTCTTTCAGTTTGGATTTTATTCCACCTGTAATGGAAAGCCACTTGAGGGTTTTAGGTCTGCAACAAGGAGATTGAGGCATGATTCAAACGATAACCCCAGCTCTTCTGACCAAGGGAAGTAGTGGGGGCCAGGAGAGCAGGTAGAAGGCTCTTGCCGTACTTCAGGCATTGAAAATGATGACTTAGACTAGAGCAGAGTTTCCCAGGTTAAATGCAGAGATATCAGTCCTCTGAGCCCTTGAGGGCAGTTTGACGGACCTAGATGTCTCTTATCCCCAATGGTCCATCACTTCATCTGTGAACAGCCTTGTCCTTTTACCTCAGTGTTGATAAAAGTAGTATCAACCTCCCTATGCCATGGCATAAAAGGGGAAGCACGGGAAAATGGTTAGCAGTGAATATGGTAAGATAAGGTTATGGATATAATTTGAAAGTAGAAATGTCAGCATTTGCTGATTCTTTCACTGTGGGGCTTAAAGAAAAAGGGAAATCAAGGATTCTGAGTCAGTCCAGTAGGAAACAGGTGAAACACTCGAAAGTGATGGACTATTTACAAAGCTATGGAAACTTTAAAATGATACCAGCAGGAATGGTGAATTACCCTGGAACACGCAATAGCAGGAGGCTGTTACCAACCTTAGCTCTAGAAGTGAAATGGAGTAATAATTTTCAGTTTAAAATACTATTTAGGGAAGTTAGCGAAAGTTCAAAATGGAAATATTTTTAAAACCCAAAATGCTTTGGATCTGATAGATGAGGGGGGAAAAGTAATACATTTTTTTTTCCTGTTTTCCTCATCCTCTTCCTAGTGGGAAGTGGGAACAAAATAATACATCCATGTGTTTATAGGAAAAGTAATCTATATTAGCAAGAGAAAACTTCTTGTAGATACTCCACCCTGAAGTGTCTCAAAGACCCAAATACACTTCTAGAAAGTACCTTAAATATCTGTTCTTCCCTTCCCAATAGAGGCTTGAAGTTTCAAGTCCTGAAAATCCTCAATTTCTTAATTTAGTCTTTGGAGTTTGTTTGCTAATAACCCAAACCAAAGCCTTACCAAATCATGATCTTTTAATCTATATCTGGCCTTGATATAGATTAATCTATATCTATTAATTCTATATCTAATCTATATCTAATAAAGATATATCTATATTAATCTATATCTAATCTATTATCTATAATGATATAGATTTAATCTATATCTGGCCTGTTCATTTCCCTGATCATGAATGTAACTGCTTCCTTCCCAAAATCTCTCTTAAAAAGGGGTCTTGGTAAAGAGGCCGAGCTAACCGGAAATTACAGCCTGGTTGGAGATCAGTGGATTCTTCACTATCGTGAGGATGATCATGATGTTTTTCCGTCCAGGGGTTACAGTAGGATGACTTAAGATCTTTATTTTTCTGATTCTGTTATTTTAAGTTTGTATGTTTTTTCCCATCTTTCAATTTGTGATTGAATTACCCATTCACTGAACTAAATTTAGCTGTGAGCATATCAATATAGCATCTCAAATATCTCAAACATAAAGTATTTGAGATTTCCTTGTGGGTTTTTTTATTGGTTTGTTGTTGCTGAAGAAGATAGATCAGTATATTCATATCAATATAACACCATATATACATATACACAAATATTGCTAACTGAAAGGAATGTACACTATATCAGGCGTTAAGAAAAATCTAAATGTTGGAATTGCAGATTTACATATGTTAGCATCAAATTAGACTGATTTCACAGATGAGTGGAAGAGAGAGATAGAGGGCAAGATAGAAGGTGAGGGAGAGTGAGAGGAAGAGAGGTAGAAAGAGGGAAAAAGAGACAAAGTCTTTGAATTAGTAGTATTACCTTCAGAATGGAAATGACAATAATGCAAATTTGAATGGGTATACCATACGTGAAGCTCCTAGCTTCATTATATGGTCAGCAAACCTAAAACCTTACTTTTTTCTTGGGTGCTAAGTGTTGTTGACTGTGGAATCAAAGTTTATGGTAGTTTGATGGTTATGTGTGTTATATAGATGATTCTGAGTTTAGCATGTTAACATTGTCATACCTGAGATTGACATACGTATGTAATAGCCGTAGGCCTTTGCTATAAACGTATATTCAAAACAAATAGTTCACAGGCTAATTACAAAATAAATTCATAGTATCCAGTTTTTCCTTTAAAATGGTAATTTTGAAATTGCCAGCTTAATTAATTTAATTCATTCTTCTTAGGCCCTTTTATGTTAATGCTGATTATATTCATCTGTTATATCTGCTTTTCTCAGACTATCTGACAAAAATACAACCACAGTAGACTTGTTGGACAGTTAAATTGCTTAGAAATTAAAATATTGCTTTTAATGTTGATTATTAATTATTTGTAAAGATAAACCCATTGCAAAAAGCCTCAGGGTACATGCCAATTAAATATTTTTAAGCCATAGAAATAAAAATAGCTGCAGCATGTGAATTTTAATTATCAACTGAGGTCTCTTGGCCTGAAAAGTTAAGTTTTATAATATGCCCTCAAGGTCATAAAACTAATGTTTCTATGGAGTAAGCAAACAGGTAGTCAACAGCACTTAATGATTTCTCCTTCTGGGTAGAAGCTGAAGCCATGAACCTGGTGGCTTTTGATTCCTGAAAATATGACTTTTAGTTCTTAAACCTTATGTGGAATGGATGTTTGAGAGGCATACAGGAGCACTGCTACACATCACTGAGAGGTGTGTCATGTTCCTGTACAGACGGGCAAAGTTTTCCTCCCTGCTGAATCTTACCATTTTCTTTTCTTTTGCCTTCTTGGATGATACCTGGTACCACTAAGAACATGTATCCCCACAATCCTAGTTATTAACTTACTTAGTAATTATTTGCCAGAAAAGACCAGTTAATCCCAGTTACTACAATTGTACACCTTTTAACTGCAAATGTGGGTTTACTGTCTTGTCTTTTCTCTGGATGGCCTAGCTAAGGAGGTTTACATGGTGTTTGAGTTAGTTTCCTCAGAAAGGAGCAAAAGATCCTGAATCTCATTTAAGCAAAAATCAATAAAAAGAAGTCAAGGGCTTCCCTGGTGGCGCAGTGGCTGGGAGTCTGCCTGCCGATGCAGGGGACATGAGTTCATGCCCCGGTCCGGGAGGATCCC
Organism: Globicephala melas; assembly: GCF_963455315.2. Classification (NCBI taxonomy): domain Eukaryota; kingdom Metazoa; phylum Chordata; class Mammalia; order Artiodactyla; family Delphinidae; genus Globicephala; species Globicephala melas. The sequence goes on from NC_083318.1 coordinate 7,362,896, forward strand.
ACATACCGCAGAGCGGCTGGGCCCGTGAGCCATGGCCACTGAGCCTGCGTGTCCAGAGCCTGTGCTCCGCAACGGGAGAAGCCACAACAGTGAGAGGCCTGCATACCGAAAAAAAAAAAAAGAAGTCAAATATATAATGGGAAGGATACTGCTCACTCTATCAGAGGGAGTCTAAGGACTGGGCTTTGGGTGGGGAAGAAACCAAGTGAGCTTGTCAATCTCAGCACAGAACTCAGTGCTTCCTATTCAGGGCATTGACATTGTAATTAACTAGAATTAGTTGTTCATGACATTCTGTCCTTGCATTAGTCCATGTGAGACTTTAATGCCCAGGGCTATAGTTTGATTAGCATGGTTGGTGCATAGGCAAACATGTAATTGGGGCATGGCTTTGGAGCAGGTCTGCTGATGCCATTCCCACAAAACCGACACGCAGTGGCAAATTGGTAATGCAGATTTCACCAAGAAAATGAAAGAGAAGTGCTGCTACTAAAAAACAATAGAAGAAAAAATTTAGACATTCCCCCAATATATCATGCTTTTCTCAATATTTTTCTTCCACCAAAAGCTCGAATGAGCTCTAACATTCCTCTCAAGAGAAAAAATGTGCCATTTACCATGAGCTGGCTGCGCACGTAGAGCCTTTTGGAAGTGTGGTTTATAAGCGTAGAGAAGATAGAAGTACTGAACTGATTTCATCCTGGCCTCTAGATAAGTATTGATCATCCTTAATGTTCAACCATACGTACATCATGTTAAACTGATATTTCTGTATTTATTAATTAGCTTAGTTTAAGCCCATGAAGCAGAGACTTAACTTTCTCTTCTCTCTAGGCCTAGAGCTAGACTGCGTTCTCCAGCCTCCCGGTGGGCCATGTGATTGCATTTCAGTCAATGGAACTTGAGAAGAAGTGGTGGGAGCCACTTCCAGGCTGGCCTCTTGAACTTCCCCCCATATCTGTTCATCTGTGCCCTTCCCTCTTCCGACAGGAATGAACACAACTCACAGAGCAGTTTTGGAAACCATGTATTGTAGATGGCAGACGTGCCCACCACCAGGGCCCTTCAGTGACTGCATTGAGCAACAGACAGCCCTCCTCCTGCCACCTCCTTGGGCTCATATGTGAGCAAGAAACTCTGAATGTTTTGGTGCGTATTTTCAGGCCTATTTGTTTCAGCAGCAAGAGTTAACCTACTTAATAGTCTTCATAGAATTTATTTTACACTGTCAATTTAACTTTTTTCTAAACACTTCACCTTATTGTCATTATACTTCTAAGAATAAGAACCTTGGGAGTTATGGAGTAACCCCATGAAACCGACTGACCGCCAAACAATAGTGTCCAGCCAATGCTTCCTGCAGGAGGCTTCCTGAACGATGCCCCTACTCGTGAGAGTGACGTGTTACACGTGAGAGGAGGGGCCGATGTGTTATGAGCTCCTGTTTTGACAAAGTTCTAGAATCTACTCTGTAGTCAGCAGCATTGCTCCACTAATGTTATGTTTCATAAGTAGCATTCATTCATACGAGAGTAAAGGAGAGGCGTAGTCACACTGTGTCTTGCCAACAAGTAATTGATTCTTTCACCCTTTTGCCCCTTCCCACCTTGCGTCATTTCTTCCACAGAAGAAAATGGCTGCTTAGAATTACTACTGAGCTAAAATTTCAGTGCAATATTATAAAGACTAAATACCCCACTTGCATTCCTTCTTCCTTCCTGTCTCCATGCCCACCCTGATTGGTGCTGGTAACAAAATGAGAAGGCCACATGTAAAGCCTCTGAGTACAGGAGTTTGCACATGAATTTTTGAAAAAAACAGACTAAAGTATTATTTATTGTAATACCTATGGATATATTATGTTCCTAAATAATACTTCATTATTTTATTTGAAGAGAGTTTTACTGGAAGAGATGTTTTGAGGGAAAAAAACCATATCCCCCGCCCTTTTTTTTTTAATCTCCTATCTTCTCTGGGATAAGACGATAGTATTTTAAACGTCAAAACTAGAGAGGGCATTTGAGGCAGAAGCTTCATCTGGATGCCCTGAAACACAGGACTTGGTTCTGAGTTGAGGAATAGAACAGGATTTCCCAGTAACCAGCAGTGCTTCAGTACACAGATGCTTGAAGAAGATCTGTACCTGCCGGGTCGCAGAAAGACAGTGGGCTGTTAAGAGATTGTCTCCTGCTTGGTCAGAGGCGTAGAAAAAGCTGTGCCTTCTGGTGATATCCCTTTGTCCAAGCCAGTCTAATAACTTAACGTGATCACCAAGAGCATGAAAGGAAGAAAATCACACTATGTTTAAGAGCACAAGGAACCACAGGAAGGCATAACAAACGGGACCCAGAGATTAAGTTGCTCATGCTGAAACAGTCATTGGAGTCGGCAGATAACAACCTAAACAACATGATAATATGAGCCCTCGAGGAGCACCAATTAAGTCATTAAAATCATGATATTAACATTTTGAAAACTGATTTAAGCATCTGGAAGACTGGGTCATCAGTATTCAGCACCAAGTTAGTGGCTTGGCAAATCATATGAACTTAATAGCTGAAAACCCACAGAACAAAACAGAAAAGGCATGAAATGGAAACAGGGTTTTAGGATAGTTGCCAGGGATATAATATGAAAATTAATATGTGTTTTAGAAAAAAGGAATAGATGATATAGAAGAAATGATTACATAAATCAAAGGGAACAATATATCTGATCCAAAGAAAGATGTAAAAATCTCATCATGTCCAGGCAGGACTCATTTTAAAATGCCTTTACCAGATATTCAAGATAGGGAATATCTTGAATTCCAAGCATAAAGACAATATTCCAGAGCTTCCAGTAAATTACAAGTTGCTTATGGAAGAAAAGGTATCAGATTAGCAACAGCTTTTAATCGGTAGTACCACCTGGTAGAAATCATGGGACAGAGAGAAAAATACTCAATCCAAAAATAGCATACTCACACAGATGTAGTTTTTCTTTTAGAGCAAAAGAAAAGTATTTAGGACAGGAAATTCTCTTACAGAGTATATTTGCATATTCATCAGAGGAAAATAGTTGAAAATGAATGACCAGCTGGCAATGAGCAAAACCAGAGAGAGGGAGAAATAACTTTTGACACTAACATTTATTTTAGGAGATCAATGAAAGCATGCTTGGGTATTTAAACACACATGCAGTGCCATGAGTGGCTACTTTAAGGGAAAACCTGATAATAACCTGTGCTGAAATTATTAAACAAGATTAACAACACCTAGGAGCTGGGTGGCAGGTTGGGCTGGAGAAATAAAGACTGAAGTTTCCCTGTAAAAAGTGGGCTCAAGAGTAGCTCAAAGACCATATGGTAAATAGAGTGGTTAATGGAGATAAATATAAGGAACAAAGTTGCCTCTTTTTACAATTAGTATTAAATGGAAAATAACATTTAATGTTAAAGGGATCCTGGAGAAGGTGACTTTCATTACCGTTGAAAACAGGAATTACCTGATAATATAGGCAAGCAGGCTAGCCACAGCACAATTACACTTAAAAATGTCTGTGTTTTTAGGGTCAAGACTTCTTTTGGCTGCCTATTCTATAAAAGTGAAGTCCAGGAAGGAGAATACAGAAGTGAGGATTTTTATTTCAGCTGTGTTAGTAGGAACAAATGGAACCTGGCAACCATCTGAATGTCCATGAAGAGGGGAATGGCTAAAATCATTGTGAAATCACCATATTTTGGATTCATATGAAGCTCCTAAAATAATTGTTATATACATTTTATTTTTACTTGAAGATATGTACCAGATGTATACATTTTTATGTGAGTAAAGGAAGTGTCATATAAAGGCATGGATATAAACTCCTGTTTTAAAGATTAAGCAGGACCCAAAATGTGTAAAACAAGTTGTGTATTACGTATTTTGTTTTAAAGAGATCTAACTTCCAGAAGAATGGTTTTCTGGCTCCCATGTTTCCCGAATTTTCTAAACCATCATTCTGCTGCATTCCTACACAAATTTAGCACTGATAACGTGAAAAAATAGAGGATTTTTATATGGTTTTGTTATCAGATTTTCAACAAAATTCTTACATATTTGATATTAGTTTGTTAAGTGTATGTGTATGTGTGTTTTAAATGTATACAAAACCACATTTTACTACTGATTTGGAGTGAGCTAAATTAATTTATCAGTATTTACCAGAACTGAAGGTTTTGTGTGTGTGTGTGTGTGTGTGTGTGTGTGTGTATCAAATAACAAAAGCAACTAAGTTACTGTTGTTCTAGTAGTGCTACAAAACTGGATTAGACTCAAAATCTCAGATAAATGCAAATGACCAAGAATTCCTGAAATTAGTAGGTAATTAACTGGTTGTGATTATTTTTTTCCTTCACATATATTTCAGCTGCTGAAAATTTCCAGTAGGTTAAAATGACAATAATATTTGATCTGGAACTCTTTATAGGTTTCCAGGTGAATGATTAAAAGCTGTTTCAATTAATAAACTAGAATGTACATAATTCTACTTTCTATGGATAATTGTAACCCAAGGTAACTGTTTCTAAATTCTGAAAACAATGAAGCATGGCTTAACCTATTCAATCAAATTGATCAGGCAAGCAAGTCAATTCTGTGAAATAATATGCACTGAATTCAGTAAAATTAGTTGTTCACAATGTTTTCTCACAGGAAGTATCAGCCTCCTTCAAACTCTTTATTTTACTGTCTCAAATTAATTCAGATTTTCCCACAAATCTTTCAGTTTCTGCGTCTTTCTCCCTTTCATTCCAGAATGGTTTCATTAGATTTCACAAATGAGTGAGTCTGTGAACAAGTGAACTGAAGTAAATGTGGTTTGATTCATTATTTCTCTTTCATTAGGCTAGCATGCATTAGGTCTAACTTCTGTTAATCCAAGTGTATAGAATTAAAGAATAAAAAGACTTCTCTCTTAAAAAGCTTGTGAAACTAAAAGTAGATTTGAGCCAAACGTCTATTATTATCCAAAACACTGATGCAAGTATGAAAGTGATATTTTCCCAAAGTGTTTTGTAACATATATGATGGGATCCTGTATTTACACTTCATTTTTTGATTTAATGTTTGGATGCATATTAGTAAAAGACATCTAAATCAAATCTCTCTTATTAGCAGAAACAATTATTGCATGTTAACTGCTGCAGTAAGTGGCTATTTTAAGGCAAATGTGAACATGTTTAGCTATAATTAGGAAAAAGTAATCTTTTGAAAGGGAAAAAAGATAATACCATTTACAAATTTTAAAAATAGTTTAGCTCTCATATTCAGAAACAGGAAAAAGAACTAGTGATCTCAAAATTAATTGAAGAAATTTGATTTTAATCAACTTAGTAAAATTTTTCTGCTTCTCTGGTATTTCCCTCAGTACTTCGATGTTCAGGAATCATATCAGAAGGGTAGATGATGGGTTTCTAGAACTCTGGCTTTTTTTTTTTTTTTTAGAACTCTCTGGCTTTTAAATAGATATTCATTGGTTTTGTTCATTTTACTTTGAAAGTCCATTAAAAATGTCAATACATAATTTTATATAAATTTATGTGATGCATAGTTTTAAGTTGTTTCTTTCTTTTTACATCATTATATCTCCCAAAGTAGTCCAAGTTGGCAATTCATTTTTAGAATGATACAATTTTATTTAAGCTCATGTAATTATATAAAAAACATTTATATTATTGATGTTTATGCTATTACAGTATGTTCACTTACCTGATATAGGGCTTAATGTTTTGTTTTTGCTTTACAAAAATGATACCTCATACATATATATGCACACCTCAACTTTCTTTTACAAAATGGAAATTTATCCAAGTAAACTAGTATCTCTATCAATCATTGCTTACAATGGAGGCATGGCATTCCATGGTATTCCGTGGCATGGTACTTTAATTTAAATATTTTCCCATGATTATACATTTGTCTTTGTTCTCTGCTATGAGCAAACATCCTTATATGAATGTCCCTGCATACTATTTTTCTGAGTCAAAGGTTTTTAATAAGTATTAATTCTTAGTATTCTTAATTTCAGATTGCCAGATTGCATCCAGGATGGCTGTAACATTTTGCATTGTCCACAGCATTGAGAGCATTCCCTTCTCCTTCAGTCCCTGACAACAATAGATGTTATAACTCATTTTAACTTCTGCATTTCTGATGGATGCTGAGTCATTATCCTGTAAATAATATGTCATTATCAAATAGTCATTCTTGGACTACTTGTGAGCTTGAATATTTTATGCATTTATTGGCTTTTGATACTTGCTCCTCTGTGAATGTTGTTAGTATTTTTTTTTAATATTGAGTTATTTTCTCACTTAGTTTGGCTTAGTTCTGGGATTATACATTTTACCCCCCTTTTCTACCATATACGTGGCAATTATTTAAGTAATTTTTGACTGCTTGCTTTAGTAAGCAAAGTGAAAAGACAACCTACAGAATGGGAGAAAATATTACAAATGATGTAACCTGACGAGAGTTATCTCCAAAATATACAAATAGGTCACGCAGCTTAATTTCAGAAAAACAAACAACCCAATGGGCAGAAGATCTAAATAGACATTTCTCCAAAGAACGCATACAGATGGCCAAAAAGCACATGAAAATATGCTCAACGTCGCTAATGATTAGAGAAATACAAATCAAAACTACAATGAGGTATCACCTCACACCAGTCAGAATGGCCGTCACCAAAAAGTCTACAAACAAACTATGGAGACTGTGGAAAAAAAGGGAATCCTCCTACACTGTTGCTTGGAATGTAAATTGTTACAGCCATTATGGAGAACAGTATGGAGGATCTCTAAAAAACTAAAAATAGACGGGCTTCCCTGGTGGCGTTGTGGTTGAGAGTCCGCCTGCTGATGAAGGGGACATGGGTTCGTGCCCCGGTCCGGGAAGATCCCACATGCCACGGAGCGGCTGGGCCCATGAGCCATGGCCACTGAGCCTGCGCGTCCGGAGCCTGTGCTCCGCAATGGGAGAGGCCACAACAGTGAGAGGCCTGCGTACCGCAAAAGACAAAAAAATCAAAAAAACCCCAACAGAGCTACCGTATGATCCAGCAACCCCACTTCTGGGCACATACCCTGAGAAAACCGTACTTCAGGAAGACACATGCACCCCAATGTGCACTGCAGCACTATTTACAGTAGCCAAGATATGGGAGCAACCTAATGTCCACTGACAGATGAATGGGTAAAGAAGATGTGGTGTGTGTGTGTGTGTATATATATATATATACACACATACATACACACACACACACACACACTCTTACATATACATATACACACACCCACACACAATGGAATATTAGCCATAAAAATGAAGTAATGCCATTTGCAGCAAAATGGATGGACCTAGAGATTATCATACTAAGTCAAAGACAAATATATGATAATCACTTATATGTGAAATCTAAAAAAATGATACATATGAACTTATTTACAAAACAGACTCACAGACTTAGAAAACAAATTTATGGTTACCAAAGGGGAAAGGTTAGGGGGGAGGGATAAATTAGAAGGTTGGTATTAACATGTACACACCACTATATATAAAATAATCAACAAGGACCTGCTATATAGCACAGGGAACTCTACTCAATTCTCTATAATAACCTATATGGGCAAAGAATTTGAAAAAGAATGGGTATGTGTATATGTATAACTGAATCACTTTGCTGCACACCTGAAACTAACGCAACATTGTAATTCAACTATGCTCCAATATAAAATTAAAAATTTTTTTAAATACTAAAGAAATAGGCAGAGGAACTGAATAGACATTTTTCTAAAGAGGAGATGCAGATGGCAATAGGCACATGAAAAGATGTTCAATCAGCATCGCTAATTGTCAGGGAAATACAGATCGAAACCACAATGAGATTTCACTTGCCTGTCAGAATGGCTATAGTCAAAACACGAATAACAAATTGTTGGTGAAGATGTGGAGAAAAGGGAACCCTCCTACACTATTAGTGGGAATGTACGTTGGTGCAGCCACCACTGTACATTGTACAAAACAGTATGGAGGTTTCCAGAAAAACTAAAAATAGAACTATTGTATGACCCAGCAATTCCACTCCCGGGTATGTATCTGAAAGGAACAAAAACACTAATTTGAAAAGATACATGCACCCCAATGTACGTTTCTTTAGCAGCATTATCTACAATCACCAAAGTGCGGAAGAACCTAAGAAGAACCTAAGTCTCCATCAGCAGATGGATGGAGAAGAAGAGGTGGTATATATAATATATAAATATATATGTATATACATATATATAATGGAATACTACTCAGCCACAAAATAAGAATGAAATTTTGCCACTTGCAGCAACATGGATGGACTTAGACGGCATTATGCCAAGTGAAATAAGTCAGAGGAAGACAAGATTCACTTATATGTGGAATCTGAAAAATACAAGAAGCCAGTGAATATAAGAAGGAGGCAGACTCACAGATACAGAGAACAAACTAGCAGTTACAAGTGGGGGTGGGCATATAGGGGGTGGGGAATGGGATGTACAAACTATTGGGTGTAAGAGAGGCTCAAGGATGTGTGTACAACATGGGGAATATAGCCAGTATTCTGTAATAACCAAATGGAGTGTAACCTTTAAAAATTGTATAAAAATAAACATTTATAAAAGTGAATATAAGATACCTCTTTAAGTTTGAATGCTCCGTTTTAAAATGCAATATTCGATAATGATTATAAAATAATTTTTATTTTAAAGAAATAGTATTTCACATATTTACCTCCAGAAACATTTTTCAGAATGAGTTTGTAGATTAAACATTCAGAAAAGTATGTAAAATTTTTAATCATCTAAATTCAAAGTAAATTCAAAAGGCAGTAAGTGCATGCTAAGTAAAAGATATTCATTACTATTTGAGCTTCCCTGGCTTTGCAGTCAGATTCTCAGGTTTAGAATCTCAGCTGCACCACTTACTAATAGTGAGAACTTGGCATACTCATTTACCATTTCTGTAGCTTATGTGTAAAATGGGAATAACAATAATATCTATCTAATGTGGATATTGTAAGGATGAATGAACAAATTTATGTAAAAATTCTAACAGTCATTCTAGGAAACAGTAAATGTATACTGATACTATTTTATTATTTCATTAGAACCTTCAGTGTTTATCCTATTTTTAATTTCTTTGTTCCTTATTTTACTCATTTTACATGATCTTCTGTGATGGACAGTTAGCTTTTGTCACCTTAGATGATATTATGTACCCTAAAAGGAAAATAAAATGAAGACACATGTAAGTTAGCAAGTTGTTAGTTATTTTCTCGTTACCCCAGCACAGTACAATGTATAGTAGAGGAAGGAGTTACAGTTTCATAGTTTCAATATACATGGATGTTGTGCTTAAATACTTTCAAGCTTACTGAAGAGTTATGTAAAGCATATAATTGAGTACTTTGCTAATTAAGCTGCAGAACCCACCACGTGTTGCAAGAACAGATGCTTTTGTTCTTAGGGAAAAAAAGTTTTTTCTTTCAGGAAGTATAATTTTTCTCAATCAAAAAACAGGAAGATAGAAATCAAGTCAAGGTGTAGAATATTTGTAAGATAAGCTATATTAGTCAAATATTAAATATATTACTTTTACTATTTTCAAATTTTCTGTAATATTCCTAAAGTGTAAAATTGGTCCTTAGTAAAGTTTATTAACTTAAAAAATTCCATTTCTACTTTGAAGAGTATTGAGGCTGTCTTGTGGAAATATTATATTATGAAGATGCTCTTAAACATAGCCTTGTTTGAACACCTATGAAATTGTCTAGAAAACAATTCCATCCATTAAATTCATTACAAAACTATTTTTTAAATATTTTAGGGAATTCCCTGGTGGCTATAGTGGTTAAGAATCCGTCTGACAATGCAGGGGACACAGGTTAGACCCCTGGTCCAGGAAGATCCCACATGCTGAGGAGCAGCTAAGCCCGTGCGCCACAACTACTGAGCCTGTGCTCTAGAACCCGCGAGCCACAACTACCGAGCCCACGTGCCACAACTACTGAAGACCATGCACCTAGAGCCTGTGCTCCACAACAAAAGAAGCCACCACAATGAGAAGCCCACGCACTGCAACAAAGAGTAGCTCCTGCTCGCAGCAACTAGAGAAAGCCTGCGCGCAGCAACGAAGACCCAACGCAGCCAAAAATAATTTTAAAAAAATTAGTTTTTTTCCATAAACACTTATGCAATTATTTAAAATATATAGCATTATTTTAAAATTTTATGTTAAATTTTATGGGCTTAGGCAAATAGATGCATTAGAAGACAAATACCTGACAAATTATTAATCATGTTGGGAGATGAAGAAGCAATGTGTCCAATTTTAAATATGGTAATTAAACTTTCCATTTATAGCTTTGGAATTTTAAAATGTTGAGATTATAATTATAATGAAAAATTGAACACAGTTATCTGAACTTTAATATTTGATATCAGTGTATCCTCTGTGTAACTATGGAATGTTGAAAAGTAATTAGAAGAAAAAAAAGTTCATATTGGGTGCTTAGTGCTTTTAAAACTGTATAAAAGATAACATTTTAGGACATTTGTTATTTAACCTTGAACACTAATTATGAGAGTATTATGCTGATTTTACTTACTGTAGAAAAACCTTCAACTTTTTGGAAGTTGATGCAGTTTCATTTTACTAGCCTTTAGTGACAGTTTGCTAGAGCTTTAATTTTCCAAGAATATCTACCTCAAATTTTGAGCATTATTTTACTGATCTAGTCTTCGAAGAAATATTATTTAGTAACAAAAGGTATTTCAAAGAATATTGGCTCTTCTTATTTTTAGATGATATATAAATAGTGATTTCTTTGACACAAAAGAAGGCATCAATAACAAGTTGACTTAGAGTCCAGGTGAACAGAAACAGGAAGTAGTAGCCACTGTGGCAAACTTTCTAAAAATATTCACGTTATTGTTCTTCTTTTCATGCATCTGGTCAAACAAAACATTTTTGAGGCTTGATTAAGATTGAAGAAATCATAGTCATGTTTTATAGGGACAAGAAAAGTCCCAATGGCCAGTGGAAGTGCTAGTAAATGCAACACGTTGCCATCAATACTCTAAGCTATTTCATTCTACTCAAATTTCTATATAGATGTTCACATATATGTGTATAAAGAAATTCATGGTACCCTCATTTACAATAGCAAAAAAAAATTTAAATTATACTGTATCCATAGAATAAAATTTTACACATCTATTAAAAAGAATAAAGTGCACCTAAAGAGAAAAATGTGGACATAGAAAAGGTGTTAAATGCTTAGGATGTCTGTGTATGTAAGGAAGATGAGAAATAGCCGAGAAGCCTTATACTAATTTTTCTTGTTCATGATTTGTATTTATTTGGAACTTAAAAAATGGGTTGGCCACAACTTTATTTTATATAAATATGTCCGATTATGAAAATGTGGACACCTATTTTGTTGATTATTTTGTTCCTTAATATTAAGAGCTATAATATGTACGTTAACAGTATTTCAATAAAGTGGGGAGTATGGACTACTCTGAAGATTTCTTCCTTCACCAGAGTCTAAGGCGTTGGATTTTAGTGGATGACGATATAATTTGTGAAAAGCATAGATGTCACAACAAGATTAATTGATATACATGGACAGCAGAATTATGGGTTACAAAGAAAAGCTCTACGTTTTTCCCTAGACTAAAGGTGACCACAAATGCCCACTATGATCTATACTTAGCTCCCACTGCCATTTCATCCATAAGCTTTAGCTATATTAAACAATCTTCTGTTCCTCAACACAATGTGATCATATTTCATATCTTTGACCTAACTTGCCTATGCTAAAAATATTTCAGAAAACCTCCTCCTACTACTACTTCACACCGACGTTAAGTTGTTATCTTTTCTCTGAACTCTGATTCCAGGAGAGAAGTACTTGCCCATGCAGGACGCTCCCTCCCATTCCATCCTGTGCATACATGCGCTGTGTTGTAATTAGCTCCAACTGATAACTATTTAGGGACAGAGATGATCTCCCCGATTATTGCTTCTCAGAAAACATCACAGTGCCTAATACATAGTTTTCACTCTTTAAACAATCAAATCAAGTAGATTGAATGAATGAATAACTGAACGTTATTACTGGTTACCATCTTCTCAACGTTCAAGACTGTGGTTGCATTTGAGCTACATGGCTATTAGCACAGAATCCCTTTCTTGTTTGTTTATACATGTATGTACACTATCTCCCCTTTGTCCAGATCAAAAAATGAGTTTAGGGAGGTTAAAAAAAACTACCTGTGCAAGATCACAGTTTGATGCCAGAATTATGTGCTTTATTTTAGTGCCTTGTAAGTGTTCTGCCATACATCTGTCTTTATTTCTGGTTAGTAAGAATTTTAAAACTATACAGAATTAAACTAAAACCTTTCCTTCACTAATATGCATTATACCCAATATAGTTTCTGGTAGCTCTTATATTTGAACTAGTTATCCAAAATCATAAGTTTAATATAAAATAAATTGCCTGATTTAATTTTTGTAATTTGCAGAGCAAATTGCACAATTTCAGATGACGTTTCTAGAAAAATGTTAACAATTTCTAAGAATGTTATGAATATTATTGCCATGTTAGGAAACTAGTAACTTTTGAAATTAATAAACCACAATATTGCAGTGGCTTAACACTATATATATATGTATATATACACACATATATGTATACATGTATATATATGTATACATATATATATTTTGTGTGTGTGTGTGTGTGTGTGTAGGTGTGTGTGAGTGTAATGTAGGTTTTCCTTATCTGTTGTAACTTTCTTCCATATGTTTCAGGAACTAGACTCATTTCTTCTAGTGGTCCTGTAAACATATTCCTATTTTTAATTTCACAAGTGAGACAAACATAATTAATAATCAATAACAAATACTGCTCATTGCTTTCACTTCAAGTTTACTAAACTTTTCTTCTGCAACACTGACTCTGGTTTTATCTCATTCAGTGTATTTTTCACCTCAGGCATTACAGTTTTCATGTCAAGAATTTCCATTTGGATATTTTTTAACATCTTACATGGCTCCACTTAAGTTTTAAAACACATGGAATGCAATCTAACCCTTGTTTTAATGCCCATGCCTGCTAATTCTAATACCCTAGTCAGTTTTATCTGCTTGACTTTTCTCCTCATCATAGATTATATTTTCCTGTGCCTTTAAGTGCCTGGTAATTTTTTTACTGGGTCCTAATCATTGTATATTTTGCCACGTTTGTGCTGGATATTTTTGTATTTCTATATTCTGAAGGCTTGATATGCAATTAAACTACTTGGAAACAATTTGAACATTTCAGGTCTTGCTCTTAAGGATTCATTAGGCAAAACAACAACAGCATTTAATCTACGGCTGATTGTTTGCCATGACCAAGGTAAGAATCTATGTACTCTACCCAGACCCCCTTGAATTACGAGATTTTCCAATGTGGTGGGTAGGAACAGGCACTGTTCCTGGCCCTCTGTGGTTCCACATACTTTTCTGCTAATGCTTTGGATGGTTCCTCAGCCATAGATAGTTTCCTCACAGGCATGTTCTGATCGCTACTATGATGAAAATTTGAGTGGAGACCCTGCGCAGATCTTGAATGTCACTGTTTGTATATTTTATCTTTGTTTCAGGTTTAGATAGTTATTTCTTCAGGACCGTATATCCAGTCCTTAATTCTCCACTTTTGCTGGCAGCCCAAATAAAGAGCTAGAGTATCTTTAGTTTCTAACATCTACATTAGAGATCTTATAGAATAATAGATGGGTGCCTCGGTATCATCTATTTTGCAGAGAGGCTGACTAAGCTGTGTGATAAAATGGGCTTGTTGGAAGGGAGGCCATCACCGTAGTGCCATGTAATCAGCCTCCTGACTGCAGTCAACTCAGCTATTAGAAATAATGTTTTTAAGAATGTCATCTGGGCTTCCTTGGTGGCTCAGTGGTTGAGAGTCCGCCTGCCGATGCAGAGGACACGGGTTCATGCCCCGATCCGGGAAGATCCCACATGCCGCGGAGTGGCTGGGCCCGTGAGCCACTGGCCGCTGAGCCTGCGCATCCGGAGCCTGTGCTCCGTAACGGGAGAGGCCACAACAGCTAGAGGCCCGCGTACTGCACCAAAAAAAAAAAAAAAAAAGGTCATCTGTGAGATCCAAATAAGATATAGCTCTTAAAATATCAGATTTGGTTTACAGTCTTTGCAATACCTGTCTATCTATCATCTATTTTTTGATCCAAAGATGAGTAATATTGCTCCTTTGGTCATTAACTTTCTCATATGTAAATATGGGAGTTTGAATTTTATGATCTGAGATATCATATCGGTTTTAAATATTTTACTAATTGTGACAATTTTCCAAAGCATGTGGTTGCAATATCTAAAACAATTCTATTTAGAAATTCTAGCATTGTTAAAAATTGTCTTTAAATACGTTGACACTCCTATTATTGAAAGGCAGTGTCTATGTCTCCTGTCCTGTGTGAATGGACTTATAACTGTCTCAAGCAATAGGATATGACAGAGATTACACTGTATGACTTCTAAGGCTAAGTCATAAAAGGCCATGCAGCTCTCACCTTATATGTGGTAACATTTATGCTGTAGCCCTCAGCTACCATGTAAGACATTTGATTACCTTGAGGCTAACATCCTGTGAGGGGTCCAAGAAGCATAGCAAAGTCTTGTATAGGTAGTCTTGTTGAGAATTTTAGCTCAGTTAAACCTTTGTGTTATTCTAACCTGGGCACTAAACATGTGAATGAAGCCGATTCCAGATGATTTCAGATTTCATATACTCCCAGCTGAGGCACCAGACATAATAAGGAGGAAACAGGTATTTCATTGGTTTCTTGTCCAAATTCCAGACTCACAGAATTTATGGGAATAAAACCATTATTTTATGCCAGAAATGTCTGGATGTTTTGCTATACGGCAATAGTAATTGGAAGAACATTTATGAAAGAAATTAGTATTATCACTTTACTGAATTGATACAGTATATAGAGTTAAATTTTAAAGTTTCTTCTTTCAACTGAAACCTACAAATTTTTTATATAATTAATATAACCTTATTGATAGCCCTTAACTGCAACATTTAAATGTTTATTTTTAAAGTTACATTAAAAACAACAACAGTAGGACTTCCCTGGTGACTCTGTGGTTAAGAATCTGCCTGCCAGTGCAGGGGACACAGGTTCGAGTCCTGGTCTGAAAAGATCCCATCTGCCGTGGAGCAACTAAGCCCATGCGCCGCAACTACTGAATCCCACATGCCTAGAGCTGGTAAAGCGCAACAAGAGAAGCCACTGCAAAGAGAAGCCCGCGCACCACAAGGAAGAATATCTCCCGCTCTCTGCAACTAGAGAAAGCCCGTGCGCAGCAATGAAGACCCAACGCAGCCAAGATAAAAACACACAAAAAAAACAACAGCATAATGAAAGGGAAATAGCTTACAATCTGTGTAAGCATTTTTTATGTCATAAAGTTGCAAGACATGATATGACTATTAAATACAATATTGTGTTGAGCTAGAAAGTACAATATATATTGTAGCTATCATGAAAGTTTGGATGGATTTCAACTGAAAACTCATTAGGAAAAACAAAGTGAAATATTATTACACGTATTATCTAGGACCTGATAAACAGCTGGTGCTTCATTTAAAAAAATAACACATTGTATAAAATAATAGAAACAACGTCAAGGCAATGGGAAAACATGGAGCAGTTACTATAGCATAGCCAACCGAAAGGAGATTGATTTTATATCAGCAATTTTTTATTCATCTCTTAGGGGATTTTTAAATTTTAAATTTGAAAAATGTTTCACGATAATTTCTTCTAGTAACTCTACATGGAAATTTAAATTGAGATGTTTAACTCAATGAATTTCTTTTGCACATACAACTCACAAAACTTACAAGTAGATTTAGAGTCACCTAAAAACTCAGTACAATGACATGTGAAGGGCTGAAAAATAAGAGACCTTTCAAGAAATTGTGTTTATTACCAGATAACACTGACTTTTGCTAAATTATGTATGTCAGGCCTTAAAATTATCAATACCAGGGAACATTTTTTGAGGCGGTATGGAGGCCACTTCTTTATACACATTTTCTCTTTGGCAAACTTTTATTTTTTTTTAAATTGGATTGCATATCTTACAGGGTATGAGATGTTAACAAGTTTATTTTGTTTCTAGTACTTCCCCTCACTACAACATGTTAAGTTGTAGTCATACAGTTTCTACCAATCCCACATATACATAATATATCAATATTTAGATCTAAAGTACACCATTAGATTTTGAGCCATTCACTGGCGTAGCTTGTCTCATGCATCTTTTGAATCCCAGAGGGGGGAAAAAAGTGTCTTCTACATTTAGGCACTCAAAAATATGCATTTGAATGAAGGAAGGAATATGTAAATTCAAAATGTATTCTTTTATTTTTTTAACCACTTTTTTTTTTTTTTTTTTTTTTTGCGGTGCGCGGGCCTCTCACTGTTGCGGCCTCTCCCGTTGCGGAGCACAGGCTCCGGACGCGCAGGCTCAGCGGCCATGGCTCACGGGCCTAGCCGCTCTGCGACATGTGGGATGTTAACCACTTTTTTAGTTGAGGTATAGTTAATTTATAACGTTGTGCTAGTTTCAGGTGTACAGCAAAGTGATTCAGTTTTATCTATATATCTATATATATATCTATATATATATTTTAGATTCTTTTCCATTATAGGTTATTACAAGATATTGAATATAGTTCCCTGTGCTACACAGTAGGTCCTTGTTGTTTATTTTATATGTATCAGTGTGTATATGTTAATTCCAAATACCTAATTTATCACCTCCCCCACCCCCGACTCTGCTGCTATCCCCTTTAGTAACCATAAGTTTGTTTTCTATGTCTGTGAGTCTATTTGTTTTGTAAATAAGCTCATTTGTACATTTTTTTTAGATTCCACTTGTAAGTGATATCATATAATATTTGTCTTTCTCTGTCTGCTTACTTCACTTTGTATGATAATCTCTAAATCCATCCATGTTGCTGCAAATGGCATTATTTCATGCTTTTTTTTTAATGGCTGAGTATTTATTTATTCCCACCACCTACTTTTGTATTTGATTATTTCTTTGACATGTGTAATGTTTTATAATGTAAC
This sequence comes from Globicephala melas, assembly GCF_963455315.2. Lineage (NCBI taxonomy): Eukaryota > Metazoa > Chordata > Mammalia > Artiodactyla > Delphinidae > Globicephala > Globicephala melas. The sequence continues at coordinate 7,380,123 of NC_083318.1, forward strand.
GTAAATATTTTCTAACATAATATTAAATGTGAATCTATGAAAGCCAGCTCTATAATACCCAGATTAGAGATGGAGAAAATGGGCTATATCTGGAAAGCAGTACGCAGATCAAGGGTAAACATAAATCAAGTAAGAAATCTGAGAAGAAGCCAGGAGAATTTTATTTTTTCCCTACATGAGAATAATACATGTTGCTCAACATACTTCCCAAAAGAGAGATTAAATTTATGTTAAATCACATGTACACATTCTTTTGATTTAATTTATAATTAAGAAAGAAGATGTCTAACAACTGTGCACTTGGAAAATAAAATGCTTTTCAAATTTAAGTTTTCTTTGTTTTCCTGTTGCCAGCCAATGACTTATGTTAAATTGCATGCAACCTGTTTAGCAACTTGGGAGGCTGGTCTAATGTGGGTCAAGCAAGGCTGTGCTTCACAGAGAAGGAAGGAAAATTGACAAGTCGCACCAGAGAATTAACATTTAACAAGAGAAATAGTTTATAACAGCAAAACAAATGTATTATTCTTCTCATACTTATGCTATCACAGTTCCACTGTTGAGAAATGATAAAACGCAGCAAGGTTGAAAGAGAAATAATTAGTCATAATACTACCATTTTAAAGTGACTATTATGAATTTTTTATGTATATGTATGTTGGCCAAATTTATCATGTAAAATAGGACAGTTTTGGGAGTGCTTTTAATAATTACACTAGGGAAAAAGTATAAACCAAGCCCGTACAGAACCTACCAGGAAACATTTTCTTCCTATTTATATGCTGTTATGTGGCTGACACGTAAGACCACAAAAATATGTTATGAAATATCATGAACATTTTTCCATTTTAAGAACGCTATATCATTTTAGAATATTGCTTTAAAATGTACCTAAATTTATTACAACAAACATCATTATTAGTCATTAATGTAATTTCCATTTCATGGCATTACAAATGACACTGCAATAAACCTAATTTCATTATTAGTTACTTGTCCATATGATTATTTCCTGTGAATAAATTCTTAGTAAACATCAATACTATGACAAAATTCTGCACATTTTGAATGCACTTCGTATGCTTAACCAAAATGGTCTTCAAAAGATCTGTGCCGGTTTATCACTCCAAAGCAGTATATGAAAAGCCTAACACTTATACCCATTCTACGATCTGTATTATCAATTTTCTTAATTATGCCAATGTGATAATTTTATGGTAATTACTTTTTTAACTGAAAATACTGGATTAAAATAATTTCCCAACGTTTTGTATTTCTTTATAATTTTTAGTGTGTTCACGTTTATTTTCACTTTTCACTTTCATGTATTCTTATGAATTCGGGTTTGGGAAAGGTAATTTTGAAATTTCTGTGTATGTGTGCACTGCAGAGAAAGAAAGAGGGACTGAGACTGAGAAACACCAAATGATCCTGGATTAACAGAAGTAGGGCAAATGGGCAATCCAATAATCAGTCTTTCCATGGTTACATATAACAAACCTTGGAAAAAGCTGAATCTTCTGGAGCTTACATAGGAGCAAGTTCCTCAAGTCTCCATCCAGTAACTACAAAATCATTCAATCAGATTCTTTTAGGGATGTATCAATAGAGAGTAAGGATACAGAAATAGACATACATCTCACTTTGTAAAGGAAATCAGCTACAAATAAAGTAAAATTATATACATCAACAATAATTTGAATAAAAATACTGTACATGGTATGTTTATTGTGAAGGTGAGTAGAATATGCCACCCCAAAATGGGCCACTTTGGCACGTGAATTATTTTGAGCTGAAGGTAATCAAAGCCCAGCAGACTTAAGAAAAGCTTTTTACCTCCCCCTTAACTGTCTAAAATAATTTAGATAGGGGGTCAACCTCCTCCCCTAGAATGAACTCTATTGAAAAAAGTTCTTTCCGTGACTGAAAAAAAATTAAGAAAAAAAGAATTGTGTATAGGTAGCAAGAAAATATGGTTGATGCAAGTTTGGCTATGTCATCTGTTTTAGCACAATTTAGAGTTCTTCAGAACATTTTCTACATGTTTAATGTAAGGAAATGTGGACTCTCCTGATGTCCTTTGTTTTTAACACAAAGCCAGTCTTAGCAATTAGAAAAAGAATGACAACTCTGATGTTTGTATAGAATTCATGTTATAAGACACGATTAAGTATTTGAATGGATTTGTTAAATATCATAAATGTAGGAAATAATGACATGTAATCACAACTTACATCTATTCTGTATAACTTAAGATACAAATGAACTTTCAGTGAACTTATTTGTTTATTCATTAGTTTTTAATCCTTTTGCTTTCCAGCCTGTAACTATACTCTTTATTTATATGTTATAAAAGTCCCCTGTAACTTCAGATGTTTCAAATAAGACTGCAATATATTTATTCTTCCTCCTTCAATGGAGAGACTAAAGAGCTATTTACAAATTCTCAACTAAAACCCAATGTGAAGCTGTGTCTGTTTTCTTAGGGGATGGGGAAAGGAGCAACAGGAATTACTTCATCTCCTTCACTGGGTAAAAGGAAAACAACACGAGGCTTCCTCTTGATGGCGGTGGCAGGCCAGCTTATGTTCTTGCTTCAAAGTTTCAATCCATTTGCCACACTGCTTTGTGTTCTATATAAATCCAGGCCTTCAGCATCTCTAAACTTGTCATTATGGAGCACGTAGACCATTTTATGAAAGGCTGAATTTCAATAATTTTACCACTCCATACATCGGCAGATGTGTGTATAGTATATATTTCTGCAATAATGCATTAAGAATGGAAAATCAATATCTTGCAGAGATAGCCATTATTTGACTGTAGTTGAGAACAGGGACTCTGAAATCAGTCTCCCTGTGTTGATATAGCAACATTTTCCTCCCTGTTTGACTTGGCAAATGATTATTTCCAAGGCATCAGTTTTATAGCCAGAAAGTTAGTCATAAATTATTTCTTATCTCATGTGATCATTGTGAGGATTTAGTCAGATAATACACATAAAGTATTTTAAAAGTGCTTGGCACTCTTAACAGTATCAAAAATAAAAGCATTTAAAGCTACTAGCTATTTATCAACTAAGTATAAACTTGTGTAATGTTTTGACTATGACTAGGCGTGTAAGGAGACATGCAAGAAAATTTGGGCATGTTGAATAGGGGGATTTTACCTATTCGAAGTGGCCAGGAAAGTTTTCTATAGTAAAAATGAGCTAAGATCAGAAGGATGCCAAAATGCTTATTAGGAGGAAGGATGAAGGAACATTGTCCTAGGAAGAGTATGCGCATAACTGCTGTGGTGCAAAAGAAGGTCAGAAAGGCTGGAGAGGAGATGGGCATGGTGCAACTGAGGTTGGAGTGGATAAGTCAGGAAGACCGTGCTGGGCTTTATGGTCAGATCAGGATGGTTGATTCTGTACTGAGAGAAATCAAAGGACATTTAAGGATTCAGCAGAGAAGGAATTTACATTTCAAAATATCTTCTTCTTACTAATGGATTCAGGTAGGTCAGTTTGTGGGAATTGTCGTAACTCCAGCTCATCAACCAAATTTACCTGGTTTCGTAAGTAAAGTTTTATCGGTACATATACATGGCTTATGTTTATTTAGTTACTTGTCTGTGACTGCTTTTGTGCTACAACAGTTGTGACAATGACAAAATAGCCAAATAGCCAAATATATTTACTGTCTGGCTCTTTACAGGAAAAAAAAATTCAACATTTGAGTTAAAGTACAGTTTTAATGATACAGGTAAGATACAATGGTTGTTGGCATTATGGGGAAAAATAATTCAATTGATGTGGTATTTAAAGGGTAAAGAGGACATGATGAATAGACTGAACACAGAGGTTAACAATAACTATGGTGTCATAATTTGTTCCTATGTTTCAGGCTTGCATAATTAGATGGATCATGTAATTAATCTTTGAGACAGGTGGACACTGAAATAGGGCCTGTACTATTATGTGGGTCAATGTTCAAATATCTAAGGCTCAGAAAAGGAAAAATAGAAAGCTTATACCCCAACTGCCCCATGTTGTGTCTGTTGAGAAAAATGAGAAAGGTTTCATTTAGGCCATTGGACAGCATGGGTCTTTGCCATCTTGTTGAATGACTTCATTTTCAACACTTACTGTGAAACCAAAAATTAGATTGGGGAATACTACTGCTTTAATCCTATCACTGATATTACATTTAAGATGTTTCTCTTGTGATTAGCATATAACTGTGTGGTGCATTTCTCTGCCTTTTGACTGGAATGTTCAATCCATTTGCATTTAATGAAATTACTCATATGTTTGAGTTTAAGCATTCTTATTTTGCTATTATTTTTCTTTTAGTCGCACCTGATTTTTTTCTTGTCTTACTGCTTTCCTGTCTTATTTTGGGTTAATTGAATATTTTTTATATTCCCTTTTAATTCCTCTATTGCTTTTTAGCTATGTATTTTTGTACTGTTTTAAGTAGTCGCCCTAGGGGTTACACTGTGCATTATTAATATATCAGAATCTATTTAGACTTATAATTGCTCTACTTCATGTAAAATATAAGAATATTACAACAGTATAATTCCACTTACTGTTCCTGTCAGTTATGATACGCTTGACATAAACTTTATGTTTATGTTCATTATAAATTACAGAATACAATATAATTATTTTTGCTTCAGTCATTTATAGCTTGTGTTTTACATTTGTTTCTGCAAATCCACATTTTTATTTCATTCTAAAGAAATCATTTTAGCAACAATATGGTATTGACATAAAAACAGACACATAGATCAATGCAACAGAATAGAGAACCTAGAAATAAACCCACAGATACATGGCCAACTAATTTATATAAAAGGAGCCAAGAATATACAATGAGGAAAGGAAAGTCTCTTTAATAACTGGTGGTATAAAAACTGGACAGCCACATGCAAAAGAAAGAAGCAGGACCAGTATCCTACATCATATACAAAAATAACCTCAAAGTGCCTTAAAGTCTTGAACATAAGATCTGAAATCATAAAACACCTAGAAGAAAACAGAGGGTGAACTCCTTGATATTAATCTTGGCAATAATTTTATGGATTTGACACCACAAAAGCAAAGGCAAAACAAAGGCAACAAAAGCAAAAATCAAGTGATACTACAGCAAATTAAATAGTTCTCCACAGCAAAAGAAACAATAAAGCAAAATGAAAAAGCAACCTATAGAAGAGGAGAAAATATTTGCAAACCATATATCTGATAAGGGGTTAATATCTGAAGTATTCAAGAACTCATACAACTCAACTTAAAACATTAAAAATAGAGGATCTGAAGAGACATTTTTCTAGAGGAGACATGCAGATGGCCAACAAGTACATGAAAAGGTGCTCAATATCACTAACCATCAGGGAAATATAAATCAAAACCACAAGATATCACCTCACACCTGTTAGAATGACAATCATCAAACAGATAGGAAATAACAAGTGTTGATGAGGATGTGGAAAAAAGGGAACCCTCTTGCACTGTTGGTGGGAATGTAAACTGGTGCAGCCACTATGGAGAACAGTATGGAGGTTCCTCAAAAAATTAAAAACAGAACTACTGTACAACCTAGCAATTCCACTTCTGAGTAGTTATCTGAAGAAAATGATATCATTTTCTCAAAAAGATAGTTGCACCCATGCTTATTGCAGCATTATTGATGATAGCCCAGACATGGAAACAACCTAAGTGTCCATGGACATATGAATGGATAAAGAAAACGTAATATATATATGTATATATATATATATATATATATACACACACATATATATACATATATATATACACATATATATACACACAAACACACAATTAAACATTATTCAGCCATAAGAGAAAGAATAAAATCCTGCCATTTACCACAACATGAATAGCCTTGAGGGTGTTATTCTAAGTGAAATAAGTCAAAGAGAGAAACACTGTATGATCTCACTTATACATGGAATTTAAAAAGAAAACAAACAAACAAACAAACCAAAAACAAAAGAAACCTCATAGCTACAAAGAACAATTTGGTGGTTGCCAGAGGTGGGCAAAATGCATAACAATAGTCAAAAGGTACAAAATTCCTGTTATAAGGAAAATAAATCCTGGGGATGTATTATACAGCATGGTGACTATAGTTAACAATACTATATTAGATATTTGAAAGTTGCTAAGAGTTAATCTTAAAATTTATCACAAGAAAAAAATGTGTAACTATATGGTAATGGATGTTAACTAAACGTACTTAGGCAATCATTTCACAACATATACATATATTAAATCATTACTTGTACACCTAAAGCTAATGCAATTATATATCAGTCATATCTCAAAAAATAATAATAAAAGTTTTATTTACTTTTTTCACTAATTGTGGAATATTTTCACTGGACAGAGAATCCTGGTTTACCAGTTGTTTTTCTTTTAAGCTTATTAAATATATTATTGCACTGTTTTTGGCCTTTTTTTCTGAGGAGAATGTCTGACTTTATTGCTATCTTTCTTCTGCTGAATAAAATATTGTGTTTCTTTGTCTCAGTTCAAGATTTTTTCTTTGACTTTCATCATTTTGACAATGGTGTGCATAGGTGTGTGTGTGTTTTTTTTAAATGCATGTTGACTTTCATTGGTTTTTCTTGCTTTTTTAAATTGATGTTTTTTAACCAAATTTATCAAGCCTTAGAAATAGTTACTCAAATATTATTTCAACTTATTCTCATTTCTGTTTTGGGGGGAAATGCAGTTACTTACATGTTAGTCTGTTTGATTTTTTTTTTTTTCAGGTACTATCAGAATTTATTGAAGGGCTTCTTAATCTAGGGTTTGTGAACTTGCATGGGAATAAATTACATCTTTATTTTCACTAATCTCTAACTGAAATTTGGCATGTTTTTCCAATTGTAATGTAAGCAAAAAATTACAGTAATGTTAGCATGACCTTGACTTTGTCACCAATATAAATCATGGATTTTTCACATCACACTGGAGTCGTTGCAGACATTTCAAAATATCTTTCAAGTTCAAAACTACTTCAAAATTATGGTACTTATAAGACCTGCTGCTACATCTTGTTATTTAATGCATTACTAAAGAGGCATGTATATTACCATATTGCAGGTTTAAAAAATATTCTAATAGCTTTATTTTAATATAATTGGCCTCCCTTGTTTGATGTCTTATCAGAAGCCACTGAAGTGTGTTTATTTTTGGTCAAATTCTTTTCTCTGTTTCTTCATTTTTGGATAAGGTCTTTAACTGTCTTCATATTTACTGACCCTTTATTCTGCTCTGCCCATTTTGCTATTATGACTAGTAAGTTTCTCTTTTCAGACGTTAAACTTTTATTTCTATAATTTCAACTTTTTGGTTCTATTTCTCTAATGAGATAGAGAATATTCATTCATTTTTATCTTTTATATTCTTTAATATATTCATTATATGGAATCAAGATGGTGGAGTAATAGGACATGGAACTCACCTCTTCCCACAAATACATCAAGAATACATCTACAAATGGAACAATTCTAGCAGAACACCCACTGAACACTAGCAGAAGACCTCAAACACCTGAAAGGACAAGAAAGATCTACACATAACCGGCTAGGATGAAAGGACAAAAGAAAAGAGAGAGAGGAAGCAGGTTGGGACCTCTGCCCCTGTGAGGAGCTGAAGGAGAGAAGTTCCTGCACTCTGGGAAGTCTCTCACTGGCAGGGAGATCGGCCAGGACAGAAAAAGAGCTTCAGAGGCTCAGAGGAGAGCACAACAACTGGTTTGTGGCAGGCAAGACAGAGATAGACCTACACAGAAGGTCTGCACCACCACCCTGTGCACTCCACCCTGAGATGCGTGTCCGCTGGTACAGGTGGGGGCTGGGTGCTGGAATGCGGGGTTTGGAGGACAGACCCAGGAAGAGGACTGGTGTTGGCTGCACAGAGACTGTCTGAGGGGCCTGGAGTGTGGGGAGCCGCAACCAGGAATGTTCTCGAAAGAAGCCCAGGCCATAGAAGCGAAGTGCCATTGTTAAGTGGTATGTGAAAGAAGGGGTGGGGCCGCCATAGCAGCCTCTCCCCCGCCACCCTGCTCTGCGGGCTCCAGGAGGGGCTCCTGCCTGGTCCGGCTCACGCGACCCTGCTGCTGCCTGGCGGTCCTGGGAGCAGATGCCAATGGGCTGCCCACACGCAGAGGTGGGGCTGAAATCACAACTGAGCCCCAGGACCTGTGCCACTTAGGAAGCAGACCTGAAATCTCTCCCTGCAGCTGCACGGACCATGGATTTACACTTCAGCTGCCAGCATTGTAAATTCAGCACTAGTGGAAAATCCAAACAGACAACGGGTGTCCCGGAGGCGGGGATGGGTCTGACCTTAGTAGCTGTGGGCTTTGTGGGTGCGTACATGCGGGGGCTGGGCCAGGCAGTGTCTGAGCTGCTTCCACAGCTCCTGTAGCCAGTCCAGGTGCACAACTCCTGCAGTTCTGGGACCTGAGTTCACTGGCTCTGTGCTGGTGGCCTGGTGAAAACAACATCTGAGAGACACCAGGAACAATGGCCAGCATACCCACGGTTGAGGTGGGACCCAGGGCAGTGCCAACAACAGTGTACTTTGTGAGCCTGCACAATGGGTGAAAGGTGACACAACAGAGCACACTCACAGGTGAACACCTCCAGCAGAGGAATACTCAGTGGCTTCTCTCCCAGTGGGAGTCCTCCAATCTCAGCTACCTCACACTGTAGGTCAGAAACACAGCTCAGAAACAGATCTGGGGGCTTCTACTGCAACAACTAGGAAGCAGACCCCGCCCCTGACAGGACAGTGAAAACCACAGAGCAAAGAGGAGGTGCCGCTTAATATCCAGTGCAGGCTCTGGTCACCACAACACAAGTCACACCTCCTATCAAGGGTATAATAGTCACCAGACACTGAGGAAAGAGGTGGCAGGCATCCATAGTAAAAACAGCCCTTGCATCAAAAAAGATTAAACCCACGCAGGCTACACAGAGATGTTCCAATGTAAAAATAGCCCTCCAAGACCACAGTAAATAATTGTTTTTTCTAAACCCATAGAGCAAGAGAAATATAAGTAAAATGAAGAGCAGAGGAACTACTCCCAATTAAATGATTGAGAGAATTCCCTGAAAGAACAAACAATGAAATAGACCACTTCAATCTAATAGACACTGAGTTCAAAAAGGAGGTAATGAAAATACTGAAGGAATTAAGAAAGGCTATCAACACAAATGCAGATTACTGTAAAAAGAAACTAGAAACTAGAAAGAGGAGCCAGGAAAAATTAGAGAATTCATTTGAAGAGTTGAAATCTTAACAAAAGGCTATGACTAGCAGAATGAATAATGCAGAAGAACGAATAAGTGATCTGGAAGATATCATAATGGAGATCACCCAGTTAGAACAGCAGACAGAAACTCAAATGAAAAAAATGAAAGCAATATAAGAGACCTGTGGGATAATATAAAGCATGCCAATCTATGCAAAATAGGGATCCCAGAAGGAGAAGAAAGAGAAAAGGGGATTGAAAATGTATTTGAAAAAATTATGGTTGAAAACTTCCCAACCCTAAAGAAGAAAACAGATATCCAGAAGCACAGAAGCTCCTGAACAAGATAAACCCAAACAGACATACACCAAGACATATTATAGTAAAAATGGTGAAAATTGAAGATAAAGAGAGGATTCAAAAGGCAACAAGAGAAAAATAGTTAATTACAAGGGAACCCCTATAAGACTATCAGCTGATTTCTCTACAGGAGCATTGCAGACCAGAAGGGAGTGGCAAAATATATTCAAAGTCCTGAAAGGGAAAAATCTGCTACTTAGGATATTCTATCCAGCAAGATTATCATTTAGAATAGAAAGAGAGATAAAGAATTTCTCAGATAAAAACTAAAAGCAAAAACTAAAAGAATACAGCAACACTAAACCTACTTAAAGAAAATACTGAAAAGTCTTCTCTAAATAGAAAAGAAGTAAGAATCAATAGGAAAGAGAAAATCACAATTGGAAAATAAATCACTTAAATAAGCCAGTACACAGATTAAAAAGAAAAATCAAAACATTTCTGTGAAAGCAATGATAACCACAATGAATACCAAATGGATGAACATAAAGATGCAAAAGAGGACATCAAAATCATAAAATGTGGGGAAGGAGAATAAGAAAATATAGATTTTTTTTTCTAGAATGTGTTTAAGCCTATGTGACTACCAGTCTAAAGCAAGTAGATATAGGAAGGGGTTAATATACTTGAAAAACAGGCCAACCACAAATCAAAAACATACAGTAGATTCACAAAAACCAAAAGCACAGAACATAAGCATAATACAAAAGAAAAATCATCAAACTACAACAGGAAAAAGAAAAAGAAAGGGACAAAGAAGAAATAGAAAATCAATGGAAAAACAAGGTTTAAAATGGGAATAAATACATATCTATCAATAATTACCTTAAATGTCAGTGGACTAAATGCTCCAGTCAAAAGACAGAGAGTGGCAGATTGGATTAAAAAAACAAGAACCTACAATAGACTGCCTACAAGAGACCCACCTTAGGGCAAACGACACACATAGACTGAAAGTGAGGGGATGGAAAAAGATTTAATGCAAACAGAAATGACCCAAATAAACAACGTAGGAAATGAAAGAGGGGAAATCACAACTGTTACCACAGAAATACAAAAAAACATAAAAGAATACTATGAACAATTATATGGCAACAAAGTTGACAACCTAGAATAGACAACTTTCTAGAAACATAGAGCCGACTAAAATTGAATCAAGAAGAAATAGATAACTTGAACAGACCGATCACTAGAAATGAAATAAAATCTGTAGGAAAAAAAACACAACTGCATACAAGAAAAAGTCCAGGACCAGATGGCTTCACAGGTGAATTCTGCCAACCATACAAAAAGAGCTTATACCTATCCTTCTCAAACTCTTCCAAAAGATTGATGAGGGAGGAACACTTCCAAAGACACTCTGTGAAGCCACCATCACCCTGATACCAAACCCAGACAAAGACACTACAAAAAAAGAAAATTACAGGCCAATATCTTTGATGAATATAGACACAAAAATTCTCAAAAAAATATTAGCAAACCAAATCCAACAACAGTTAAAAAAGGTCATACACCATGACCAAGCTGGATTCATCCTGGGTCACAAGGATGGTTCAACATATGCAAATCAATCAATATGATACACCACATCAACAAAAGAAAGAACAAAACCACTTGATGATCTCAATAGATGCAGAAAAAGCATTTGATACAATTCAACATCCATTCATGATAAAAACCCTTACGAAAGTGGGTATAGAGGGAACATATCTCAACATAATAAAAGCTATTTATGGCAAACCCACAGCCAATATAATACTCAACAGTGAAAAGCTGAAAGCCTTTCCTCTAAAATCTGGAACAAGACAAGGTTGCGCACTCTCACCACTTCTCTTCAAGATAATATGGAAGTCCTAGCCACAGCAATCAGACAAGAAGTAAAAGGTAACCAAATTGGAAAGTAAGAGGTAAAACTGTCATCATATGCAGATGACATGACACTACATATAGAAAAGCCTAAAGACTCCACACAAAAACTACTAGAAATGACAAACGAATTCAGCAAGGTAGCAGGATACAAGATTAACATACAGAAATCAGTTGCATTTCTTTACACTAACAATAAAATATCAGAAAGGGAATGAAAACAAATAATCCCTTTCAAAATAGCATAAAAAAGAAAAATATTTAGGAATAAACCTCACCAAGGAGGTCAAAGACTTATATGCTGAGAACTATGAAACATTGATAAAGGAAATTAAAGATGATTCAAAGAAATGGAAAGATATCCCACACTCTTGGATTGGAAGAGTTAATATTAAAATGGCAATAGTACCCAAAGCAATCTACAGATTTAATGCTATCCCTCAAATTTCCCATGACATTTTTCACAGAACTAGAACAAATAATCCTAAAATTTATATGAACCATATAAGGCCCAGAATTGCCAAAGCAATCCTGAGAAAAAAGAGCAAAGCAGGAGGCATAAACCTCCCAAACTTCAGACAATACTATAAAGCTACCCACAATCAAAACAGCATGGTATTGGCACAAAAACAGACATGCAGATCAATGAAACAGAATAGAAAGCCCAGAAAAAAACCACACACCTAGGGTCAATTAAACTTTGACAAAGGGGGCAAGAATATAAATACAATAGGAAAAAGACAGTCTTTTCAGCAAGTGGTGCTGGGAAAGCCAGACAGCTACATGTAAGTCAATGAAGTTAGAACATACCCTCACACCATGCACAAAAATAAACTCAAAATGGCTTAAAGGACTTAAACATAAGATATGACACCATAAAACTCCTAGAAGAGATCATAGGCAAAACATTCTCTGACATAAATTTTACCAATGTTTTCTTAGGTCAGTCTCCCAAGAAATAAAAACAAAAATAAATAAATGGGACCTAATCAAACTTACAAGCTTTTGCACAGTGAAGGTAACCATAAACAAAACAAAAGACAACCTACAGTATGGGAGAAAATACTTGCAAATGATGCAACTGACAATTTGCAATTTCCAAATTTGAAATTTGAATTTGCAATTTCCAAAATATACAAACAGTTCATACAACTCAACAACAACAAAAACAAACAACCCAATCGAAAAATGAGCAGAAGACCTAAATAGACATTTCTCCAAAGAAGACAGCAGTTGGCCAAAAGGCACATGAAAAGATGTTCAACATCACTAATTATTAGAAAAATACAAATCAAAACTACAATGAAGTATCACCTCACACCAGTCAGAATGGCCATCACTAAAAGTTTACAAATAACAAACGCTGGAGAGGGTGTGGAGAAAAGGGAACCCTCTTACACAGTTGGTGGGAATGTAAATTGTTGCAGCCACTATGGAAAGCAGTATAAAATTACCTCAAAAAACTAAAAATAGAGTTACCATATGATCCAGCAATCCCACTCTTGGGCATTTACCCAGAAAAAAACTGGTATAATTTGAAAAGATACATGCACACCTATGTTCACTGCAGCACTATTCACAACAGCCAAGACACAGAAACAACCTAAATGTCTATCAACAGATGAATGGATAAAGAAGATGTGCTACATATATACAATGGAATATTATTCAGCCATAAAAAAGAATGATATAATGTCATTTGCAGCAACATGGATGAACCTAGAGATTATCATACTAAGTGAAGTAAGTTAAAAAGACTAATACCATGTGATATCACTTATATGTGGAATCTAAAATACTATACAGATCAACATATCTACAAAACAAAAAGAACCTCACAGATACAGAGAACAGACTTGTGGTTGCCAGCGGGTGGGGTTCAGGGAGAGAAGGAATGGGAGTTTGGGATTAGCAGAGGCAAACTATAACATATGGGATGGATAAACAACAAGGTCCTACTGTATAGCACAGGGAACTATAGTCAATATCTTGTTACAAACCATAGAATGGTAAACAATGTGAAAAGAGAATAAATATATATACATAAAGAATATATAACCTAGTTACTTTGCTGTACAGAAGAAATTAACACACCGTTGTTACATATCAACTATACTTCAATAACAATTTATAATATATATATATATATATTCATTAGAGCTCTTTACAAGTCCTTGTCTGTTACTTCTAAAATCTTTATATTCTTGGGGTTTGTACTGAGTAGCCCCCTGCTTCATTATATATCACACTTTCCTGTTTCTTCACATGACTAGAAATTTTTAGTTTATATTGAACATTTTGATTGATATCTTGTATGGCATCATGATCATTCCACCATATTTGAATGGTGTTGAATTTGTTTCAGCATTCAGTTAAATCATTGGCACCTCCCTTTAATTGTTAGGCTTGGTTTTATTCTTTGATGAGGTAGTTCTATATTCACTTTGTGTCAGTCTTTGGGTAAGGTCCTTAATATTAAAATATGACTTTTCTTCTAGTATCTAAACTGAATTTTTGATGAGAACAGTAATGTCTTTCTCCTCTAGCTAGGCTTCAAATTCAACATCTCTCCATCCCATGTGACCCCTGATGTATCTGTGCTGCATTCTGTCCCAGAGTCACTGTGTTCTGGAGGACTCACAGAATCTCACCCTGTACATAGAGAGCTCAGATTTTAACAAAAGTCTCAGTGTGAATGCCCATTCAGATTCCTAGGGATCATCTTTGTTCATGAAACCAAGCAGAACCCTGTGCCCCTCCCCAAGTACAAAGGCTGCACCATGTCCCTTGCATCTTGTTTGTAAAAAAGCTGAAATCTCCCAGGCCTCCCCGAATCATAAAAGAGCAGGTTCAAGCAGTTTATGATTAGGACAATAGAGTCACAGACTCAGGGTCTGACACACAACCCTAAGTTGTTTTACAGATACTATAAGTCCCACAAGAGAGAAAAAGCTCACTGCATGATGACCAGACTGTAGCTATGACATAAGCTGCTCCATCTTAAGCAGTACTAAATTTATGGCTAGCACAGTTCTAAGAACTGGGCTCAAGAGAATGGGATCAACATTATTACTCATAATAATCTATATCTTTGTGGGCATCAAAACAATTGTAGCTTGCTCTACCCGTATACGTAAGCAGACAAGTAAAATTTTCAGCAAAGAGATGCTACAGACCTATGTCAACATTTTCCACTCTGAGAATACAGTGTCCTATGTCAGCATGAAGTTACAGAAGACAGATCTTCACCTCTAATCACACAGAAATGGAATGATGTTTGATAGTGGGGAATTGACAGCAGCTCTTTTGCCCATTTCCTGTTTGCTAATTTCTGTTCCCCTCTAACCTTAAAAGAACCCATTTATAAGAATGAGATCACTAGGCAATTTAACCTAACTCTTGACTTATGCTCTCCTGAATGCACACCATGCCTTGCCTAACCTGTTGATTCCTTTCCTAGACTAACAGAAGTAAAAATGAAAAATTAAGTAGTTAAAGAATGACTAGCTCTCTACCCACAACTGCTCCCTTAGCAATCCTGCAGACAGATCACATGGGCGAGATAACAACTGAAGAAAGAGTCATCCAGTCTTCATGCAATGGAGGATGATGCAGAACACAACCTCCTGTCTCAATGATTCACTGAGATTCTTTCCCCATTTTCCCTTTAAAAACTGTCATGGCTGAGCAGAGCCTTCAAAGTTGGTCTCAGGACAAGAGTCCATCTTCTCCCCAGATTGCCAGCTTTTCTGATTAAAGCACCTTTCCTTTCTACTGATGCTTGCCTCTCAATTATTGGCTTTTAAGCAGTGAGCAGCTGAACTTGAGTTCAGAAACATTCACTTTCCTCTTTTAAGATCCAGCTACACAAATTCTAGTCCCTTAAAAAGCTCTGATCTCTCACATTTCTGTCACAGTAGGCTATATACCCCTAATCAGAGAGTTGGATAAATCATAGGGCTTTCCTCATGGATTTTTCACTTCCTAGGAGCCACAGTCATGTTCTTCCTGTTGTTTTTTTTTTTTAATGTCCTAAAATGTTCTCATATTTTCTCTAGTTTAAATCTGTTTATGGTGAGAAAGAAAGTCAAGTACTGCATACTCTATCATGATTGAAAGTGGAAATACAAACACTTCTGAAAAACTTGATTTACCTAGATTTCTCTTCTTATGGTTCTCTTTTAGGATATATTTTA
Organism: Globicephala melas; assembly: GCF_963455315.2. Classification (NCBI taxonomy): domain Eukaryota; kingdom Metazoa; phylum Chordata; class Mammalia; order Artiodactyla; family Delphinidae; genus Globicephala; species Globicephala melas. The sequence continues at coordinate 7,395,826 of NC_083318.1, forward strand.
TATATGGTTTATGTGATAGTATAATAATTATCTAGATAAAAGCTAAAATTTTCTTTTTTATATCTTAAAACTTCTGTTTCAAACTAATTTTAGAAAAGTTGCAAAAATAGTACATAAAATTCTCTTATATCCCTCTGTTTCCTCTAATGCTGACACCTTATATAACCATAGTATAATTATCAAAAGTAGGAAATCAATATTGGTATTGAAGAATAATAGACTATGCCACCCCAAAATGTTCCTTTTTGGCAAAAGGATTATTTTGAGCTGATTATTTTTGAGAAGCTGCAGACACAGCAGAATCTCTGAAAACAGATTAGAAATTGCCCTTTTGTGAGGGAAATTTACTTTTATAAGGGAAATCTCCTTTGTAAGAGTGTCTCCCTTTCTGTACCAGGGAGAGAATAACTCTAAATTTTCAGAAACTCATCAATGGAGAATACAACACCTTAAACCTGCAGAATAAACCTTACCCTTGTTAAACATGCTTTTCCTGATAACCTCCCATAATTGACCTCCCACCACTTTAAAGAGCTTTCTTTTGTTTTTAGCTAAAGTTGGTATTTAAGATGGTGGCATAGACCATTTTGGGGGAATTTTAGTCTGTTTTCCTGGGTATCTCTCATGTATACATGAGAAATACATGTTATTAAAATTCTGTATGTTTTTCTCCTATTTATCTTTTATAACAGGGGAGTCTCAGCCATAGCACCTAGAAGGGTAGAGGAAAAATTGTTTCTCCTCCCCCACAGCACACTATTTTTAACCCAAGTAAAGACCTTTTAAATTATCTGCATAGGAAAAAGATGACAGCTATATATGTGAAAATACTACAGTCTTAGATGTTGTTGCTTAAGTTGGTATTTTCTGTTAAAAGTTTCCATAGCTGGCTGGAACAACACAGAAGAAGTTCACTAAGGAAATGAAGAATTCAAATCAAAGTTTGCTACTGTTAGGCTTTGGAGTGCTGCAGAGGCAATCTGATAACAGACAAAAATGGTAACAGAAACATTTTACAAATATTTTACTTAACACATTTAAATATACCTTATACATAGAGCAAATTGTCTTAATACTTTTGAATATACACCATTTTCATAAAGTATAAGAGCTAGTTTTGCAAAATGACATTTCAAGGAAGCATACTGTTTGAACTGGTCTGTTTAGTTCTAGCAAAAGGAAGTCTCCAGCTGATCCCTTTGATTTCCCTAGCTGGTTTGTTTGTTACCCTCATATGGATAATGCAAAAACCATATGGGGGGGAAATTTCTCCTTTTGTATTTGTAACTAAAACCTGCTGGGATACTTAGATCTTACAGCCTATAAGCAAACATGGGGGAAAGTCATAGAATTTTTATTTCAGGGCAAGGAATGAACTTTGTAAAACTCAAAATGAAAATAACAGCTTTTAGGGAACACATAAGATAATTTTATTCAAAGATATTTGGCTTCTCTTGTTTTATTCTTGTGTTAGTTTGGATTCTTTGTTAGTTGGTGTACAAAAAATATAATTTCTCATCCTTCATTTGATAGCATTTCTTCAGAACACTAATGCAACCTTGTAAAACAGATGCTTGGTTTTGAATATATTTATTATATCCCATGTGAATATCCCATGTAAAAGAAATGGCAATATAGTAGTCCATGGTCAGATAGCTGTTATGCATTCATTCATATATTAATTTGCAAATTTTACTGCTTGCCTAATATGTACAAAGAACTGTTTCTTGTTTCAGGGATTCTGTGATGAACAAGACAGAAATACCACTTGTTATCATGGGTCTGTGGGAAACAAAGTACTTTTGTTGCAGAATGTAAGTTCCTGTACCCAATGCAGAGTGAGACCAAACAAACCAAAACATTTAACTTTGGAGCAGAGAAAGGTTTGTTGCAGGGCCAAGCAAGGAGAATGGGCAGTTCATGCTCAAAAAACCCAAACTCCCTGATGGTTTTCAGGGAAGAGTTTTTATAGGCAAAATTTGGGGGGAGGTCTGCAGGGTGTATGACCTTCCTCTGATTGGTTGGTGGTGCAGTAACAGGTGACTGAGTTTCCCAGATTCTCAATCATCAGTCTTCTGGTTCCAATCAGTTCCAATCAGTCTGGGGTCCCTGTGCTTGTGTTCAGCCTGAAGTTACCATCCTCCACCTGGGTAGGGGCCTTAGTTTCTCTAGGAGAACTCAGAGATATATTGTAATGAATATCCCTTGAGGAGGAACCAGGATCCTGCCCATCACTGCACTATTGTTTCTGGACTGCTCCTCTTTTTTCGGCATCCCTTCCCTTCCCTTATTAGTAACTGTTTGAATCTGCCCTTTGGAACTCAGGGAAGGTCTAGGAGGCTGAAGCCTTTTTCCTACAAACAAGAAACAGGGAACACAGAAAGTTTTTTGTAAGGGGGAGAGCCCCCCATGGTCTTGCTCAGATACCCCTTTTCTTTGATACTCTTCAATCTTGAGAGAAACAGTTATTGGACAAGAGAATAACCTTTTGGATATAGAGGTTAATCATAAATGAGATGGCAGAGAAATATGTTCCACATGAAGAACAAGATAAAAACCCACAAGAACAACTAAGTGAAGTGGAGATAGACAATCTACCTGAAAAAGAATTTAGAGTAATAATAGTAAAGATGATCCAAAATCTCAGAAAAAGAATGGATCCACAGACCCAAAAGATAGAAGAAATGTTTAACAATGAAATAGAAGTTTTAAAGAACAAACAGAGATGAACAACAGCAGAATCAGTAGCAGAATAAATGTGGCAGAAGAATGAATAAGTGAGCTGGAAGACAGAGTGGTAGAAATCAGCACTGAAGAACAGAATAAAGAAAAAAGAATGAAAAGAAATCAGGACAGTCACAGAGACCTCTGGGACAACATTAAACACAGCAACGTTCACATTATAGGGGTCCCAGGAGGAACAGGCACAGAGAAAGGGCCTGAGAAAATATTTGAAGAGATCATAGCCAAAAACTTCCCTAACATAAGAAACACTCACTCAAGTCCAGGAAGTGCAAAGTCTCATACAACATAAAACCAAGGAGGAACATGCTGAGATACATATTAATCAAACTGACAAAAATTAAATTCAAAGAAAAAATATTAAAGGCAACAAGGGAAGAGAAACTAGTAACATACAAGGGAATCCCTATAAGGTTATCAGCAGAATTTAGCAGACTCTGAAGGTCAGAAGGGAGTGGCATGATATATTTAAAATGATGAAAGGGAAAAACGTACAACCAAGGTTCTTCTACCCAGCAATGCTCTCATTCAGATTTGATGGAGAAATCAAAAGCTTTACAGATAAGCAGAAGCTAAGAGAATTCAGCACCACCAAACAAGCTGTACAACACATCCTAAAGGAACTTCTCTAGGTGGAAAAGAAAAGGACACAACTAGAAACAAGAAAATTATGAATGGGAAATCTCACTGGTAAAGACAAACATAAAGTAAAGGTAGAAAATCATCCATACACAAATATGATATCAAAACCAGTAATCGTGAGGAGAGTACAAATACAGGATATTGGTAATGCATTGGAAATTAAGAGACCGGCAACTTAAACAATCTTTTATATATATATATATACATATATATATGTATATATATGTATATATATATATGTATATATTGCTATATCAAAACCTCATGGGAACTGAAAGCCAAAAACCCACAATAGATATACACAAAAAAGAAAAAGGAATCCAAACACAACACTAAAGATAGTCATCAAGTCACAAGAGAACAAAAGACCTACAAAAAAAAATCCAAATCAACTAACAAAATGGCAATAAGTACATATTGATAATTACCTTAAATGTAAATGGATTAAATGCTCCAGTCAAAAGACATAGACTGGCTTATCCTATACAAAAACAAGACCTGCATATATATTGTCTACAAGAGACCCAGATCAGAGCTAGGGGCACATACAGACTGAGAGTGATGGAATGGAAAAAGATATTCCATGCAAATGGAAATCAAAAGAAAGCTGGAGTAGCAATACTCATATCAGGTAAAATAGACTTTAAAATAAAAACTGTTACTAGAGACAAGGAAGGACACTACATAATGACCAAGGTATAAATCCAAGAATAAGATATAACAATTGCAAATATATATGCACCCAACATAGGGACACCTCAATACATAAGGCAAATGCTAACAGCCATAAAAGGGGAAATCGACAGTAACACAATAATAGTGGGGGACATTAACACCCCACTTATACCAATGGACAGATCATCCAGACAGAAAATAAATAAGGAAACACAAGCATTAAATGACACATTAGACCAGATAGACTTAATTGATATTTATAGAACATTCCATCCAAAAGCAGCAGAATACACTTTCTTCTCAATTGTACATGAAACATTCTCCAGAATAGATCACATCTTGGGCCACCAAGTGAGCCTTGGTAAATTTAAGAAAATTGAACTCATAACAAGCATCTTTTCTGAACACAAAGCTATGAGATTAGAAATCAACTACAAGAAAAAAACTGTAAAAAACACAAAAACATGGAGGCTAAACAATAATGGCACTAAACAACCAATGGATCACTGAAGAAATCAAAGAGGAAATCAAAAAATACCTAGAGACAAATGACAATGAAAACACAGCAATCCAAAACATATGGGGTGCAGCAAAAGAAGTTCTAAGAGGGACGTGTATGGCAATACAATCCTACCTCAAGAATCAAGAAAAATCTCAAATAAACAAGCTAACCTTACACCCGAAGCAACTAGAGAAAGAAGAACAAACAAAACCCTAAGTCAGTAGAAGGAAAGAAATCATAGAGACCAAGAAACAATAGAAAAGATCAATAAAACTGAAAGCTGGTTCACTGAAAACATAAAACTGATAAATCTTTAGCCATACTCATCAAGAAAGAGAAGTCTCAAATCAATGAAATAAGAAATGAAAAAGGAGAAGTTACAATGGACACCACAGAAATACAAGGGATCATAAGAGACTATGACAAGCAACTATATGCCTATAAAATGGACAACCTAGAAGAAATGGACAAATTATTAGAAAGGCACAATCTCCCAAAACTGAACCAGGAAGAAATAGAAAAAAATTAACAGGACAATCACAAGTACTGAAATGGAAACTGTGATTAAAAAACTCCCAACAAACAAAAGTCCAGGACCAGATAGCTTCACAAGAGAATTCTCTCAAACATTTTGAGAAGAGTTAACACCTATCCTTTTGAAACTATTCCAAAACATCACAGATGAAGGAACACTCCCAAACTCATTCTATGAGGCCACCATCCCCCTGATACCAAAACCAGACAAAGATACCACAAAAAAAGAAAATTACAGGCCAATATCACTGATGAACATAGACGCAAAAATACTCAACAAAATACTAGCAAACCAAATCCAAAATACATTAAAAGGATCATACACCATGATCAAGTGGGATTTATCCCAGGGATGCAAGGATTTTTCAATACAGTAAGTCCCCTACATACAAACGAGTTCCATCCTGAGAGCGCATTCTTAAGTCCAATTTGTTCGTAAGTTCAACAAACTTAGCTTAGGTACCCAACTAACACAATTGGCTATATAGTACTGTACTGTAATAGGCTTATAATACTTATAAGAACAAGCAACGTCTACCGTCTCTTCATCTCACTCCACTCTCTCAATTATTTTCAATTTTGTTTCCATCATTATCACTTTGCACTTCTTAGAGTACTAGCTACATCATTGCTGCTTTTACACTTGCTTTCAGACATCCTGGGCTTGAAATAAAGATACCGTCCTACAGTACTCTATACAGTACTGTACAGTAAAGTACACAAAAGCACAACCACTTGTAGAGGATGCACGCATGTGACAATGTACACCAGACACATGAATTAACTTAAGTGACTGGACATGCAAACGTGCGTTCGCACATTTGAAAGTTTGCAACTTGAAGGTCCTTATGAAGGGCACTTACTGTATCTCAAAATCAATTGGTGTGATATACCACTTTATGCAGAAAAAGCTTTTGACAAAATTCAACACCCATTTATGATAAAAACTCTCCAGAAAATGGGCACAGAGGGAACCTACCTCAACATAATAAAGACCATACATGACAAATCCACAGCAAACATCATTCTCAATGGTAAAAACCTGAAAAGTCTACAAACAATAAATGCTGGAGAGGGTGTGGAGGAAAGGGAGCCCTCCTACACTGTTGATGGGAATGTAAATTGGTACAACCACTATGGGAAACAGCATGGAGGTTCCTTAAAAAACTAAAAATAGAACTACCATATGATCCAGAAATCCCACTCCAAGGCATAGATCTGGAGAAAACCATAATTTGAAAAGACACATGCACTCCAATATTCATTGCAGCACTATTTACAATAACCAAGACATGGAAGCAACCTAAGTGTCCATCGACAGAGGAATGGATAAAGGTGTGGTACATATATACATGGAATATTACTCAGCCATAAAAAAGAATGAAATAATGCCATTTGCGGCAACATGGATGGACCTAGATATTATTATGCTAAGTGAAGTCAGACAGAGAAAGACAAATATCATATGATACCACACATATGTGGAATATTCTTTTAAAAAGAGATACAAATAAACTTATTTACAAAAGTGAAACAGAGTCACAGATTCTGAAAACAAACTTATGGTTGCCAAAGGAGAAACACAGGGGGGTGAGATAAATTAAGAGCTTGGGATTAACATACACACACAAATATGTATAAAATCGATGACCAATAAAGACTTACTGCATAACACAGGGAACTCTACTCAATATTCTGTAATAACCTATATGGGTAAAGAATCTGAAAAATAATGAATATATGTATATGTATATGTATAACTGAATCACTCTGCTGTACACCTGAAACTAACACAACATTGTAAATTAACTCTACTTCAATAAAATAAAACAAACAAACAAACAAAAAACAATAGAAAAATACATAAATAAACTTGGCAGAGGAATTCGGTTTTAGGTGGATTTGGTTTCACTTTTACTATAATTTTATGTAAAGATAAGTGCTTTAGAGAAAACAGAATAGATTAAAAGGAATATGTAATGAATAGATGAGTAGTGATTCTGACACTAACTGTTTGTCCAATAGTTCAATTAAATTTTGACACTATTTTGTATTAGTGCAGTCCCCACAAATTGAGGACTCAATCCCACAAGGCTGCCCTCACTTCAGATGCCAGTCTCGAGTCCCAGGTCACCTGCACTTCTGACCAACTGGCTATAAATGAGGAATTTTCACAACCCTCTTCTTAGATTCAATAATTTGCTAGAATGACTCACAGAACTCAGGAAAACACTAAACTTCTGTTTACTAGCTTATTATAAAGGATACAACTCAGGACCCCCAAGTGGAGGTGATTCATAGGGCAAGGTATGGGAGGGTGTTGGCAGTTTGCCCAGAGCCTCCATGCTCTCTCCAGGTCTCTGCCCTTTCTGCACACTCAATAGGTTCACCCACGTTGAAACTCTCTGAACCCTGATGTTTAGGAGATTTTATGGAGGTGTTTCATTACGTTGGCATGACTGACTGAATTCAATCGCCAATGGCCAGTGATTTAATCTCTATTCCCTCACCCCTCCTGGTCAGTTGGGATTGAGGATGAAAGTTCCAACTCTGGAATCATGGCTTAGTCTTTCTGGACGCCAGCCCTGAGACTGAAGCTATCTAGGGGCTCCCATCATCTCTGTAGCAACCAAAGTTACACATCATTCAGGAGCGCTCATGAGTTTTATGAGCTCTGTGCCAGAAAGTGGGGACAAAGACAAAATATTTATTTTTTATTATACCACAATAGGCCAGAAGATTCAATTTTTCATAGGGTGACCAGGAAAGTTCTTTTTCTTTCAAGATTATGTTTCAGTAGATACTGGAATAAAGTGAAGGAGTAAGATACGTGAAAACCTTCATGAAATGTCTTTAGATACATGAGACAAGGGCAGCATAGACATGTCTAGAGGAAAGACTAAGTGAAGGAAAGAGTGGGAAGAGTTGAGTTCATAGAATCATTAAGAACGTGGCACAAGTTCAGCTTTATGGATCATGGTATGACAGCCGGTGACCACAAACTTTTTAAGCAAAAGAATGGCTTGTTTAGGATGACATTTTGAAGAAGTCACTCAGGCTGCTCTGTAGAAATGGATTGTGGAGGGGCACAAGGGTAGAAGCTGTGAAATCATTCTTTTTCTTTTTATTAAACTTATGGACACGTAGATTTGGCATTTTGTGGGATTTGAATAATGGGAACAAAACTTTTAGCTGAAATGATAGTTCCTCTGGGAAGTCTGCCCTGAATTATTATGCAGAGTTAAGTGCTTTCTTCTATGGGTCCATAGAACATCATTTTCAAAGGTTTACTAAAATAGAACCTACTACATTTTTAAGATTATTTGATTATATGTCTACAATCACCATTAGTAGATTATAAGCCCCTGGAGAACTGATTCTGAGTTTATACATCTTTCTGCCTGGTGGTTACTATACTGTAGGTAATCAGTAAATTTTATTGAATGTGTGAATGCACCCAAGTTCTTAAATATGTTTCTTGTGAGACTTAAATATCCAGCCTTACTGCTTGTTTTATTATGATTTTTTTGCATAAGGAAAGCATCTTTTAAAAATATTTTAAATCTATTTCATTTAGTGCACATATTGAAATGTATATCATAATATTCACGAGACAACGTACACAGTAACAACTTCTTTTTCTGTATGGTGCATTCCAGCAATTTTATGACCTTTATAGCCAAGTTTCCTTTCCTTATGGCTTTAATACAACATATTGTAGCATGCTGAAATGAAATCTTTATTTTACACCATATGGTAGTCTTCCAATAGCAGTCAGTAACTAGTAAAAATTTGAAGAGGAAAAAAAGTAACATATTCCATTCCACATAGTATTATGCTGTTAAGCACTTGCTGAGAGATAAACAAACTTAAATACGAGATCTAGCATAGTCAATAGAGTGTGCAGAAAACAAATATCATTTTGTACTTGTGTTTTATAATTCCATAAAACTAGGTTTTTTAATACTAAAACATGCAGTACTGTTTAACCTTCTAGAAAAGTAGTTAAAACAAAAAAATGTACTAAGTGATAACATGAAAAAGGTGATTATAAATTGCAACAGTCATGTCCCAATTGCTCAAGTAAATATTTGTTTATACACATATCCAATTGTAACTCATTTCATTCTTCTCCATTGATACTTCTCATCTGTTTCTAAATAACTAAAACAAGAAGAAAAAAACATCTACACATTACTTTTAAATTATCCATTCAGGTATTTTCCTAACATGTATATTTGTAATACTTATGAATATGGTTTTATACCTGAAGGTCAAATTAGAAGCAATTTCTATTTTAAGACACTGTTAATTTGTAAAATAAACAAAAGCTTTACAACAAAACTAAATTTTACTTTTTAAAGACAAGACCGATGTAACACTTTCAGTGTCCCTAACACTCATAGTTCTATTTTTTTCTTTTTCAAAATCAATAATAGTGTACAAATAGAAGGGCTGTGATGAATTTTTAATAATCTGAGAATACATTTTCAAAGAAGCATTTAAAATATTATTGAATCAGGATGTTTATACAAAAGAGCATTCTTGAATTAGACCAGTTTTGATTCTTATTACTATAGTTAAATAGCAGGTATAGTTCCTGTAGTTTATGTAATTTCTGTAACATCCTGAGTTTGGAACAAAACAGCATTTAAGTATGTAAGTATTTTTAAATTACAACGATCAAGTCAGAATGGAAACTATCACTAAAAAAGGAAATTTAGAGCATCAGATCTATTTACATAAATGTCTCTCGCTAGTTTTTAACTCATTTAACTTACTGTTATATGCAGGAGTTACACTCTTCTTCCAGGCACCAGAATACACCTGGGTGACAAATTTTACATTTTCCTATAACTTCAAGTAAATGTCAGTGTGTGCTTTTGAAATACATAATCACTACTTGTCAGTTATCACATTCATTTGCTGTTATATTAAATTAAACAGAAAACATTGGATCTATTCTATTTGATTGTTTTTAGCAGAGAAACCTTTAGGTAGAATTATAAATTAAGCTATTGCTTTCTTTAGAAGGACATTCATTTCTTGAGGCTTATCGACATTGGTCTAATTTAGATTTAATGCAATGGGCTCACTAAAGTTGAAATCACATGGTTTGTTTTTGCATCTTGTTCTGCAGGGGTTTACCTCCTGAGATTAAGAAATCAATGTTTCTACTAGGTATTTCAGTTTATACTCTCCCTTGAGTCCACAAGAGCTTATGCATTTCTACTTAGTGAAGCCTGCTGAGAGGGCCAGAGTAGTTACTTCTAGTTCAAAGTAATCGTAAGTATCCCTCTGAAGCAGTTCTTCCCTAGGGCACAATTAGGATGGTTCTTCCCCTTTGCACAGAACTGCTTTTAATCACTTTGAAGTGGCGGGAATTATTTCTCTGTGACCATTGTTGGGCCTGGGTGCACAGAGGTTACTAGCAGTGCCTCAGTATTCTCTCTTCAAACCCATGTTAAATACCGAGTGAGAGACTCATAGCATCATGTTCTCTATTCCAGTGGTGGGGGATGAAGGCAGGAAGCTAAGATAATCATGGCCTCTGGGGCAACAAAAGGATAAAGTTGACTCAGGATGTATAATTCTCTTAATCTTATGTGAGGCTCAGCAAAATCACCAAAACAAAACAAACAAAAAAACCAAAAACCAAAAAACCCACTTAAATAATCCACCAACCTCACCTTCCGAAAGAGTAAAGCCTGTTAATAAACAAACAAAAATGATTTCCTTTGAATGTCAAGTTTCAGTACAAAATGTTTTTTTATATTGGCCTAGAAAATTATTTTTAATACATAGACGTGAAGTTCTATCTTTAATGTAACTAACAGGGCAAAATAACTATGAAATGCATTTATGCCCTTAAAAATACTGTTCAAAAATTCCTTCCACAATTTCCCTTGGAATTTTACTTACATACTGGTATGCAGTCATGCATGAAACTGTCCTTTGGTTTAATAAATGGAGTGCACAACATAGGTCACATATATGATGGTTTATACAGCAAGAGACAACTTGTTTTATTTATTTTTGTATGTATAAAGAATAAAAATCTGTCTATATCAACAATGTAAAGGTTTCATTGAAGTTTTGTTTACTCTAATATTTTATAATAGAGTTACACTTTTGGTTATACTAGAAAATATACAGACTCAGCTAAAATGAGACTCTTTAGAATTTCAAAAGTTTACAATTTATAATTAAATTTGTGTAGCAATCTTCAGTGTCTTTCATAAAATTTGCCTTGTTCTCATTCTGTCAACATGGTTAAGGAAGCATCTTGAAATTAGGCCAACAACACCCACTACATTACTAAATCCAGTGGTCAACTTGAAGCCCTCATCTTACTTGATTTAACAGTACTTGACAGAGTTGATAATTCTGGCTCCTTTGAAATACTTTTTTCCAGATTAAAAAATGCCATGAATAACCTGGATTTTTCCCAACCCTCATGGTTGCTCTTAGTTTTCTTTGATTCCTTTTCATTTCCCTAATCCCTTAACAACTGGAGTGCCCTCTGGATTCCTTCCTTGATTCTTATTCTGGAGTAATAAGCTATCCCAAAATTCAGTGACTTAAAACAATATTTATTATTGCCCAGGAATCTATATGTCCTCTGAGTGGTTCTGTTGACCTGGGACAGACTCTGTTGATTTTACTGCTTATTCATACACATGTGTTCAGCTGGTGTGTTGTCTGATGTATGGTTGGTCAGAATAGCCTCACTCACATTTCTGGAGGCTGGCTGGCTAGTGAGCCAGGATAATAGAAGTGGCCAAGCCACATGATTCTCCACATACAGCAGGCTAGGCAGGGCTTGTTCATGTGACACTGGCAAACATCAGAAAATCAGAAGCACATGAGATTTTGTAGAGGCCTGGCTTGACATTTCTATTGCAATCTATTGGCCAAAGCATGTCACAAGGAAGGCCTAGATCCAAAGGGGTTTGAGTAGATGCCACCTCTTGATGGAAGAAACTAAGGAGTCATATTGGAAAGGGAATGAATTGAAGGAGAGTAAAGAATTGGGGATACATTTATAAATAATATTCTTATCTGTTTGTTTTTATTTCCTCAGTGATCTTACCCAGTTGTAGAAATGGTTTTAAATACCATCCACATGATGATAACTTCCAAATTTATATCCATAACTAGTACATCTCTCTGAAACCTCAGACTTATATAACCAGTTTCTTATTTGATATTTTTAATTGGATGCCAAATAATCTTCTTGCTCAACCTACCAACCTGCTTCTGCAAAATTCTTTCACAACTCAGGTGTTGGCATCTGCATACTTCAGTTTACTAGGCCAAAAAACTCAAAGTAATGCTAAAACCCTCTTTTTTTCCCCCTCCATAC